>NC_025996.2:57533254-57608881 GCF_000442705.2 Elaeis guineensis
GCCATACGTTCTGATCACTTTATCAAAAACATGTTTCAACCTGAGATACCTGCTTAAGTCCATAGATGGATGTTTGAAGCTTGCACACCTTAGACTCATCTGTGGTTTATGAAACCTTCAAGTTGTATCATATATACCTTTCTTCTAGCTCTCCATTTAGGAAGGCTGTTTTTCACATCATTTGTCAGATTTCATAGTCTAAGATGTGCTGCTATCGAAGTATAATTCCGAATAGACTTGAGCATTTTCAACAGGAGAAAATATCTCATCATAGTCAATACCATAATGACAGTAACCTTGGCAACTAGACAGACTTTATAGGTCTCACCTTCTTTGTCTGCACTTTTCTTTTTGAAGATCACTTACACCCTATGGTTTTATCCCTTCAGGTGGGTCAACCAATGTCCATACATTATTGATTTTATGGACTCCATTTTCGGAATTTCATGGCTTTCCAGCCACTTATCGGAGTCAGACCTCTGCATCGTATCCATATAGGTGATGATTCCACATTGTTCTCATCGAGTTCAACTGGATCCCATCCGGACTAAAAAATCATAGTATCTATCCAGTTGATACGGTACTCTACCGGATCTCCTTAAAGATGTTTCTACAATAAGTTTCGGATTTGATCTAATCAAGTCTGACTCTATGGGTTTACTAAATTGTGTCGATTTTTTTACTGATCGAACTTCATCAAGTTCAATTTTTGAGGTATTAGTTCCTTCATCAAGAAATATTTTTTCTAAAAAGATAGCCCTATTACTGACGAACACCTTCTATTCGTTAGTAAGATAGAAGTAATATCCTTTGATCTCTTTTGGATACTCTATAAATAGACATTTATCAGACCTAGATCCAAGCTTGTCAGTTTTCAATCGTTTGACATAAGTTGGACATCCCCAAACTCTTAGGTGAGAGAGTGCTGGCTTACGTCCTGTCTACATCTCATGTGTGTTTTACTTACAGACTTACTCAAAATTTTATTTAAAATATAACAAGCTGACTTGAGTGCGTATCTTCAAAAAAAAATCGACAGATTTGCAAAGCCCATCATGGACCGAACCATGTCTAATAGGGTTCGATTCGTCCTTTCTGATATACCATTATGCTGTGGTGTTCCAGGAGGGGTCCTTTGTGAGAGAATCTTATTTCTTTCTAAGTATGTCAGAAACTCACTAGAGAGATATTCTCCTCCTCGATCGGATTGAAGAGTTTTAATACTCTTTTCTGTTTGTTTCTCTACTTCATTACGGAGTCGTTTGAATATTTTAAATGATTCTGACTTATGTGTCATTAAGTAGACATGTTCATACCTCAATAGATCATCTGTAAATATAATAAAATAATAATATCCACCTCTGGCACTAGTGTTCATCAGTCCACATACATCAGTATGTATCAGACTTAGAACTTCACTGGTTCGCTTATTTTTTTCAGTAAAAGGTGATTTGATCATTTTTCAAGAAGACAGGACTCACAGGTTGGGAATGATTCATAATCACTGACTCAAAGATTTTCTATTATGTCAACCTATTTATTCTGTTCTTATTAACATGACCTAACCTACAATGCCAAAGGTAGATATCGGAGACATCACTAATTCTAGGACATTTGTTGGATGTGTACATTACACTAACAGATTGTGATAATATGTAAATATCATTGTTCAATTGTCTATTTATCACATTAACATCATTCATAATGATATTAAAATTATTTTTTTTTATTGAAGTTTATAACCGTACATGGCCAAAAGGCCTACAGAAATAATATTCAATAAAATGGAAGGACAAAAGTGATATTCACTTAGAATAATTATATTAGATTGAATACAACTTAATAATTCTAATGCTAGAACTGGAACTGTGTTTCATCTCCAACATTAAGGAATCTTTTGCCTTCTTCAAATCTCCTACTGACTTGCAGATCCTGCAACGAATTGTAAATTGAAAAGAATTTTCGGTATCTAATACCCAGGTAGTGAAATCACAAATGAGAAATTATAAGGTATTATCATATAATTACCTTGTCAGCAAAACTTGCTTCTTTCTCGATCTGTTCGGATCCAGGGAGGCAATGTATTGAGGATAATTCTTTTCCTGTACCCTCTTCTTACGTAGAAGCATTCGCCTGACTCTGATTGACTTGGTTTTTGGTCTGATTGGGCTTGGGTGCCCAGCACTTTGCATCTTTTCTTATTCTTCTTTCTTTTTTTAAATGATCGATGTCTAGAAGAAGACCCTCCCACAACATTCACCGACTCCTTTTGGAGCTGGTGATTCTTCTCAAAGTTTTCAGTAACCCAGCAAACCGTGGTAGTTAACTGCATGCTTTGTCATTCGAAAATGAGTAAGAAAATGGAGGTAGACTTGGACAGAGAGTTCAGAATAGCATCTTTTCCAACTGCTCATGTAGGAGAAAGCCGAGCTTGCTTAGGCCTCAATCATCTCGATCATGTACAATACATGATCAGTGACTAATGCTCCTTTCCTATTCGAGCGTTGAAGATGCACAACTAGTCTTGTGCCTCTCAACGTTGTCGGGTGTGCCAAAGGACTCGTTCAACATTTGCAACATATCCTGTGGTTGAGCATTCTCGAAATGATGGCTAAACTCATCATTCATTGCCGCCAGTATAATACAACGAACCATATTCGATCGTTGAGCCATTTCTGATAAGTGTCTCTGACCGTGTATGCGCATTCAGAGCTGGCTCCTGGATGTCGGATCTGTCAATACATATAAGATCTGTTCATGCTCAAACTATTTGAGCTTTCGATACAGCTATCGAAATTTGGTCCATCAATTTATCACTATCTAATAGTGATCGGAGCGACAAGGTGGTGGCCATAACTGAAAAAAAAAATCAAAATCTAATTAGTATATGAATTGATTAAGCCTAAAGATATGAATTTTAGTCTAAAGGTTCTTCTACTATTTTATTCGAATTGATAGCCTCTACTTCAATTGAGGAATTACACTAATTTTTAGTGGTACTAAATCCACATGGACTGCATATGGGCCGAGTATGGCTCGGCCAACCCTTTGTACCCACAGATAGGTTCTTAACCAATTTTTCACCAAATAATTTCTAGTATTCAATTTTATCCCAGATACCTCTTCAGCAGGCGTGTGATGCCTCTACTGAAGGTTTGGTTAGGTCCAACATTAATATGCCAGAATTTAGTGTATTAACAAACAAATGACCAGGCTTGAGTGTGGCTCGGCAACCTGACCATCATCAGAAAGAACAACTAAAACAAATATTATGAATGATAATTTCGAAGCCAGATGAGCACCAGATGTGGGCACCTCCAATGATCATATAAACCATTGGACTCATTATCATCCAACTTAATGGGAGGCTATGATCTAGTTATCGCCATAACTATTTCATTTTGGGACCTAACAATTTTAGAAGATTTAATTAGTTGAATTGAGAGATGAGATGAGACTTGATATTAATCTTAATCCTCCACTACTTCATCAAGTCAGATTTAGAAGATCAGGCATAAGCTGGTCCAGCCAACCAGTCATGAATCCTCCTACTGGCTTCACCAAGTCATAAAGAGGACTCAAGATAAGTTAAATTAGGGACACCTAAATCAGTCATACTGATTTCTTAGTTAGCATGGGTCAACTCCAATCATTAAGTGATCTAATCAAAACATGATTCACCATGTTGGTCAAGTAAGTGAGATCGATGGGAGGGATATGTCATTAACTCGATATAGACTTAATCTATGTAGTAGCTCTCAATTAATGACCATCGATCAAAGCTGCCATACTTACTTAGATACCAACTGGTTAGTCATTTTCAATTTGATCAACTTATAGACTTGGATTCGACTACGGAGCTATAATCAAAGTCATATTGGTTAATCAAAGACATGGACTTGACCAACTACAACTATTAAAATTGATCAAGAGAAGAAATTGACCCAATCAGAATTAACTTTTAATTAGATTTGATCAATTACTAACATGATCCATTATCAATATTTCTAACCCTAGGTCTAACCCAGTTAAATGAACTTGACTTAAGCTAACCCATTAAACCATGAGTTATGAAATTAATGCCTTAGCTCTTTGATTCTCAAATCTAATTGCTTAATTCTCAATTAAGTTTTGAGTTGATATGGGTTCGGATTTGGTGTTTGAAAATAATTTTTAATTTTATAAAATATTTTTACAATCAATCATCTAATGATCAAAACTTTAATTTTAGATCTAATATATATTATTTTAGATCTACAATAAAATTTTAATTTTTTTTCATTGTTCATTATCATGGAAAAGATCGTACAGCACCCCTACACGCTATAAGAGATCCCATCGAATGGATAAATAGGATAGTGAAATCCTGATTTCTCCTATGATCGGACGGTTATGAGGATCTATCCAATCAGATTACTATACTACTCAGATTTAAAATTAACTATTTAAATCTAATCTAAATAATTAAAATCAGATTATATGCAAAAAATTCATGTCATAAGAAATCTTGCTCTGATACTATTTGAAAAAAAATGGGTAGTTAAAGCATGTATTTTTAAAATTTTACAGTAAAATAATAAAAGATTAAATATTTTAATCTTCTAAACATATCTTAGATCAGATCTAAACTACCATTAAGGATCTATGACATAAAAAATTTACATATAAAATCTAAAATAAAATAAAAAACTACATTGATCACATCAATATTTGAATTTGATCTAACATTTAGATTATGTCGGTAGAGTTCAGAACTCTCACCTTTTCACGGGTTGATGATCTTCACTATTGGTAAGCATGGTATGAAGCTCTCACTAATATTGAGCAGCCGCACAAGCATCCGACCTTTAGGATGGTCTACACGAAGCCTCTCGGATCGATCAACCCTTCGTGAAGTGCTAGCTCGACAATCGATTCTGATGGCAGATCTGACTTGATCTCCTTTTCGATCACCTCTAATCTTTTTGATGTCAAAGATGGATTAGAGAAGAATACTGGATGGTGGAGAAAATTTAGATGAAGACTCTCTTCTCTTTGATTTTTTTTTCATCCAAAAATCTAGAACAGTTCTAGATCTCTCACCCAAGAGGACAACGGTCTCTTCTTTTGTTCACGCCAAGGAGGAAGGAAATCTACCCAATCCTTATGTCCCAAAGAAGTGTTTTTGACCCTATTTCTCTTGGTATCTCATAGTGAAGAGCTCTCTTATTTTGGCACACAAAATTATGATCTTTTTATGGTTGTCGCACAAACCAGATAAAATAGGATAAGGATTGGATTTGGTTGCAATTTAAACTCTTTTGAATTTTAATTTGATTTCATCTTTTTCTCACCCTTATCTAACTTAAAGAGAGACTTATCAGAGAAAATTGAGCACAAAAATCAATTAGAAAGACCTTTTCTCGTACACAATAGACCCCTTTAAAAGCAGCCAATGTGTGGAAGAATATGGATAAGATTTTAAGTTGAAATTCAAACTAATTTAAATTCAAATCAAAATCAATCAATTTCTATCCTTAATGAGTGACATAAAAAAGATTATTTTGTAGTTTTTTCATGTACAAACTTATTTTGTGTGGTGAGAAAAGGTGTGAGACAATTTAGATGGTGCAAGGGATAGAGTCCTACTCATTTGGGACTCTAGGATTTAACCAATTGGATTTCTTTCAAATCCAATTCAATTAGATCCAAATAAAATATGATGAATCTAATCTAATTAAACTCTTATAATCTCAATTAAATTTGATCAAATCAATAAATTAATTGAGCTATAGATCCAATTAAATCAGGATCATTTTTTCCTTACCGATTAGGTCATCTTATAACCTAATCAGCCTTTACCTGATTGAATCAAATTCAATTAGACTTGATTCAAACTTTAATGCTCAATCAAATTGAGCTAATTAATAATCTAATCAGTAATTAATTCTTCATTAATGATAGAGTCCAAGTCTAGTGGACTCTTCTCTAGAGTCCCGTCCAGTGAGACTCTTCAGTAGAGTCTCCGTCAAGTGGGACTCTTCATCAGAGTCTCTGTTGACTGAGACTCTTTAGATTAGTCAAGTGATCAGAAAAAAACTTCTAATGTGTGTGACCCCATAGGTTCGAATCTAAGTCGGTAGCACAGAAACTGATTTCTGTACCAATCGAAGTAACCATCTAGCAATAGTACCCGACGTCCGGATAGACTGAATGTATACTAAGCAACACTCAAGAATATATTTGAATATAGTTATCGTATAATTTATCTTTTTGACCCAAATACTCAAGATGACCTAGGGTTTAACTGCCAACCTTGATATGATCATCCACATTGTATTTCAATTTTTAAAATCTGTCACATGGATTACCCCGGTCAAGGTTTTAATGAATTGAAACACACTGATACATTAACTCCTACTTATTCGGAAGGGTCAATTCTATCTTGACTCACACACCGACTTCAGAAGTACTTGATTATGTTCATAAATCTTTCATTGTTGAATTAAAAATTCAGGTAGTCCGACACCAAAGCATAGTGAGTTGCTTGCAAGTTATCGTGGTGATCTCAGATCAGAGGGACACTTATATCTATATCTCTTTGGAGTGACTCTTGACAGCAGAGTACTCCAGAGTTGGTCATGTTTAGTGAAATATACTCTTATATTTCACCTACATACCATACTAGCGTCTCCATGCTCCTTGGTTAAGAGGACAACCAACCTATATGGCATACAACGACCTACACTTGATATGTCTATCGTCCTAGTAATAGCATATCATTTGATCGCGAACTCATTTAAGGACTAAACGATATATCCTTCTATATCGAATTAAATAGTCCTAAGGACTTCATTACATAACTGGAGTTCAAAATGAGATGTACACAGAGATGGAAAAACTAAATAATATTTATTAATTCAATAATTCATATACAATTACAATGATAAGCACAACTGTCAATAGACTAACGATTGATTTTGGGATATAATTTCCAACAATATGATCATGAGTCATCTCCGTTCTTCTCCTCTCTCTGCATCCATAGCTCTGACAAGCTCCTCTCAATTTCTTCTTCTTTTATTTTATCCCTTATTTTATTGTTGGAATTTTATTATTTTTTGGGTATATTTTGCAATTTGGGTGCTTCCCTCTCCTACGCCATCATCATCAAGGCAGGCACCCCCCTCATCTATGCCATCTTTGTCAAGGTCAACACCTCCCTCCTCTTTGGCTTTCTTCTCGCCGTGCTCTATATCTTCTTCTCTAAGAATGGTCAATTATCTATAATCTCTTCATTTTCTCTCCATTCTAATTGAGAACCTCAGTTATAACTACCACTAAAATATTATCCCCAGCAGTTATAACTACTGCTAATATATTATCCCCCGGGGTAATAACTGTCGTTAAAAGATTATTTCCGACAATTAGAATCGCTGTTGAAATATTATCCCCAATGATTTGAACCATTGCTGAAATTTTATCTAGAGTGCTCATAATTGATCTCGAAAGATCTATTGTTGAAAATATATTCCTAGTAGTGAAAATCATTGTTGGAAGTGTATTCCCAATAATCGTTATAAACTATTAGTAGCATTTACGACCGTTGGTGAAAATTTTTGCAGTGGAAAGAAAACACAGTTAAATCTTACAAAAAATCATTACTGAAACATCACTTTTTTCAGTGGTTGTATAAAGTATCGCTGTTGAAACAACAATGGCACATTTACTAGTGACATAGTCGTAGTTAGAAAAATCGTTGGGAAAGTTGTTCAGAGATTTTGACTGCTATTGTATCCCTTATTTTTTGTAGTGTGTTTTTGTAATTTTCTTGTTATGATGAACCTTTTATACTATTCATCTTATTGATTAGTAGATTTTCCATTGTTTTTTTGTGATTTTCCTTCTTTGAAGGTTTATTCATGCAATTCTGGATGTTTGTACTTTATTGGTTGCTTGATTTTACTACTTCCATTGAATTGTTGGTTGTTATTATACATTAGGTTTATGACTATTATCTATCACTTGTCTATGAGGAGAAGTGATTGGAATATATCCTAACAATTACACATGGTTGAGTTGTGAGGAAGAAGGGATGGATGGTGTCTACTTCTTAATTCTCTTTGTGGAGCTGCAGATGAAATAAGTGTCCATCTATTTCTACATTGGCTATTCCATAAAAGTCTGGCTTGCTATTGAATACATATTTGGGTGTAAAGAGTCGACCATCATCTCTATTACAACTTTGAACCACAATGAACTCCAAAGAGAATTCACAGTGGCTGGGATTTGTTGGCTTTGGTTGCTAGAATTTATGGCAGGAAAGAATAAAAGAATTTTTCTAAAGAGAAAATGTGGCATCTACAAGCTTTTGCCATGAGTTTTATTGTAGTTTTTGGCCATTTTCCAGCAAGATACAGAGTTTATATTGTTGTTGCTTCGGAAGTTTATTTCTTTCTATGCCGATTCTTGGCCTCATAGCTTACTTTCTTCTTATCCTTGCTTCTTCTTTGTTCCTTGCTTCTTTCCTTTTATTTTGTTCTTTTTGTATTGACTTATTTATAATAAAACTGCAGGCGAAAAGGGCTAGCCTTTCTTCAGTAGCTTAAAAAAAAGAGAGATGAGTTAGTGATAAGAAAAGAATAAACTTGTCTATTCATGGAAGCTTTAGATCAGAACATCGTAGAAAAGATGAAAATTACAAATTCTTATTGAAAGATGTTTTTGCAATATCCCATATTTTTAGGACTATGTATTCTAAAATAGAGATATTATTCCGCACCATGTGTCCTTGCATGCCATCGATCATATCCACTCATTCTTATAGCAGTGTACCGAGATGCATGCTTGATGAATGGGGCCTATAAGAATAAGTGGCTATTATTGATAACATGCACGATCATATGGCGCATGTAGTGTGGGGAATAATTTTTGTCTAAAATATCCCAAATTGTAGAAAAATATTGCTTTCCCCATTGTTTAGGGTCTTGTCTTGATCCTCTATTTATGATTAATTATAGGGATTCATCATGCGAGCATCCAAATGGGACCTTAATGACGTATATTGGGATCTCACATACGATTGATAGAGGAGCAGTAAGGAAGTAACGTATAAGTGGGTACTTCACTTGATGGGGTTACTTTTGCTAAATTGTTTTCATTGAGAAAAAGTTTAGATTTACCTATGAGCTAAAATTGCCACTCTCAATCTCACTCTTAGTGGGTAACTTTTATCTTTCACATTTCTAATTGGTTCAAGGGATTATTCAAGGTAAATATTGACATAATAATAACAATAAGAAAATAATGATGTTAGTAGATTATACAGGAGTTCTAAATTCACTTAGGTAAAGGCATATCCCCTCCACCCTTAGGTAAATTCACTTAGTTGTACATTCACTAAGGTAAATGGATGACTCCTCCACCCTTCCAGCTACATAGAGTAGTCCATTTTGTTTTGTTTTGTTTTATTTTGTAAGCATATATTGTTGGGTATATATATCATTAATGTCAGTTCTCTATTCACCATATGGATACTATTAATAATATCGATATTAATATGCTCAATCTTTATTAGAATTCATTGTTTAATATGCAATGTATATTAATGACCTCGGAATAGATGTGTGTGACATCATTAAAATTTATTGTTTAATATGTAATGTATATTAAATATATGTGCTCGATCATTATTAAAATTCATTGATTGATATGCAAGGCTATTGGACCTATTTATTTATTCTAATTATTATATTGCTAGTTGGAAAAAGAAAAAGTTGTAACCCTGTTTCACGTAGAGTCAATATTTCAGTACTAAAGACAATAGTATTAATAATAGGAGGTTATGTATAGGGCTGAACTTGTGTATAGTTTTCTATTTTTACGTGGACACTAGTATTAATGATGGAAGTTTCTATTCGATCGTAATTAAAATTTATTATTTAATATACAACAAAAATTTGATTATTGAAATTTTTTAATTATTATAATTTATGAAACTATTATATCGTATATCAAAAAATAATTAGAGGAAAAGAGAAAAACTCGTACCAGTCCAATGTTGGTTCCTTAAAGTATATTCGACAAGCAAAACCACCCCATGTATAATAATTTGCACACATATTGTGTGTTTATAACTAAAGTCGGAGAACTTACGAGATGCATAATTCATGTATCTACCAATCACCCAACCTTATCATTCAACCGGTTCAACATTTGAATACAAACACCTCTGACTTTCTTTCTCCAACAGATAGAAATTAGAGAAACAATGGTAGATCCTAACCGGAAGCCCCATGCCATCCTAATCCCCGTAACCTTCGGGGTCCTCATCATTGCTGTTGTCCAACTTGTGATCAAGCTTGGCACCAAGGGCTTCACCATTCACCTTTGGTCAACACTGTATATGTCCACCACCAAATCTCCCAAGAACCTCATTCCACTATTAACTATGGCATGCGTTAGAGTTTTATTTTCAAAATAAATCTATTCCTCTTATTTGTTAGAGGTAATTACTTGTTTCGAAACTTTGGCCGTTTGGTTCCATAACCAAGAGATGCTTTTGTTTTCTCTTCTTATCCATTGGAAGAAGTTTAAAGCTTTGATCGGCTACATTTCCTTTATGAAGAGGCGCTTTGTATCACTCCTATATATATATATATATATATGATGTACTTTGGTAGATAAAAATAATTTATCCTTCTCATCATTATTACGGCTATACTTTCTCTTACAAATTAATAAGCGTACACGCATTGCTTTGCTATTCTTTTAGGATACATCCTAAAGTATCGAATGTGCATAGATTTTGATCTTGGAGACAATAACTTCTAGAAAAGCCACCTGCATGGTGGAGAAATGATTATTTAAAAAAAAAAAATCTTAAGTGGTATGTCTAGCATCCAAATATTTGTTTCTAATTTTGCAGATTTTTTAATATTATTCATGAAGTCCACAATAGTTTAAAAATAATTATTTTTCTCTATATGCATAATAGCTACTTCTATGATAATTAAGGTTCCTATACATGAAGTTGAAGTTTTGGATCGATTTGTTGGGCACCGTTACAAGAGATGGCTTCTCAAAAATCCATTTCTTCCTTACCATGCGTTGCGACAGCAAGATAGCTATTCACTTGGCAAAGAGTAAAAATTCATTAGTAAATCTAAACATATTTCAAGAACATATTATTATATTAGAAAACTAGTAAGAAAGGATAAAATGTTAGAATATTTATCGACTAATAAGACACTAACCGACTCTTTTATTACAGCGATATCAAGAGAAAGATATGTAAAACCTCGAGAGAAATGGATTATTATGAGTAATTATTTGAGTTCAGTACTTAATATTTAATAAAAATTTAGCAATTGAAGTCTTTCATTCATTATAATTTGTTGCATTTGAAGGACAGTTGGAAAAAAAAAAAAGAAGAAGAATAAAGCATATGCCATGCATTGTGCAAGTTTTATGCCAAAGTTGTTCTAAAACATAAGTTCCTTATTAACGTGAAAACTAACAGGCAATCATGAAGAACCATGGTTAGCACCTCTTAGGAGGTCATGTGAATTGGTGAACCAACTATAAGAAAAGTTAGGTGCTACTCATGAGCCTTCATGATCATTCAACTCCCCTCATGTTTGCTCATAAGCATTGCTCGATACCATTAAAATTCTTTAGAAACATGAACACAAAAATGTAAAATAGTCATACAGGTGTTTGCCTCGGTGGTTGAACGCTCCTCGAGGCAATCTTTCCAAGGAAAAGAACGGGCGCAGTTGGAGACTAACTTTTATGAAGGTATAACAATGAGATGGTGCCCTCGCGTTCAAGATGAGAGGATGTCAGAAGACTTAAAACAGACGGAAGATCAGTCAACACAACTGCAGAGAGAGTCTGGAAGTAAGATGATCAGACTTCTGTAGATATTATTTCAGCCGAATATTATTTTGTAGACTTCCGTAGAAAATTTCCAATTTTCTCATCCTAAAACCGGGCTTCCAGTCAGGTGGAATGAATTTTCCTTTTTCTTCTTTAAAATAATAAAATAATCTTATTTTATTGTGTCAGGTCTCCATTAAAATCTTCTAGATGTCCAATTTTCTCATCCCAGCCAGGGATCCATCTCAGTTGGGGTGGTGTTTTCCTTATTTTCCCGTCAAAAATATGAGTGTCAAGTAGATGGCAGCGCGAAGAGATTTTGCATAGCGTACCACTGGTCCATGGCCGGAATTGAAGATGATGGGATTTGATTTAATTGTATTGAAACTTCAAATGAATGCTAGCTACCTACTATTGCAAATCTATTGTAAAATAGAGAAAATAATTAAAATAGGCTTTCAACTGCTTCTGACTTCCAATACCCGTCCCTCCATTTAATTAATTTTGGCAAAGCCTATAAACGCTCCATTTGTTTGCCAAACCCGCGAGCCACGATTACGATTGGAATTTAACCAGTCCATTGGCCCACCGTATTATGCAAATAGGTGGGATGAAGGTTTTTTTTTTTTTTTTTCTTCTAAGCAGCAAAGTGATCTTATTTTCCTTTTATTTCTTTTTTTTTCCTTTTAAAATAGCAAAAGTCTAACAAAGGACCTCATAGTGAAATATCCTATTGTTGCGTTCAACCCAAAGATACTAAGAAATGATCGCTACCAATGTGTCTATAGCCTTCGTTGCTTTTTTTGTTTTGGTGCTGTTGCCTCCATGAGGGCCAGAAATCTTGGACTTCATTCGGAAGTTCTAAGTTGGATAGTAAGCTACTCCACATTTTCTAGGTATAGACTGTAGATATGGGCACCGGGCTAGACCACCAATTACGCCACCTGGCCCGGCACGAATTGGGCCCTGCCCATCCATTCTTCATTCTAGAGTGACATTTTTTTATCATTTCCAATCACCAAAGAGGAAAGAGATTTCATGACTTTTAGTATACTTCTCCAAAAGGGTGAGGCGATGAGATGAAGGTATTGAAATTCAGTTGTTGGTGCAACCTTTGAATAGTATAACTTCCGAACTTTGCGAGCTTTTAATATTATCAACCATTTGAGAAGTAGTGCTGTGTTTTGGAGTTTGAGGTCTATGATGCCTAATCCATCTAGTTTCTTTAAATAGAAAAGCTGATCTCAACTAGCTAAGAATTTGATCTTGCCACATTGATTTTGGTCACCCCATAGGAAAGATTTGCATATTTGATTTATGTTCTTAATGACAGCTGTCGAGATGTGTAGAACTAACATCCAAAAAAATCGAAATCACTCTTAGCATTGAGTTGATGAGAACAAGTCTTCTAGCTAGAATGAGGATATTTTTTTTATCTATTTTATCCACAAAAAATTTTCAATCTTCAACTTTCATTGACCTATGATAAAGTGGTATACTTATCCACAAAATTTTTTCAATCTTCAACTTGCATTGACCTATGATAAAGTGGTATACTGAGGTATTGTTGAGGCAATTTACCCACTTGGCATCCGAGTATTTTAGTAAGTCTCGACACCTTTGCATTTGTTAGCTCAATCCTTATTATCTATGTTTTGTTAAAGTTGATTTTCAATCAGGTAAGAAGCTCAATTATGAGCTTTAGATTGCTGATGTGTTTTTTCATGGGATGGCAGAAATTGCTATATCATCAGCATATTGTACACGTTGTATGTTGTTAGAGGAATTTTTTGGACCAATGCCAGCTATGAGATTCTCTTTGGTAGCTTGATGAACCATGCGATGGAGTGTATCTGCTATTCAAATGAAAAGAAAGGGAGATAATGGATTACCTTATTTAAGCCCTCTATTTATTGGAAAGCAGTTGCCAACTCTCCCATTGATCACCATTGCTGAGCATGAAGTAATGAGCAGTTGGCTAATCCATGTAATCCATTTTTTGGTCAAATCCTCTTTTCTTTAGTAGCTAAAAAAGAAAAATCCATTATATGCTATTAAACATCTTTTCAAAGCCGACCTTAATGAACACCCCTTTCCTCTTGGTTCTCTTGTAATACAAATGACTTCTGAGGTTGAAAATATATAGCTTTCGAATATGAGACATCTTTTTATGCTGATTGGCCGGAGAAAATTAGCAAGTCTATGAATTTGCTTAATCTTGTTGTCAATATTATTTTGACGATACAATTTTCTAGGCAGATTGGCCTAAAGTTCTTAATTGAAAGTGTGCCATTTTTCTTCGAAATGAGGGTAATGCGTGTATAGTTGAGTCTGGAGATGTCATTCATCTCATTGGTAATTGTTTGGAAGAAGGCCATTAGATCGTCTTTGATTGTTTCCCAAAATCTCTAGTAGAAAGTTGGAGGAAATTCGTTTGTTCCAATTGCTTTGCCCTTAACTACATCAAAGATTACTTGTTTCACTGCATCCTCAATAATGTTAGCTCCTAAATCTGTTAGATTTAAAGGTCCTTTAGGTATAGTGTATCCCATTTGACTTTCAGTTGTTTAGCATGTGAGGTTTCCAACAAAAAAGTGTAATAAGTGAAAAAAGCTTTATGTATACCTTCCAATGTATTGATTTTGACTCTCTCCTAAAAAATCTCTTCAATTTCATTCTTTTGTCTTCCATTGCTTGCAGTTATATGAAAGAAATAGATATTGCGGTCACCTTCCTTTAACCACAAATTTTTGGAATATTGTTTCTAGAAGATTTCTTCTAGGTTGATAAGTTCCTCTGAAGTCATCTGTTTGCATTTATCTCTATGACTCCATTCTTCCTCGAGCAGACTAGAGTTCTTTTCAATTTTATCTAACTTATCTATTTTTTTATTGAGATCCTTCTTTTTAAGGAAGATGTCACCTACAACGTGCTTATTTTAATATTGGAGATTTTTCCTAAGATTTCAGAGCTTAAGGACTAGCATTGCAGTCGGATTCGATACTGTACCAGTAGAGGTTCACCATCCTTTTATTAAAAGTCAAAGTTAGGATTTTGGTACCAAAAATCTTCAAACTTGAAGGGTTTGGGAGGTAAGCATCTTGCTGATCTTGAGAAAAGAATGCTATATATAGTAGAACGTAATATGAGGTTGTTTTGGTTAAGGTTGAACACGAGGTGCAAGGGAGAGCACGATGCCACGAGATATTTATAAAACTACGATCTAATCTTATCAAACTAGCTCATTCTCTAAAGTTAGACCATTTGAAGAGTCTACTATGGAGGTGGAGTTCAATAATCTCAAAGTCATTGATGAATTTGTTGAATTCTCTCGATGCAACAGAGCTACTAGATACACCTCAGTGTTTAGAAGGTTTTCTTATAACAATAAAATCCCCAAGAATGATCCAGGGTGCATTAATAGTTAGTTTGAGAGCTCTGATTTTCTCAAAAAAATTTTTTCTAATTATTCGATCATGAGGTCCATATATATTAGTAGTAATCCAATGGAATCTATTGCTTAGATGTGTGAACTGTGTTGTGATGAAGAAGTTGCCTTATGAGAAGAGAGATCCCTGAACAAGCTGTCTGTTCCAACATATTATGAGCCCACCACTTGATCTAGGTGATTCCCTAATTACCAACCATCAAAACACTGACCACAAGAAGAGTGCAGAAGCTTGGGGTTGAAGGATTTTAGTTTTATTTTTTGGAAGCTAGCAATGTGGCATTTCAAAGCTATGATTGTTTGCCTTATTGTGTTCCTTTTGGATGCCTGGCTTAAACCTCTAACATTCTAGCATAAAATTACCATTTGCACAGAAATAAAAACATTGGTAGGGAGATTGTAGAGTACTCTAAGGGGCATTCTGAAAAAATTTGATGCATAGAATATAAATTTGGAAAATATACATACAAAAGTAGTATTCTTCTAAGATTTTTTTGATTAAATGGAAGGATTACACCAATCATGGCATTTATTATAAAGATAATTACAAAGTGGTCACAATTGAGTGACCTCTATTACAACGATTGTATGGAAGATCTGAGGTTGACCCTATGTAATGAGGACCGACCTTGGTACAATGAAGAATTAAAAAATTATATGAAAAAAATATGCTACAAGGAGTTGGTGGGATAGAGTTGCAGGACTCAAAATCCACTACAGACCCTATATTTGCATCACCCCTATTTTTCTTGATAGAGCAAGTTCCTATTTCCAGAGTGTCTCCTATTACTTGAACAAGTCTCAATTCTTGGGTTTCAATTTTCAGAAGCAAAAGAGCTTCAACTATTCCTTATTTATGTTGGCTGGAACAACCGAGTAGCCACTCCTACGCTGTAGAAATAAATCGATTATATGCAGCCTTAGGAAGGTAGGCTCTGAAATGAAATCTCCTCCTATTTCTCTCCTTCCACAATGTCCAGCAAAGGGTCCCACAATGAAGTCCCAAGTTCTTGGTGAGGTTTGTTTAGGGAGAGATTCCCTCTGCTCTGTTCAGAGATGAGTGATTGTGTTGGAAATGAAACAGAAGTGAAGCTTGCGAGCAATTTGATTCCATAATTGCCTAGCAAATATGTAGGAGACAAACAAATGATCTGGTGTTTCCTCTTGATTTATGCAAAGAGAGTATTTGGTCTGAACTCTTATTTCTCTCCTTTCGAGATTGTTTGTAGTTAATAATTTGTCTTCAAAGAGGAGCCAACAGAAGATTTTTAATCTTGGTCGGGAGCAATGTTGACGGGACTATAGTTGAGAAATACAATATTATTCCTCCATGGGATAGTTGAGTATAACATTTCTCTGTTTGGTTTGAGATATTTGTTGTATTGACCTCTTTAAAGAGGTTCAAGAGTAGAGCAAGCCTGATTTTCTCGATTCTGCTAAGAGTTTCTCTGAAAAGTGATTTTTGTCTCCATTTTTATAGAAACTTGCTACAGAGATGCCTGATTCTCATGTAAAAATATAAATATCTGGGAAGAGATCTTTAAGTAAGGAAGTTGATAACCATTGATCCCTGCAAAAGGAGATTATTTTTCCTTTGCCTATCTTGAACCGACAGCTTAGATTGAAGAATTCTCAAACTTTCAAAGTGCTCTTCCACATGGTAGAGCCATATGTGCTTCTACATAATTTCAGGCTGCTGGTTGGTTGCTTTTTAAGTGTAGTTTTAAAATCAGATCTTGCCAAGGTGTTGCGCTCTCTGTGTATAGACGCCACCATTTTTTTATCAAGAGACATTGATCCATGATTTTTAGATTAATGATTCCCAACCCCCAAGGAATTTAGGTCGGGAGACCTTTATCCCAGCTCACCAAACATATATTCCATGGCAACGATTGTCACCTCTCCAAAGGAACACTCTTCTTTTCCTGTCAATTTTTTGAATTACCTCTTATGCTAGTAAGAATGAGGACATCCAATAAATTGGGATTGAGCTTACCACAACGTTGATTAAAATCAATCTTCCACCCATTGAAAGCAACCTCCCTTTTATGATTAAAGTTTTCTATCAATATTTTTGGTCAAAAAAGCCCAATCTGAAGTCTTTGGCTTGGAAAAGTAAAGTGGAAGGTTGAGGTAATTTGTTGGGAGAGAAAAAGTCACACATCCAAAAAACTTGGCAAGAGAGTGATAGTGATACTCATGCAGTTCAATACCAATTAACGAGCTCTTTTCGAAGTTAATTTTTAAATCGGTGATGAGTGCATGAGCATAAAGAATAAATTTAATGTTAGACATATGTACCTTGGATGCATCGTTGAGAATGAGAGTGTCATCCATGTACTACATGCAAATGGATGCGCCCTGAGATTTGGGGGGTAGGTCCAATCCCTGCAATGAGGGCATTGGAGATGGCTGTTTTAAGGATTCGTGTCAGCATTTCAGATACTAGAATGAAAAGGAAAGGGGAGAGAGAGTCTCCTTATTTAAGACCCTTTCTAGCTTTTATCCAATTCAGTGGTTCACCATTGACTATAGGAGCTATCTTGCTTGTTGAAGAATATTTTTGATCCATAAACACCAAACTGGATCCAAAACCTCTTTCTTTAAGCATTATAAGGAGGAAGTCCCATTGAATATTATCGAAAACTTTTCTCAAAATCTAATTTTAGAATAACTCCTCTCTATTTAGATTTCCTCCAATATGTAATTAGCTCTGATGCCAAAGCAAAACAATTAGTGATTTGCCTCCCTTGAATGAAAGCAGATTATGAGTTTGTAATGAGGGATACAATATGCTTTGAAAGCCTTTCGGTGAGTATTTTTGATAGGATTTTTATCACTCCATTTACCAAAGTTACTAGTTTGAAGTCCCTTACTATTTGACAATTATTTTTCTTCGATATCAAAATCATGAGGTGTAGTTGATCTTATCTAGTTCTATGAAATTTGAGTGTATAGCCTTAAAGAGTCTGCATGGATCATCTTTAATGGTGAACTAGAATTTTTGGAAGAATGACAAGAGAAAACCATCTGGTCCAGGGATTTGTTCTTTCGTAGATCGAAAATCGTGTCCTTGATTTTTGGTTCTGAAAAAAAGGGCCTCTAGATTACTTAGATCGATGTTATCTCTTGATAAATTTTCCTCCAAGCAATGCTCGATTGCTTTCAGTTGATATTCCTAGGACATTAGTATGGTAGCTAGAGAATGCTTGTTTTATAAGCCTGGGATCGTAAGTTACATTTTCTTGGTGCTCGAGGTAGGTGATAGTGTTTTTCCCCTTCCTTGCGCTTGCCATGACATGGAAAAATCTTTGTGTGTTGATCCCCTGTTTCAGCCAGGAGACTTAAGATCTCTGCATCCAAATGATTTCTTCTTAATGCAAAATATCATGGAGTTGCTTTTTCAATTTGGTTCTCTCTTCTAATTCTGCTGATTGAAGAGGTGATATTTCTTCCATGCTGTTCAGTTGCTATAATCTGAATTTGATTTCCTCTTTTTCTTAATCATATTGTCGTTTACCGATTTGTTCTACTGTTTGAGCTTCATCTCAAGAATCGAAGTTTATGATCAAGTTTTTGCAGTGTCCTTAGCTGATGGGGCCTCTTCCACCAATTAACGACTAGGTCCTTGAAACCTTCAACTGTGATCCAGAAGTCTCCAAATTAAAATATTTTGTTGTATTCTTTTGCATATTGATATCGACGAGTAGAGGATGGTGATTAGAGTGGTCTCTTGCCAGAGGGCACAAGATGTAGGAGGAGAAGTTGCAGTCCATTCCATTGAGACTAAATATCTATCAAGTTTTGCTAGGATGGGATTCTCTTGTGGTTAGACCAGGTGAATGAAAATTCATTGAGCTTTACCTCGATAAGCTATAGCTAGTTGATCAGTTCAGTTATATCGGATGACGTTGTGTTGCTTTCTACCATTCCCTTTCTTTTAGATAAAAATTGGGTTAGATTAAAATCACTTATAATAACCCATGGGCCCTTCCATTTCTTCTTAATGTGGTATAGTTCCTGGAGGAATCTTTGCAGGATGGAAGAATTAGTTGAACCATACATATTAGTCAGAAGCCAAGATGATTTCCTGCTGTCAATGAGAAGGTCGTGCTTGGTCGATAATGTGAATGCTTTCTCAAAGAAGAGATCTTCTGAAACGATGCTTGAGTTCCAACAAGTCAATAAACCATCTGAGGCTCCTGTGGAATTTTTTGATTTTCAGTAAGTTAGTATCCTTCTAAGATTAATGTTATTGAATATTTTAGGAGAAATAACTGCTCTACCATATCCAGCAATTAGATGGAGTATGATAGCTTTCATTAACCATTATCTATACTATATTATTAAATGATAGGAATATGCTATTTACATTTGTATCAAAATTTTATGACTAGAATACCCTTAGTTACTTTTTTCATGAACAAAAAAATATGATTAAGAAGTTCAATGTATAAGCCATATGATCTTTATTTATTTCTATATCACATCGCCAACTAATTATGGTCCTTTTTAAATTTTAAAAAGACAAAAACCTTATTCCACTTTATCTAATCTCCGTATATTATTTCTCTTATCTCCAATGTTTGAATTCCTTTTTGTTAATTTATTTTCTTAATATGTATCACACATGTTCACTGTGTTGGAAAATATATCCCAAAAGTCAATCGTCAAGCTGTTGACGGTTGAGCAACCAAGTATTGTAATTGATTTGTTAATAAATAAAATATATTTTTGGTATTTTCATCATAAGTTTTCATCTTCTAATGAACTCGTTGTTATGATAAGTCCTTAGGACTATTTAGTTCGATAAAGAGAGATTTATCGATTAGTCCTTAAAACTTTTCACGACAAATGATAGGCTGTTAATAAGGACGACAGCTTCTATCGAGCATAGGTCGCTGTAGGCCATATGGGTTGGTTGTCCTCTTAACCAAGGAGTGTGGAGACACTGGTATGGCATACAGGTGAGATGTAAGGGTACATCATCATTGAACGTGACCAACTCCAGAGCATTCTGCTGTCGAGAATGTCTCTGATGGGATATAGGTATAAGTGTCCCTTAGACCTGAGATCGCCTCAGTGACTTGCAAGCAACTCACTGTGCTTTGGTACTGGACTAACTGAATTTTAATTCAGTGATGGAAGGCTTCTGGGCACAGTCAAGTACTTGCGAAGTCAGAGTGTGATCAGATGGGATTGACCACTCCAAGAGTTGGAGAAGAATGAGTCGCTGTATTTCAATTTAGCAAAACTTGGCCAGGATAATCCATCAGATGGATTTGATATTTTGAAATACAATGTGGACAACCTGATCAGAGTTGACAGTTGAACTCTGAGGTATCCTATGATCATTTTGGTCAAGGATGAATTATATGAAAACTATATCCGCATGGGTTCTAAGGATGTTGTTCTACACATTCGACCTATCCGACCGTCGGGTACCATTGCTAGATGGTCACTTCGATTGGTACAAAAATTTATTTCTGTGCTACGACTTAGGTTCGGACCTATGAGGTCACACATATTAGAGTTTGATCCGATCGGATGGTTGATCAATGATTAAGAATCATTCTAGGGTTAAACGATCAATACGATTGACATTTAACCTAGTGCAAGTGTTGCAGGAGGATCGATTAGCAATTTGATTGCTAATTGGCTTAATTTGATTAAGCCAATGGCTGAGATTAAGTCTAATTGAATATATTTAATTAATTTAGTTTGTTGATTGGATCAAGTCCAATTGGTTTATTGGATAAGCCAAGTGCAAGAAAAACTAGTCCTAGTTCAATTAGGACTTGGGTCAACCTAATTTCTAATTTGATTAAAAATTAAATAGATTTAAATCTAATTTAATCTGATTAAATTAGATTCTTAATTGGTTAAGATTATTTTAATTGGGATTTAATTTTGGTTTGATTTGGTTTGAGAAACCAAATTAAAAAGTCATAGATTGAATCCTAGTAAGACTAGGATTCCACCTTGCGCCACATAGCCCCCACCCCTCTCTTATTCCACTCTTCTCTTATTTTGTATGACAAAATTCTCTCCCAGGTCTTCACCATGCCCAAAAGTTTTCTTTCTCTTTCTTACATGGAAGTGGTTGTGGATCAAGTCAAAGTAGGAATTAGTTTGGATTTCAAATTCTATGAGATAGAGTTTTAGAAACCAAAACTCTTTCCTTTGGCATGATTTTATCCAATTTTTTTTGAGATTTTTATGATTTTATGGCACATATAGTGCCCTTTGCTGTGGTCCATGCAAAAAAGAAGGAGGGGGCACCAAGAGTTGGGCACCCTTGTCTTGCCATGTTTGGATACCTTGACTAGGTATTTGACCTAGACAAGGACTCTTCATATCTCTCTATTTAAAATAATTTTTTCATAAAATTTTTGAAATAGATCAAAGAGAGACCTTTGGGGCATTAAAAATCAAGAGAGAAGAGTTGGGGCGGAGATATAATAGACACAAATAGGTGTCTAGGAGAGCAAAGAGAAGAAGAAGAGGGTCTTCTTCTAGGGTTGTGTGTTCATCTCTTCCTTCCTCCATCTTGAGTTTTCTGAGAGTCTCAGATCTAAAACTTTCTCCTACTTCATCTTTGAAGAGTCCAAATCAAGAAGAAGGAGGCATCTGATCACCATCGAAGAAGGATCAGCGCAGTACTAGCATACTGTGCTGATTTTGACAGGACTTCTGATCGTGATTCGTGGGCTCGTGTGGATGACTCCTAGAGGCTGGACATTGTGGCTTACAACATCATCCTCAAGCCCAGATCAGCAAGTTAGAATATCTAACTTGCAAGGTAATAGATCTGATCTATTATTTTTACATACATTAGATGTAGTATAGAAACATGTTGATATGATCAACATGTAGTTCTTCTCTTTATATTTTAATTTTTGATTTAATATCATGTAATAAGATCTTAGATCTAGAATTTTAATTTTATAAATAAATTTTGATTTATTTTAGTCTTCCTGCTGATCTTGAAAAAGTTTCAAGATCTAACCCTGAAACCCTAGATCTGGTTCCTTCAATTGGTATCAGAGCCTAGGTTATTACATGATTATTTATACATGCTTAGATTATTTTTAGATTAGATCTAATTTATAATCTGATTATTAAATCTAAAATTAAAATTTTTAGATCAATCACGAACTGTAGGTTGTCCTGCTGTAAGGTTTACCCTTACAGTGCAAAGGTTGTCCTAGTTCGTGTAGATCTATCTTTAATCATAAATTTGTTAGATGTGATCTAAATTAAATTTATAATTTATTAAATTTAAAAAAATATTTAAATATAAAATAAAATCTCTTTGTTAATATAATCTGTACAAAGAACCATCATATTTTTGTCTGAAAAATTTGTGCAGTTTAAAGTTGAAATTGTTTCAATTACATGAACTGAATTTAGATTAGATCTAAAGTAGTTTCATGTTTATTTTATTTGCATCTTAATTATGAATCAAACATGCAACTTGGTTGGTGGAACCATATTTGTAAAATTATTTTATAAATATAAAATTATTTTCAAAAGCCGAACCCCAACCCCAATCCAAAACTTAATTGAGAATTAAGAAGTTGTTTTGATTAGGTTCTAGGATTGTGATTGAAGAACCTAAGACACAAACCATAACACATTGGGTTAATGGGTTAGTGAAAATTAGATCCATTAATTGGGTTAGACCTAAGATTAGATTAAAGATGGACTTAGTTAGAGAATTGACTAAATCTAATCAATTGTTATCTTAGATTAGGTCAAAGATTCTCTAGATCAATTACAATAGTTGTAGTTGGTCAAGTCCATGTCTTTAATGAGAATTAAATGGACTTGATTCTTGGCTAAGCGGTCTAACACGAACTGTTAGGTTGATCCAATCGAAACTAATCAAACCAGTTGGTGCCTAAGGTAAATCAGATCGTGGTTTTTAATTGGGAGCCCGCTTACCTGGTCATTTCTGATGGTGTCTAAGGCAAGCTTTGGCAAACCCTCCCATTGATCGAACTTATCTGGCCTCTTGGTGAAATTATATTTTGATTGGATCACTTGACTATTCGAGCTAACCCATGTCAGCTAGGTAAATCAGTGTGACTGATTTAGGTACTCCTAGACCAGCCCTTTTAATGGACTCCCTTAAGCTGACTTGGTGAAGCCAGTGGGAGGATCATGATAAGCTGGTTCATCTGACCTCATCCTTTAAATCAATTAAATCTTCTAAAATTATTAGGCCCTTAAAATAAAATAGTTATGGTGATAACTAGATCATAGCCACTCATTAAGTGGATGATAATAGGTCCATCAGTTGGATAATCATTGGAGGCCCAAAGACCTGGTGCTTATCGGCTGATGGAATTATCATTCATAATATGATTTCTTGACTGCATCTTTCTAAATGGTGGTTAGGTTAGCCAACCAAAGTTGGCCTAATCATTCATTGGCTAGATGGGCCAAGTATGGTCATGTTAATGGTTGGACCTAACCAGACCTTTTCAGTAGAGGCCAAAGCCTACTGATTAGGGACTGGGGCAAAATTAAAATTACTAAAAATTATTTAGAGAAATAATTGATTATGAACCTACCCTTAGATGTATATGGGTTAGCCAACCAAAGTTGGGCTTGTGTGCAGTCTAAGTGGATTCTAGTACCTACTAAGGAATTAAGATAATTCCTCAAATTGGAGGTAGAGGCTACCAATTCGAATAAAATAGTGAAATTTTTTTTTGATTAAAGTCCAAATCTTTAGGTTTAATGAATCAATTACTAATTGGTTATGATTTTTCTTTGTGCAGATATAACCACTTTCCTATCGCTTCGATCATTGTTGGACAATGATAAGTTGGTGGGACCCAACTTCGGTAGCTGGTACTGAAAGTTGAAGATAGTTCTGGAGCATGAACAGATCCTATATGTGATAACAGATCCTGCACCTGAGGAGCCAGCTACCAATGCATGTGGAACAGTCAGAGATACTTATCAGAAGTGGCTCAGTGACCGGACCACGGTGCGCTGCATCATGCTGGCTGCCATGAGCGACGAGTTCAGTCACAAATTTGAGATGGCTCAGTCAAAGGACATGCTTCAAGTGTTGGAGGATGCCTTTGGTACACCCGATGATGTGGAGAGGCACAAGACTAGTTGTGCCATCTTCAACGTCAAAATGCGGGATGGTGCCTCTGTCACTAATCATGTATTGTATATGATCGAGCTGATGGAGCATTTGAACAAACTCGGCTTTCCCTTGCATGAGTAGCTTGGAAAAGATGCAATACTGAACTCGCTACCCAAGTCTTATCTCCCATTCCTCACTCATTATAGAATGACAAAGCCTGAAGTAAACTACCACGGGTTACTGGGGTTGCTTCAAAACTTTGAGAAGGATCACCAACTCCACAAGGAGTCAGTGAACTTAGTGGGAGGTTCGTCTTCTGATTCTCGATCCTTTAAGAAAGGGAAGAAGAACAAGAAGAATAAAGTGAAGAATGTGCAAGTTCAGGCTGGGACATCAGTGCAGGACTAGACCAAAAAGATCAAGCCCAATACGAGTCAAGTTGAATACTTCTTTTGCAAGAAGCAGAGGCACTGTAAGAGAAATTGTCCTTAGTACATTGCCTCCCTAGACCCGAATAGGCAGAGAAAGCAGCAAGCTGTTGTTGGGCGGTATTTATATGATAACTCCTTACAATTTTTCTATTTGTAATATAACTAACTGGATATTGGATACCGGTAGCCCTTACCATATTTGCAATTCATTGTAGGAGTTGCAGGTCAGTAGGAGATTCGAGTAAGGCGAGAGATTTCTGAACGTTGGAGATGGAAGATCAGTTTCAGTTCTAGCATTAGAAATCTTAAAACTTGTATTTGAGTCCCATACCGTTGTTCTTAATGATTGTTATTTTTGTCCCAGTTTTTTTTAAACGTTATTTTTGTCGGCCTTCTGACCAAAAATGATTATGAAATTTTAATAAAAAAATAAATTTATAATATCATTATAAATGATGTTACTATTTTTTATGGACATTTGAACAATGGTGTGTATATGTTATCACAACCTGTTAACGTAGTCTATTCTACTGACAATCATCCTAGATTAGATAGTGTGTCAGATATCTACTTATGGCACTGTAGGCTAGGTTATATAAATAAGAACAGAATAACAGGTTGACTCAAGAGAGAATCCTCGAAGTCAGTAATTGTGAATCACTTTCAACCTGTGAGTCCTGTCTTCTTGATAAATGATCAAGTCACCTTTTACTGAAAAAGATGAGAGAGCTACTGAGCTCTTGGGCCTAGTACATACTGATGTATGCGGGTCCATGAGCACAAGTGCTAGAGGTGGATATTTTTACTTCATCACTTTCACGGATGATCTATCCAAATATGGATATGTCTATCTGATGAAACATAAGTCAGATTCATTTGAAATGTTCAAACGATTTCGAAGTGAAGTAGAAAAACAAACTGAAAAGAGTATTAAAACTCTGCGGTCTGATCGAGGAGGAGAATACCTTTCTGATGAGTTTCTCACATACCTAGGAGAGAATGAGATTCTCTCTCAATGGACTCCTCCAGAAACACCACAGCATAATGGTGTGTCTGAAAGGAGAAATCAGACTCTATTAGATATGATCTGATCCATGATGGATTTTGCCAGCTTGCCGATATCCTTCTAGGGATATACACTCGAATCGACCTGTTATCTATTAAATAGGATTTCAAGTAAGTCTGTAATTAAGACTCCATATGAGATATGGACAGAGCGTAAGCCAGCACTTTCACACCTTAGGGTCTGGGGGTGCCCGGCCTATGTCAAATGGTTAGTTACAGATAAACTCGGACTTAGGTTTGATAAATGCACATTCATAGGGTACCCCAAAGAGACCAAAAGATATTTTTTCTTCCATGCTGATGAACAAAAAGTGTTCGTCAGCCTTAAGGTAACCTTTTTTGAAAAGAAGTTCCTTGGTGAAGGAATCGTTGCCTCTAAGGTTGAACTTGATGAAGTTCAACAGGTAGAAGGACCGACACAATAGTTGAACCTGTGTCGGATTTGATTAGATCAGATCTGGAGCCCAATGTACCTACATCATTAAGGTGATCCGATAGAGTACCATGTCAGCTGGATAGATACTACGATTTCTCAGTTCGGGACTGTGATCTCATCGAACTCGATGAGAATGATGAGGATCTGATCACCTATATGGATGCAATGCAGAGATCTGATTTCGAAAAATGGTTTGAAACTATGAAATTCGAAATGGAGTCCATGAAGGTCAACGATATATGGATATTGGTTGACCCACCTGAAGGGGTTAAACCCATTGGATGTAAATGGGTCTTCAAAAGGAAGAGGGGCACAGACGGAAAGATGGAGACCTATAAAGCCAGTCTGGTTGCCAAGGGGTATCATCAACGTTATGGTATTGACTATGAGGAGATATTTTCTCCTGTGACAATGCTCAAATCTATTCGGATAATGCTTGCAATAGCTGCCCATCTGGATTATAAGATCTGGCAGATGGATGTAAAGACAGCTTTCCTGAATGGAGAGCTGACCAAAGACGTGTATATGATACAACCTGAGGGGTTTACATCCACAGTTGAGTTCAAGGTGTGCAAGCTTCAGAGATTCATTTATGGATTGAAGCAAGCTTTCGGAGTTAGAACATGCATTTTGATAAGGTGATCAAAATGTATGGCTTCGTTAAGAACGGAGAAGAGCCCTGTATCTATAAATGGGTAAATGGTCCAGTTGTGATATTTCTTATCTTGTATGTGAATGACATTCTCTTAATCAGGAATGACATCCCCGCACTACAAGGAATAAAAGTTTGGTTGTCACCGTAGTTCTCCATGAAGGACTTGGGTAAAGCATCCTACATCCTAGGGATGAAGATCTATAGGGATAGATCTAAAAAGATATTTGGGTTGTCCCAGTCTACGTACATAGATACTGTGCTGAAGAGGTTAAGCATGAAGAATTCTAAGAAGGGCTATCTACCAATAGACCATGAAACTTTTCTCTCTAAGAAGGATTGTCCGACAACTCCTGAAGAGAGAGAGCGTATAAGTAGAGTCCCATATGCTTCGATCGTGAGATTTATCATGTAGGCCATGATATGTACAAGGTCAGATGTGGCATACTCACTAGGAGTAGTGAGTAGATACCAATCTGATCCTGAAAAAATCACTGAAAAATGGTTAAAGCCATCCTTAAGTATTTGAGAAATGTTAAGGACCAATGGTTGGTTTATGGCAAGTCAGATCTGAAACTTGTGGGGTTCATAGACTCCAGCTTTCAATCTGACTATGATGACAGCAGAAGCGTATCGAGTTATATCTTTACTCTAAATGGTGGAGCCATCTGCTGAAAGAGTTTCAAGCAGCATACTGTGGCAGACTCTGTTTACGAGGTGGAGTACATCGCAGCATCAGATGCCGTGAAAGAAGCTGTGTGGCTGAAAAAATTCATCATCGAGCTCGGAGTAGCACCCTCCCTTGATGGTCCGATCCTGCTCTTCTGCGACAGCACTGGTGCCATAGCTCAAGCGAAGGAACCCAAAGCACACCAGTGGACGAAGCATATTTTACGTCGCTTCTACCTGATCTGGGAGATCATGGATCGAGATGATGTCGACCTTCAGAAGATCGACGGAAAGGAGAACTTGACCGACCCCTTCACTAAAACCCTGGTGATAAAGGAGTTCGACAACTACAAGTCGAAGATGGGTATTAGATACTGTGCCGAGTGACTTTAGGACAAGTGAGAGTTGTTGAAAAATATGTCTCAAAAGCCAATCGTCAAGCTGTTGACGATTGAGCAATCAAGTATTGTAATTGATTTGTTAATAAATAAAATATATTTTTGATATTTTTATCATAAGTTTTCATCTTCTAACGAACTCCGTTGTTATGATAAAGTCCTCAGGACTATTTAAGTTCGATAAAGAGAAGATTTATCGATTAGTCCTTAAAATTCTTCACGATCAAATGATAGGCTGTTAATAAGGACGATAGCTTCTATCGAGCATAGATCGCTGTAAGCCATATGGGTTGGTTGTCCTCTTAAATAAGAAGTGTGGAGACACTGGTATGGCATACAGGTGAGATGTAAGGGTACATCATTATTGAACGTGACCAACTCTAGAGCATTCTGTTGTCGAGAATGTCTCTGATGAGATATAGGTATAAGTGTCCCTTAGACCTGAGATTACCTCAGTGACTTGCAAGCAACTCACTGTGCTTTGGTACTGGACTAACTAAATTTCTAATTCAGTGATGGAAGGCTTTTGGGCATAGTCAAGTACTTACGAAGTCAGAGTGTGATCGAGATGGGATTGACCACTCCAAGAGTTGGAGAAGAATGAGTCGCTGTATTTCAATTTAGCAAAATCTTGATCAGGGTAATCCATCAGATGGATTTGATATTTTGAAATACAATGTGGACAACCTGATCAGAGTTGACAATTGAACTCTGAGGTGTCCTATGATCATTTTGGTCAAGGAGATGAATTATATAGAAACTATATCTGTATGGGTTCCAAGGATATTGTTCTACACATTCGACCTATCCGGCCGTTGGGTATTATTGCTAGATGGTCACTTCAATTGGTATAAAAATTTATTCCTATACTACCGACTTAGGTTCAGACCTATGAGGTTATACACATTACAGTTCACGATCTGATCGGATGGTTGATCAATGATTAAGAATCGTTCTAGGGTTAAACGATCAATACGATTGATATTTAACCTAGTGCAAGTGTTGCAGGAGGATCGATTAGCAATGTGATTGCTAATTGGCTTAATTTGATTAAGTCAATAGGCTGAGATTAAGTTTAATTAAATATAATTTAATTAGATTTAGTTTGGGCTTGATTGGATCAAGTCCAATTAGTTTATTGGATAAGCCAAGTGCAAGGAAAAACTAGTCCTAGTTCAATTAGGACTTGGATCAACCTAATTTTTAATTTGATTAGAAAATTAAAATAGATTTAAATCTAATTTAATTTGATTAAATTAAATTTTTAATTGGGTTAAAATTTATTTTAATTGGGTTGGTCTAATTTTGGTTTGATTTGATTTGAGAAACCAAATTAAAACAAGTCATAAGATAGAATCCTAGGAAGACTAAGATTCTACCTTGCGCCACATAAGCCCCCCACGCCCTCTCTCTTATTCCATGTCAATTCTCTCTTATTTTATTCAACAAAAATTCTCTCCCAGGTCTTCACCATGCCCAAAAGGTTTTTTCTTTTCTTTCTTACATGGAAGATGGTTGTGGATCAAATCAATGTAGCAATAAGTTTGGAGTTCAAATTCTATGAGATAGAGATTTAAAAATTCAAAACTCTTTTTTTTTTTGCATCGATTTTATCCAGATTTTTCTTAAAAAATTTTGTGGCTTTTATGGCACTTGATAGGCACCCTTTTCTATTGTTCCACGCACAAAAAAAAAGAGGGGGCGCCCAAGAGTTGGGCGCCCCTTATCTTGCCATGTTTGGATAAACCTTGACTAAGTATTTGACCTAGATAAAAACTCTATCATATCTCTCTATATAAAATGAATTTCTTCATAAATATTTTGTAAAAAATAGATCAAAGAGAGACCTTTGGGGCATCCAAAAATCAGAGATAAAGAAGGTTGGGGCGTGGAGATATAATAGACACAAGATAGGGCATCTAGAGAGAGCAAAGAGAAGAAGAAGAGGGTCTTCTTCTAGGGTTGTTGTGTTCATCTCTTCCCTTCCTCCATCTTGTGTTTTCTGAGAGTGTCTCAGATCTGAAACTCCTCCTCCTACTTCTCATCTTTGAAAGAGTTTAAATCAAGAAGAAAGAGGCACCTGATCAACTATCGAAGAAGGATCAGCGCAGTACTAGTATACTGTGCTGATTTTCTGGAGCAAAATTTCTGATCGAGATTCGTGGGCTTGTATGGATGACTCATAGAGGCTGGATGCATGTGTGGCTCGCAACATCATTTTCAAGCCCGAATCAGCATGGTTAGAATGTCTAACTTGCATGGTAATAGATCTGATCTATTGTTTATTACATACATTAGATGTAGCATAGAAACATGTTGATATGATCAACATGTAGTTCATTCTCTATATGTTTTAATTTTTGATTTAATACCATGAATAATCATGTAATAGGATCTTAAGTCTAAGAATTCTCTAGTTTTATAAAATAAATTTTGATTTATTTTAATCTTCCGCTGCATGATCTTGAAAAACTTTCAAGATTTAACTCTGAAACTCTAGATCTTGTTCTTCACACTGCTAGTAAAGAAAAAATCAGATAATCACAATAAATCTATTTATGCATAAAAATTGCTTTCCTTTTATTTCTAGAACTAGAGTATCAACCTTTTTTCTTTTCTTTTATATGATTTTTGTCGTTGTCACATTTCTAAGGTGATTTAGATTAAAGAAATTGGTCTCTTATTGTGACTTGGAGAACAAGATTAACAATTTCTACTCAATTTCTACTGATGACTGGCAGAGATTAACATTGCCTAACCATTATGCTACAGTAAACTAGTCAATAAAAATCTTATATAAACCAATAATTATTAAAATATTATGAAGTTTTTTTGATCAATATGGTTTCAACTGTTTGAAAATCTTACTACTTTAAAATTTAATTTTCACCATACCATCAAAGCCCAATCACCTATTAGTTAGTGTGTGTGTGTGTATGTGTGTTGATTAGTTGGCACATGCAATGCATATGCCACCCAACAAGCATAAGTCTTCCTCATCCTGTCCTCATCCTGCGACCTATTCTGTTCATCTTAGGTCCATATCCAAGTTGGTTTTGGTTTCTATCACTTGGTTTGATGTCTTAGGTCTGAGTTAACCTGCTGCTGTTGTGGTAGCAACATTTTCTTCTACATAATGTACCCGTCGAAAATATATTACCAGTAAGTTGAATGTTCATTGATTACGTTAACAAAAAATATTCTTTTTGAGCTTTGATATAGGTTTCCCATTAAAGAGGCTAAGTAAAACTCTCGATCGATGTTGGCCATGGCCTACCATAAATAAAGTCATCAAAAATGACCTAAGACACCATAAGAATATAACCACGACAACTGAGTGAAGCCTTGGTCCTTGGGGAAAGACAAACAGACATGGGATATCTGGGTTACTGTTCAGACCCTGACATTAGGTCGGAAAGCACCAAACTCATGGAGATTTCTCGGCTATGGCTAGACCTCCAAATCAATAATCAGCAAAGGGTCAATCATATGAAGATATCCTGACCCAAGTTAAAACCTCTGCAAAAGATCTTATCGAAATCTTCTTGAGCACTCCATTGACGATCGAGTTAAGATGACGACAACGACTTAGCAAAAATATTATCATCAACTTTGTATCAACTTTGGAGGAGACATCGTTGGGATCTTTCCCAGTATTCTATTTGTTGATCGGATTAAGACGATGATAATAACTTGATAAAATATTACCATCAACTTTGTATCGACTTCAGATGAGATCTCATTGGGATCTTTGCAAACACCCCATTGTGTTGAGATTTGGCATCTCAAATTCGACTCACTGGAGAAAATCCAAGATGGAGAAGCCCACAGGGGAAACCATGATGCGACGGAGGCTCGGGATGCAGCGTGCGAGGTCCGCAGGATGGTGCAGCTCGCAGACGAGCGCAGGCCTACAAGACACATGGCCTAGGCCTATAGTGCATGGCCCAATAGGACATGCAGCATGCGGCCTAGGTGTGTGCAGGCGCACGGTGCATGGCCTAGGTGGGCGCACGGCCCAGGCATGCGTGTGGGGGTGCGCGGCCCATGTGGCATCATGCGGTGTTGCCCTGAAGTGGGATTTGGCGTGGTCCATGGTAGATCACGTGGGATGGCGCGGTCCATACGATCATTGTGGACCAGCCTGATCCATGGATTAAAAATTGCAGTGCATGGATTGGATGGCTCGGAGCTGATTTGGGAGCTATTTTGCGAGATCTGACAGTCAGAAAGGCTTGCAGTTAAGATCCAACAGACAGAAAGGTTCATAAGTCCTTTTGGAAGAGGGATTTCATTTGAGACTGGATTTTTGCTCTATAAAAGGGCCTGATAGCTCATGAAGTGAAAGTGTGGCAGTCAGTGCGATGTGTAGCAGCGGTAAAGGTCTCAATGGTGGTTGAGACTATCAAAAAGCATCCAGGGGTTTCAGGGGACCCTGGTTCGACAGGCTTGAGTCTTCTTGAAATTTTTTGTGAGAGCTTTTGTAAGGGATGAGAGGTGAGAGCTTCTTATTGAAAGAGAGAGATTTATGAGAGTTGAGTATGTAGTCTCTTCTTGCAATTATTTTCTTTCATAGTAAAGTCTTTACATACCCCATAGAGATAGACTTTGGTCTAATCCACATATTTGATTATATTTCTTTTATTTTTTCTTTCTTTCTATCATAATAATTGGTACCAGATCTTCAACAATTGGTATTAGAGTCTGATGGTACCAGAGTGCTAGTTGTGGTGGCATTTATCAAGACTGAAGAAGTGGAGAAGTCAGACTTAATCAAGGTGGAGATCAATCGGTATGATGGAAAGAGTAATTTCTTTCTGTAGCAGGCAAGGGTGAAAGATATGCTCATCCAACAGGGGTTGATCGATGCTCTCTTGTGTGATGAGAAGTCGACTACCATGAAGGTGAAGGATTGGAGGTGGCTCCAGATGCAAGCAGTGAGCACGATTCACTTGTACTCGATAGATGATGTGGTGATCTATGTACTTAGCAAAACTTTTCTGACGGCGATGTGGATGAAGCTCGAGGAGATATATATGGTGAAGTCACTCACCAACGTGCTCTTCTTCTAGAAATAGTTTTATCAGCTTTGGATGAGCGAGGGATAGAGTGTAAGGAGCATCTCAGCAACTTCTAGAAGATCCTCACCAATCTCCTTAGTATTGATGAGAAGGTTGAGGAAAAAATCAGGATGTTGGTCTAGCTTTCATCACTTCTCCCTTCTTTTGAGTCTTTGATGACTACTCTTCTTGTGGAAAAGAGCACCATCAAGATGGAGAAGGTTACTTTTACACTACCTTAGAGCAAGATTCTCAGACAAAAAAATTGGGCTTCGAGTTCAGATGGAGAATCGACTTTGGTGATGGCTAGAGGTGGTGGTGGTAGAAGATGAAGCGATAGAGGATCGCAATGTGGGCAGTCCAAGTTCAGACCGAGAGATTCGAGCAAGATCAGATGTTACCGGTGTAATGAGTTAGGACATCGTGTCAGAGATTGTCTGCAGCTCAGAGATTGGATGAAGGCTACTGTGATGATGGTGAGTAGCGATATAGAAGATAGTGATGATATTCTTTTGGTGACTAATGAGATATCTACTTCTTCCCCCTAATGAATTTTGGATTTTGCTTTTTTATATCATGTGTGTTGTAGAGAGGAGCTGTTTGACTCTTTAGAGAGCAGTGAGGGCATTGTTCATTTATCGGATAGATCGAGCTATGAGATCAAAGACAGTTGAACTGCCAGCTTACAAAGTCATGATGAAATAGTGAAGAAGTTGGATGAGATTCGATACATACCCAGCTTTAGGAGAAATCTAATTTCACCGAGCAGACTAGATTCAAGTGACAATAGGTGGAGAGCTGATGATAGAATCTTGAAAGACATATGCGACAGTAGGATTGTGATAAAAAAAGAAAGTATGGAGGACACTACCTCTTAACAGAAAGCTCAGCGTGAGATAGAGGTTTAGGAGCCAGTGAGAGCTCAGTACGAGATGGAGCTTCAGGAGCAGGTGGATCGAGCACGAGATGAAAGACTTGGGAGGATGACAGGCAATATAACAAGGTGAAGTTTCTATTGCTACAGGAGGCTACCTTGAGCAAGTCTCAAATCAACAGGATCACAACATACGATGGAGATGGGATCGAGCGGTCAGGCTTGACTCTCATATTTGCTCATCCATGAGTAGTGAGGTATTTATCATAGGGCATGGGGACAAGATCATTCAGAAGCTCTCAAAATTAGATGGAGGTTGAATGTTGAGTTGAGATGGAGATTGTTGAGATTTGGCACCTAGAATTTGACTCATTGGAGAAAATCCAAGGCAAAGAAGCTCGTAGGAGAAACCACGATGTGGCAGAGGCTCGGAGGCAGCATGCGAGGCCTACAGGATAGTGCTACCCATATGCAAGTGCAGACCCACGAGATGTGCGGCCCAGGCACACATGGGCATGTGGCCCAAGCAGGCGTATGCAGGCACGCGATCGACGCGGCTGTTAGATGTCGACATCACATGGCGACAGAATTGCATGCAAAAATTTTAAAAATTTTAAACACAAATAAAGTATGTAGAGAAAATAAAAATTTTAAATCCGAATTCTCAACATCATTCTAGAACAACCATTCAGCATAATGTTTAACCATTATGCTAGGACAATCTTATGTCAGAATAATTTCAAAAATTCAGATCAAATATTAGATCTAATCTAACAAACATACATAAAGATCAAATCTCAAAATAAATCAGGCATCATCATTAATTATAAGATTATAGATCTAAAAAAGAATCTAAATTTTATACCTTTATGTGGATAGATCTTCACCACGATCCGATGATCCGTGGATATCTTTAAAGCTCCATCGTAGCTGTACAAGTATCCGACCTCTACAAATATTCATCAAAACTGATTTGATCAGGAGGTCTCGATCTCACTGGGGTGCTAGCTTCTTTGTAGAGGTCGCTCTTTGAAATATCGAATCGATTTGATTTTTTGATTCTCTTCTCAAGAGAATTAAATAGATTTATAGGAGGAATTCGAAATCAGATCAAATCTGATTGCTTTTTTAATTTTTTCTTCTCAAAAGAAAATCCAAGATCTACTAAAGAAGACAAGAGATCTAATCTCTTTCTTCTTCTATCTTATCCAATCCTTAGACTAGATCTAAGAAAAGAGAGAGGAGAACTTTTGTGTCCATCCTATGGACCAATAAGGAGAGAAAAATTAGATCAAATCTAATTTTATTCATATCCAACCCTTGAACATCTTTTAAGAAGAAAGAGAAGAGGACATGTTCAACTTTTGACGAGGAGAGAAAGAGGGTGTTACCTTCAAACAACCAACCATTGGTTGTTAGAAAGAAGAGATAAGAGAAGGGGCGTCCAACCTTATCTTCACATTGAAAAGGCCTCACGTTGATCCATATCACCAATGCCCACTTTTCTTCACACCATCTCTCATATGGGGCATCCAAAACTTGATCTCATCTAGTAGTTAGGCATCCCACCATTATCTCTTATTTAAACTCAAACCTAGGGTTTGTTGGGATTGAGTTTGAGTAGAAGTAGGTTTCTCCATCAAAGTTGCCACCCCAACCTCTTTCCCTATTTTTTCTCCACACCTAATCTCTCTTTTCTCCATGAAGACATAAGGTGTGAAAGCCTTTAGGGTGTGGAACTAAAGTGATAAATACTCCTCTTTGGATTGGGTCAAGATTGGTTCAAATCCAAATAGAGGTTGGAGTCCAAATATGTTTGGGTTTCATCACAGATCAAGTCCAATCCTGTTAGACCAACAAAACCTAATTTGAGTCCAACTCAAACCATAGCTAATCAAATTAAATTTGATTTAATTTGTTTAGGATCCAATCTAGATCAAACATTGCTAAAGATTAGGTCAAACATAATCTAGATAGGTTTGGATCTAGTATCTATTAAATCTAATCCTATTAGATTAATGAAACTTAGTTTGAGTCAAACTCAAAACTAAATTTAATCAAATTAAATCTGATTTAATTTGATTAGGATTCAATCCTAATATTGATCAAATTAAATAATATATAATAATTATAATTAAATCCTCCTACAACTTACTAACTCTTAGCAAGTCCCTTATATAATTTTTACATTTAAATCCAATCATCAATCAAATTGATAATTGACTCAACTTATGATTTGCGATTCGAAATTGCAATTCAACAATCTGATCAATCAAGACCTATTTATGTGTGATCCCATATGTTTTATTCTATCTGATAGTAAGAGATATTTTGATATCGAAAATGCAATTCAACAATCTGATCAATCAAGACCTATTTTATGTGTGCCCCCATATGTTCTATTCTATCTGACAGTAAAAGATATTTTGATCTCTATCAAAATATCATTAAATTTTTTTTCAATGTATTGAAATAATTCTGACTCATCAATCAAGAATTATTATCTATCAAAATAATTTTCATTGGTCCCACAATCCACTAGTGACGTCTAGCAGCATGTAGAGGCAATCTAGTAGAATAGAAGAATGAACCTCTAGATGTAGTTACCGTATGATTCAGTTCTTCTATTATGAGTTTCGACAAGATGAAGATTATAAAAAACTCATCAAACCCCATCGTCTGTCATATGTAAGATTTATTTGACTTGAATTCATTTGTGAAACCTGATGAAATTTTTTTTTCATTGTTCACTCTGCTTTGGCCAAGATCTTTCAAACTCAATCTCATAAATCACATAGGACTACTCCTTAACTACTAAGATCGATAGATTCTATCTGGATGCACATCCTATTCTTATAATGAACCTACTACAGTCAATATATATCTCAAAGCTCTGTATGACTAGGAGATGGAGTTATGGTGTAGTCAAACTACAGTAATCTCATTGTGAATAGTCTATGCACCACAGGTCTAAGAACTAGTCATACTACTATAATATCAAAAATATCACTGATGAGTGAGTAGACATTCAAGTAACCTCATATTGGTCATGCTCGGTAGCTTTATTCTCTAACAAACCCCTACACTCTTGCTCCAATATCTCCACACTGTATATTCGAGACTTGTCTATCCTAAGAAAAGTGATTCGTGCATCAATCTTACTGGATCAATCGCTATCTTTATGATGATCCTTCAATCGAAAGTAATTTAAAAATTAATCATCAATGATACATACTTCAAATTCTCAACTTTTGAGAATATATATCATCATCTTTTTAATTTTCTAGATGATTCATAGACATATACACGACATGAATGAAATTAACTATCCTAATTAATTAAATCAAGTACAAAATTATATCTTAAAAAGAATTTATGTGTTGGTTTGATTGGCTTCTAAGGCATACATCTAACAATCTTTTACTTGTACTAAAGTCAATCTGCTATAAACTTAAGCCCCATCTTCTCAAGATGTACTTTGGTCCTAGCTGGCTAAGTCATTTAGTCAGTGAGCCCACCATATTTTTATGGGATCTACTCTTATCCTCGAAGTCTTACTTATCGAAATAGTCGCAGATGATCGCTCTTATGTGCTAAGAACTTTGGTGAGACCTTAGCTCTTTAGCTAGAGCTATGGCGCCTATGTTGCCACAATACAGTGCTATGTCATCTCATAATATTACACGTAGTTCTGCAATAAATCAGAATACTTCTTTAGCTACCTTATAAATAATGATATATAAAATTTATAATGATCGATTGTTTGAAATTTTTTCAATTTACTGAGTCCCATTGCTTAAGAAAACACATCCTAATATAGACTCTCTACTATCAGCTTCAGACTTAAAGTCTAAATCTATGAATCCTTGTGTCCTCTAATTTTTTTTTTCTTTCAAAGATTATTAACATATCCTAAGTACTTCTCAAGTACTGAAAAATATTCTTCACAGCTATTCAGTACTCTCAGCCTGAATTCAACCAATATTTGCTCGTGACACTCACAACAAGAACTATATCTGTCTATGTGCATAGCATGATATATATAAGGCTCTCTTTTGCCAAAGCATAAGAGATCTAGCTTATGTGCTGTATCTCCTCAAATGTGTTAGAATACATCTTCTTAAAGAAATCAGTATCATGCCTTAAGGATAGAAACCTTATTGGAGTTTTTTTTGTTGAACCCTTTGAGCACCTCCTTTATACACATCTTCTATGAAAGATCTAGTATCATCTTAGATTTATTTTATAAATCTTTATTGGATGCTTCCCCAAGATCTTTTATGGAGAGTTTGTTTAGACAACTGTTGACCCCATGATTGATTTTGATGATTGCTAAATTTTGAGTAATTATGATTCTAATCATGTATTTTAAGATTGAATGTAGGATTTTTTAAGTATTCAAAATGAAGAATTTATCTTAAGGATAAATTCTCTCAAGATCCCATGCCAAAGCACTTAAAAAAATAAATTCATACAAGGTTGGATGGCTCAATATGAAGAAAGTAAGATTGGAAGAAGAGAAAAATGAAATTGAAGGAAGCATATATATTTAAATGAGATTGAGGCCAAAAAATTCAAGTTTGGAAGGTCAAAAAGAAGAAAAAATTTCGTTGAAAGACTCCAAGTGTAATTGAAGATTAATTGAGTCAAGTGAAATCATTTTTGAAGACTTTTAGTATAAGAAAAGTCATCTCAAAAAATTAGAGCCGATCCACCCAAGAATCGAGCTAGCTATGGCACGGAACGTCTTTAATACTTTGATTTGGGACGTAGCCAAGCTAGCTCAAAATGGATTTGAGCCAGCTCTCTCAGGGTGATAGAAAAGAGATTTTTGAGTTCTGTAGGTTGAGTTAGCTCGAAATAAGATCCGAGCTAGCTCTCTCAGATCAATAGAAAAAATATTTTCAAGTTTGCAGTTCGAGCCAGCTTAAGATAAATTCGAGTCAGCTCAAGATAAATTCGAGCCAGCTCTCTTAGATGAACAAAAAGCTAAAATTCAAGTTCTGTAACTCGAGCCAGCTCAAAGCAATACCTGAGTCGGCTCTGTCAGTACTCCAAAAAATTGAATCTTCATTTCTACAGTTTGAGCCAGCTCGAAATAAGCTTGAACTAGCTCAAATCCAAATCGAGTTGACTCGAGACCAGTTCGAGCCAACTTGATGGCTCTTGATCGGCTTAATGGCTAGTTTTCTGATCGTTGCTCAATGACTATTTCTCCACTCCAACGGCCATTTCAGAGCTTTCAACAGCTAGAACTCACTCTCCAACCATCTCCAAGTATATTTAAGACTAGAGAATCAAATTAGAAGATAATTTTTGAGAAAACGAGAGCTTAAATTGAGACATCTTCAAGAATAAGAGTGAGCCACATTGCACATCTATAAGAAAGAAAAATAGAGGATTTTAAGTATTAAAATTTAAAGAGCTTTCAAGAGGCATCCTCTATAAATTCTCAAGCATCCTCTCAACATTCAAAGAAGAGAAAGCAAGCTTCAATCGAGCCATCCTTCTACCTCTTCTTCATGCTAAAATATAGTTTCATTTTTCTGTTTTGTTTAAACTGAATACTTTTGCTTGTTTTGTAATTTCTTTACAAGTTTCTTTGGAGAAAAAAAATTTGGAGATTAGGCCAGTCCAAGTCCGTAATTAGACAAGTGTAAGATTTTGGTTGGTTGGTCCAAAAAATTAACTGGATTGTTAGTGAGCCCGAAAAACTAACGGTGCAACATTTTGGTTGTTGATCCTGAAAAACCAACTAGATTTTATTTGTGAGCCTAAAAAAATAAACACACTATAATCAATGGAGGATTATAGTAAAAATCTCAAGAGAAGCTTGACGAGTGGACATAAGTGCAGGTTGCACCGAATCACTATAAAATCTATATGTTTGTGATTGTGCATTACTCTCTTCATTCTCTTGCTTTCATTACTTTACTTGCTTTTAGTTCTTATTTTTCATTAGATTATTAGCTACAAAATTTTGTTGATTATTTATTTTTGCTATTGCACATATTGGTCACATCACAAGCACTTAGTTAAGTCTCAAATTAAGGAATATTATTGTTTAGAAAGTAAATTTGATTAAAATTTATCCCTCCTCTTGGGTTGCTACCTCTAGACAACAAGTGGTTATTGTGATATCACTTGCTCTGATACCAATTATTGTGCTCTGATACCACTTGTTAGGAGAGAAAGAAAGAAGAAAGAGAGAGAAAATATTATAAATAAATTAAGATAATGTAGATTGGTCTCAAGCCTACCTCCATGAGGTATGCAAGCTTCATTATGAGAGAAAAAAATCAAACAAATATAAGAACTACTCACTACTCAACCCTTGTACAAAGATCTTTCAATAAGAAGCCCCAAAACCCTCATAAAAATTCTTTAAAATCTTTCAAGAAGTCTCTTTGTATGACTAGGACATCATCAGTTATCTGACGTAAGAAACGGCTGGTCAATCAGAGCTCTATAGGCTCCAGAATCTTCAAAATAATTTTTCAGTAGGAGACCAAGTCCAAATCAAATCCAGAAATGATTTGGGCTATTTGCTTACGATCGGCTCACACCAGAGCCATCCGATCATGCACATCAAGACCACAGATCATCCGATCAAACTCAGAGTCATCTTCATTCATCGAATCCTTGTTGCATGCGATCTATATCGCCAGATCGCACACTAGCTCTCTTGGACCATGATTTTTCTTATGGACCCTTAAGGGTCCATAAGACCTACATGAGCCGCAACACTGTGACTGGTCCACCATAGACCAAAGGAAGAAAAAATAGCCTACGCCATCTTATGCTACATGCGCATGTGCTCGTGCTTTGGGCTATGCATCTGTGGGCCTAGGTCCTCTGTGGGTCCCGTACATTATTTGTACGCCATGCAGTCCACCCTCTGGCATTATTTCGCATGTATTTTCTCCATTTGGACTTCATTTGGGCTGTTCTTAGGCTCATTAAATTTCGTTCGTCATCTTGGACCTCATTCTGAGCTTATTGTGGATCAAATCTTGAGATATTTTTTCAACAATCTCCACCTCGACTCAATGTTCGGCCTCCATCTGTCTCTGAGAGTCTGTGATCCGTCTCGCCCCCACACCCTAGGGCATGCCTGCTGTCTCATGGATGGGCAAATATGAGAGTCAAGCCAGGCTGCTCAATCCCACCTTCATCATGGGCTGCGTCCACTCTGACCAAAGATCTACTCAAAAAGTCTTATGTGGCAATAAAAACTTCACTCTGCGATATCGCCTCTCATCTCCCGAGTCTCCCATCTCGTGCTTGATCCATCTCAATCTGGAGCTCCACTTTACTCTGGGCTCCCCTAGCTCCTGAAACTCTACCTCCCACTAGGCTTCCTGCTAGGTAGTAATATTCTCTTATCCTCTTCTCCACTTCCAGAATAATCCCATCGTCGTGTATAACCTTTAGGATTCCATCAGCTACCTATCGGTAGCCTTTTGAATCCAGTTTGCTCAGTGAGATAAGATTCTGTCTGAAATCGAATATATATTGAATCTCTTCCAATTTTCTCACTGCACCATCATATATCCTCCAGCTGATCATCTTGATCGGTGCCTCTGATCGCACAGCCCGATCCATCCGATAGATAAATAATGCCCTCACTGCTCTCTAAAAAATCAAATAGCTTTTTTTTGCAATAGATATGATTGGTGCATGTAGAATCTAAGATCCATTGCTAGAAAGAAGTAGCTACCTCATCAGATATCACTAAGATATCATCCTCTGACTCGCTATTGGCTATCGTTGTAGTAGCCCTCATCCGATCTCTGAGTTGAGGATAATCTCTAACACGATGCTCCAACTCATCACAACGGTAGCACCTAATCTTGCTGGGGTCCCTCATCTTAGACCTGGGTCATCCTTCTCGTAATCCTCTGCCACTTCATCTACTGCCACCTGCTCCTCCAGAAACATCAAAGCTGAGCTGCCACCATCTGAGCTTGAAACTGGATTCTTTCTCCTGAGAACCTCATTCTGAAGAATTATTGCAGTGACCTCATCTATCTTGATGGTGCTCTTTCTCACTAGAAGAGTAGTCACCAAAGACTCATATGAAGGAGAAAGCAACGCTAGCAAGACCAACGCCCTGATCTTCTCCTCAATCTTTTCACCTACACTGAGAAGATCGGTGAGAATCTTCTAGAAGTGGCTGAGATGCTCCTGTATGCTCTGTCCCTCATCCTTCCGTAGTTGGTAGAACTACCTCTAGAGAGAGTGTTGGTGAGGGACTTCACTATGTATAACTTCTCGAGCTTCGATCACAGCACCGTCGGAGAAGTCTTGCGAAGTACTTAAACCTTATCCATCAGGTACAAATAGATGGTACTTACCATCTATATCTGTAGCCACTCCCAGGTCTTCTCCTCTATAGTGTTCGACTTCTTCTTATATAAGAAGGCATCGATCAACCCATGTTGGGTGAGTACATCCTTCATCCTCGCTTGCCAGAAGAAGAAATTGCTCTTCTTGTTGAACTAATTAATCTCTACTTTGATTGTGCTTGTCTTCTCCATCTCTAATCTCAATCAACACCACCTCTACCTAAATCATTTGGTACCACTTGTCCATGGTAATCAGGCTTTGATATCAATTATTGTGATATCACTTGCTCTGATACCAATTATTATGCTCTGATACCACTTGTTGGAGGAAGAAAGAAGAAAAGGGAGAGAAAAATATCACAAATAAACTAAAATAACTTAGATTGGCCTCAAGCTTACCTTCATGGGGTGTGCAAGCTTCACTATGAGAGAAAAAAATCAAACAAATACAAGAGGAACTTACCACTCAACCCTTGTATAAAGATCTCTCAATAAGAAGCCCCAAAATCCTTATAAAAGCTCTTTAAAATCTCTTAAGAAGTTTTACTGCACAACCAAAATGTCACCAACTATCCGACGTAACAAATAGCTAATCAATTAGAGCTATATAGGCTCCAGAATATCCAAAATAGCATTTCAGTAGGAGACCGAGTCCAATCAAATCCAGAAATAATCTGGGCTGTTCGATCATGATCGGCTTGCACTAAAGTTCTCCGATCATGCACATCAGGATCACATATCACTTGATCAAATCCAAAGTCATCCTCATTCGTTGGATCCTCATCGCACACGATCTAGATCATTATATTGTGCACAAGCTCTCTTGGACCATGATTTTCCCTATGGACCCTTAAGGGTCCACAAGACTTGCATGAGCTGCAACACTGTGATCGATCCACCATGGACCAAAGGAAGAAAAAAATGGCCTAGGTCACCTTCTGTCGCATGCGCATGCTCGCATGTTGGGCCATGCGCCTACGAGCCTGGGCCCCCTATGGGCCTTGTACGCTATCCGTATGCTGTGCAGTCCATCCTCTGATGTTCTTTCATGCACAGTTTTTTTGTTTGGACTCTGTTTGGACTGTTCTTAGGCTCATTAGATTCTATTCGTCATCCTGGACCTTGTTCTGAACTTATTATGGACTGAATCTCAAGATATTTTTCTCAACATTGGCATCAGAGCAGATGCTCTAATATTAGTGTTGACCTAGTAGTCAAGAGCCAAAGATCATGACAATCTCAAGTGATCTTTTATTTGCCGAAGGATAATCCACTTCTAGGGCACTACTTTTTGATGGATCAAACTATTCTTTTTGAAAAACTAAAATAAAATTTTTTATACAAACTCTAGATTATGATATGTGGAGAATCATAACTAGAGGATCTCACACACCCACTATTATTGTAAATGGAGAGTCTCATCCTAAATCAAAAAAAGATTGGAATGAGAATGATAAGAAGATGGCTCAATTAAATACAAAAATTATCAATGTACTTTATTGTTGCTTAGATGTGCATGAATTCAATAGAATATTTATTTGTATATAGGTTAAGAAAATTTGGGAAAGATTGGAAGTAACTCATGAGGGAACAAGCTAAGTAAAAGAGTCCAAAATCAACTTGCTTGTTCATAAATATGAAATATTTAAAATAAAAAAAATATGAGTCAATTTTTGATATATTTTTCAAATTCATTGATATTGTTAATGCTCTTAATAGTCTTGACAAAACCTATTCTAATTATGATCTTGTTTGCAAGGTGTTAAGGTCTTTGTCAAAAGAATGGGAAGTAAAGATGACGGTCATAGAAGAAGTGAAAGATCTTACAAAGCTATCCCTTGAAGAATTAATGGGTTCACTTATGACTTATGAGTTGAATATGGCTCAAAAAGAAGAAGAGGAGCAAAGGAAGATGAAGAGCATCGCCTTCAAGTCCACTGCACAATATGAAGAAAGCGATGAGTCGGATGAAGAAGAAGATGAAGAAGATAGTGAAGATGATGAGGACTTGACGCTTTTAACAAGAAAATTCAAGACTCTTAGAGAGAGATATGAAGAAGAAGGAGAATAAAGAAAAAAAAAATATCACTAACTGCAAAAAGCACTCCAAAAGAGCAAATAAAAGAGCTATGCTAGGAATATGGGGAGATAGTGACACAACAAGTTCGGATGAGGAAGAGGAAGCATCAAATCTTTGCCTCATGGTCATTCAAGATGAGGTAAATTCTAAAAACTCTTTTCATTTTATATTTAATGAATTGTTTGAGGCCTTTAATGATTTAATGCATGAATTCAAGAAGTTAAGGTTGAAAAACAAAAAGTCTAAAAAATCTAATCTTTTTTTGGCTGAAGAGAAAAATAAAATTTTGAATAAAAAAGAAGATCATTTAAAAAATATGAAAAACATAGCCAAAGAAAAGAAAATTTTCTTGAAACAAATAGAAGCTTTAACTAAGGAAAAGAAAATTCTTGCAAAATCTAAAAATTTCCTAGTTGAAGAAAAAGATAAACTTTTAAAATCTCAAAGATTTTTAAAGGATAAGAAAGATAAATTCTTGATTTCTAAAAAATCTCTTTTTGAAGAAAATAGCAAATTAATGAAAGAGATTGAAAGCTTGAAGTCCATGCTTCAAAAGTTTACAATTGGATCTCAAAAGCTTTAAGCCATTTTAAATAATCAAAGGACTATTTTTGATAAAGCTGGAATTAAGTACAATTCATTGAGAAAATAAAAATTTATCAAAAATATACTCAATAAAGCTTCAACTAATAATTATTTAATTAAATATTTTAAATGTAATAAAGTTGGTTACAAAATTTTTGAATCTAATGCTTAAAAAGTTGGCCAAACTTTTATTAAACAAATTTAGGTTCCAAAAGAACCATATGCTCTAACCTCTATGGGCCTAAGATGACTTGGATATCAAAAATTAGTAAATGATTTTACAGGTACACCAAGGATCCAATAAAATGAAAAGAAAGAAAAAAAATATTATAAATGGATGCCTTGGAAATGAATTTGGATGGTTGATGATGTTTGGTATATTCTAAACCTTTCTCACATCATTTCATCAATGATTGTTAAAATTATTTTGTTTGAATCTATTTTAATAATTTGTTAATATGGTTCCATATTGTGTTTACTTGAAATACTTTTCATATATTGATCAGAATAGTATGATTGATAGATTTTGATGTTTGCAATGAGTTGAATGTTTTCATTTTAAAAATCAATAGGCTCTCCTCTATGTTTCATATTTTGAATCAATTTGAAATGAACTTATCTTAAAATTCATCATGATATTTTAGCTTTCCCATATTAAAATTTGTAATTGATAAACCTAAATTGAAAGAAGCTTAGTTGTCTATGAATGTTTTTGATCATAAAAATTATTAATTTTGACTTCCCCCCAATAAGATGCTTAATTATTGAAATCTCTTCAAAATTTGCATGACTTAAGTTCTTGCAGATAAGACACTTAATCATAAAACTTAAGTGCTTGATGTGTTAATTTGCATTACATCTTAGGTTGACCCCTAAGGATTCAAAATTTTCTAGTTGAACCAAAACACATAGAGCTTTTATCTAGATTCTCTTTCCTTGATACCCTCAATTTGATTAATTATCTCACCCTAATTGACCAAATTTTTGATTCTCAAATTTGATTTGAATATCATTTTTGACCCCTCTAAATTGACTCATTTCTGAGATGAGCTGACCTCTTTTTTGGGGCGGAGTGTTATAACCCGAGCCATCCTTTTTTCCTATTCCTTCTTTGTTAGGATGCTAGGACATTCACTGAAGAATCATAGTTCTCCTAGCAGTCTAATTTTTGGGTATTTTGCATGTATACATCATCTTATGTAAATACTTTTGAAATTAATTAAATGTTCACAGTTTGGAAGAAAAAGGAAGAGTATCAAGATAAGTAAATTATTTGGTACTAACTATGAAAAATAGGGAGAGATAACATTATTAAAACTTTAAAGAGAAATTACTTTAGAACTTAACGAAAATAAAAATTATTGATTTATTTGTACACCTCTATTGCCTTGATTTGCTCTTGAAAAATGATGTGTAATTGAATTCTTCATTCATATTTTACATGATTTGATTGTATCAATATTTTGATAATTAATTAATATCAAAAATATTTTGCATTGATTGATCATTTTTTTTAATTTGTATTAAACTAAATTTAAAAATATGAATCCTTATTCAAGTAATGAATCTAAAACTTTATCTTTCTTGATCTTGAAATGGCACCAAACTTTTTAAGGAAATCTTGATTTGATCTAAATTTTATTTCATTTGGTATCAACAAAATCTTTCAAAGAAGTTACTATTTGGATTGGTTTTTAGGATAAATAGCATAAAGAAGATAATTTTCATAATTGATATCATATTTTCATAATTGGATCAGATGGATTATTATTGTCCTATACTCAATTGATCAAATTTTTTAGAAAAAATAAAAAGATTGCTTTGTCTCAAATATATTTTACATAAACTTGACATTATACCCATGAGATAAATTTTAAAGATTGGTACCTTTATAAATCAAATTGATTAATACTTCTTTAGAAGAAAAAAAAATATTTTTTATAAAATTAAATACTTCTTATGTCTTGCTACTCAACATGCTCAATTTTGAAAAGATCTATCTCTTTGAGATCGATCAAGTTTAAAGTAATCTTGTAACTAAATTTAAAAATCTACTCGATGTATCTATTTTATTCAAAAAAAATTGAATCTATATTACTCTAAAATTCAAGCTAAAATTTGAAAAGGAGAAAAGTTGTGAAATTTGAATATAATTAATTTTAATGATGTTCTTTTAAATCTTGTCTTGCACTTTATTACATTATTTTTGGCAAAAAAAATGAGTATTATGTCTCAAATTAATTTTGTATTGATATAGTTCTGATATAATATTATTTGAGATAAAATTGAAATATGTTCTACACTTGACTATCATAATCAAATTCTTTTTGAAATTTAAAATATAAATTTAAAAGTCAAATTTGGTATCAATTAAAGGTCCTTAATTTGAAAGAAAAAGAGAGGGAGAAAATATCATGTAATAGAATTTTTGATATTCACTCTTAAATATAGGGAGAAAGATATTGATTGAATTAACTAATTTAATTTAATTGAAAATACCAATGATTTTGAATATTGATCTTAAACTCTCAATCAATTGCTTTATAGTTTTTCTAATTTGCACTTTCATATGTTTATTCCATTTGATTTACTCGATTTAATTGATAAATCTTTTTTTGACAACTAATTGGAGTTGAAATAAATTTGAAATATATTTTCACTATAAATAAATTAATTTTGATATAAATTTTTAATTTTGAAACTCATCATACTGAATTTTTTATGTGCTGATTTTATCATTCTTGGCAATCAAGTGGAGTTAAATTGAATTAGAAACTCATTCTTACGCCAAGAAATAAATTTCTAAATCCAATCTTGCAAATTATTTGAAAATATAAAGATATCACTAAATTTTTGATGTACAATGAAAAATTTTTATAAAATTATTTTTGCACTGATACTATTTTGATACATTTTTGATACATACCTTTTCAAAACTTAATTGACTGAAATTATAAAGAAAAGAAAAGAACAAATAATGATTTGTATGTTATATTTGTTTCCTGACTCAAATCTTTTGAAAAGTGCTATCCCTTTGTATCGATTTGAAAATCTAAATTTGAATGAAAGAGTTAAATCTATTCAAAAAAAAAGGAGAGAGCTAGTATCAATGTGAATTTAGTATCAGGCATGCTTAATTTGGTATCAGATGTGCCACATAGTTCAAATTTGATACTCTCTTGAAATCAAAATTACATTTCTCTATTTGAACTTTGATTAATTTTGATGATATTTCTTGACTCCTCCTATGAGCTTTTTGATGATATCAAAAAGGGGGAGAGATAGGATGAGTATATGCTAAAAATACTTGAAATCATATGAAATGAGTATTTTGATATCAAATGTATACTTCGAATGATGCATTCATGAAGTCTATATTCATATGTGTTTATTCTATATTAACAAATTAATTGAAATATATTACATTTATTTTTATGCATATACTCAAAATTTTATCATCATCAAAAAGGGAGAGATTATGGACCCCATGATTGATTTTGATGGTTGCCAAACTTTGAGTGATTATGATTCTAATCATATATTTCAAGATTGGATGTAGGATTTTTCAAATATTCAAAATGAAGAATTTATCTTAAGGATAAATCCTCTCAAGATGCCATGCCAAAATACTTAAAAGAATAAATTCACACAAGTTTGGATGGCTCGGTATGAAGAAAGTAAGATTGGAAGAAAAGAAAAATAAAATTGAAGGAAGCATATATATTTAGATGAGATTGAGGCCAAGAAATTCAAGTTTGGAAGGTCAAAAAGAAGGAAAAATACTACCGAAAGATTTCAAGTATAATTGAATATTAATTGAGTCAAGTGAAATCATTTTTAAAGACTTTCAGTACAAAAAAAATTACCTCAAAGAATTAGAGCCGACCCATCCAAGAATCAAGCTAGCTTTGGCATGAAATGCCTTTGATACTTTGGTTTAGCATACAGCCAAGCCAGCTCAAAATGGATCCGAGCTAACTCTCTTAGGGTGACAGAGAAGAGATTTTTGGGTTTTGCAGTTCGAGCCATCCTGTAATAAGATCCGAGCCAGCTCAAGATAAATTCGAGCTGGCTTAAGACAAATTCAAGTCAGCTCTTTCAGATGGATAGAAAGCTGAAATTTGAGTTCTACAGCTCGAGCCAGCTTGAAATAATATCCGAACTGGATCTATCAGTACTACAAAAAGTTGAATCTTCATTTTTGCAGTTCGAGCCAGCTCGAATACAAATCGAGTCAACTCGAGACCAATTCGAGCCGACTCGATGGCTCATGACAGGCTTAATGGCTAGTTTTTTGACCATTATTTAGCAACATTTCTCCACTCCAATGGCTATTTCAGAGCTTCCAATGGCTAGAATTCACTCTCTAACCATCTCCAAGTATATTTAAGGCTAGAGAATCAAGTTGGAAGAAAGTTGTTGAGAAAATGAGAGCTTAAAGTGAGACATCTTTAAGAATAAGAGTAAGCCACATTGCACATCTATAAGAAAAAAAAAAGAGAAGTTTTTAAGTGCAAAAATTTAGAGAGCTTTCAAAAGCCATTCTCTATAAATTCTCAAGCATCCTCTCAACATTCAAAGAAGAAAAAGCAAGCTTCAATCAAGCCATTTTTTGGCTTCTTCTTCGTGCTGAAAAATAATTTTATTTTTTTATTTTGTTTAAACTGAATACTTTTGCTTGTTTTGTGATTTCTTTACAAGTTTCTTTGGGGAGAAAGAAACTTGAGAATTAGGCTGGTCCAAGCCCATAATTGGATGAGTGTAAGGTTTTGGTTGGTTGGTCTGAAAAACCAACTAGATTATTAGTGAGTCCAAAAAACTAACGGTGTAAGATTTTGATTGGTGATCCTAAAAAATCAACTGAATTTTGTTTGTGAATTCAGAAAAATAAACACACTATAATCAAGGGAAGATTATAGTAAAAATCTCAAGAAAATCTTGGAGAGTGGATGTAGGTGCGGGTTGCATCGAACTGCTATACAATCTATGTGTTTGTGATTGTGCATTGTTCTCCTCGCTCTCTTGATTTTCTTACTTTTCTTATTTTTCTTACTTTACTTACTTTTAGTTCTTATTTTTCATTAGATTATTAGTTACACAATTTTATTGATCATTTTTTTTATTGCTACATATATGGATCACATTATAAGTACTTAGTTAAGTTTTAAATTGAGAAACATTATTATTTAGAAAGCAAATTTGATTAAAATTTTTAGACCACCCAATTCACCCCCCTCTTTGGTTGCTATCTCTGGCAACAACAACCAAATTTAAACCGATGTCAGTATAGGAATAATTTTTCTAATCAGAAAGATGCCATCCATGTACAATATGATGAACATGACAATACTCCCACTGACCTTCTTATAAACACATATTTTTCTTATGGAACATTTGATCACATCAAATTCATATTCCTTATCTCCTTTGAGGAAGATTTCATCAATGTCCTCCATCAAAATACCTAAGTATTTTTCAGTAGGATAGGAGATTATGAGATGAAGGGACTATATGTATTGGCTCAACATGAATAGATTCTATGACTCGTTGCTCTTAAGAGACTTTCTCTTTTGAACTCAGTCTTCCTCCCACTATTCCATCTTGGACAGACTATTTCTCCAAAAATATAGTATGTCGAATCACAATCATATTGTGATCCTCTGAGAAAAAATTAGTATTCCCAAAACTCTTTAGGATACTAAAAAAATGAGTCCTAACCTCTAACTTGTCTGCCTACTATCGCTAGACATGGGCCGGACTTCCTTAACATGCCACATCTCATATATGATGGGAAAGACTTAGAGAAAACTTTACTCATTAAGTTAAGCATATTTATAAAGAAAAAAGAGAAAATCAGTGAAGCTTATCATGGATCGGACTATATCGAATAGAGTTCAATTCTTCCTCACCGACACCCCATTAAGTTGAGGTGCACTAAAAAGAGTCCGTTATGAGACTATGCCATTTTCTTGAGATAGGTTAGAAACTCCTACTAAGGCAAACACCTCTTTGATCTCATTGAAGAATCTTAAGTATTTTCTAATTTATTTCTTTACTCATATCAAAATTTTTGAACTTTTCAAAATTTCAAATTTGAATCTCACACATATACCTATACTGTGAACAGTTACCAATATAAGTAATGAAGTAAAGAGAATAAACCTTGGCCAGCTCATCAAATGGGCTGTATATATCAGAATATATTAGGCAAGTATATTAGTGGTCCTCACCTCATATCCCACAAAGGATGGTTTGGCCATCTATCCTTGAAAGCAAAATCCATAAATCGAAAATGACCCAAGAGTCGATGAGCCTAGGAGCTCGTGCTTTTTTAATTTATTTATTCTGTCTTCTTCAATATGATCAAACCTGAGGTGCCATATATACTTTGGATTTTTCTCATCTTTGGATCTCTCAGATCTAATGGCACTCACTATCTACTCAGATATCAATATCGAGCAGATCCAACATACTTTCTGAAGGCATGTCCCCTATTCCTTTTTCTTTAGGTTCTCCTGATATATAGGAACCCTAGCTCTTGAACTCTTTAAAGTCCCGTCAGAAGCTATCAATATGTCCAACAACTCACCCAAGGTGCAATTGAATTTATTTATATGGTAGTTTACTGTAAACTACCCACATAATCTGGTAAAAGATTATAGAATCAAATCCATTCTCAATTTCTTATGCATGGTCTGTCGAGCTTCTTAAGCTCATCCGAGTCCTTGATCATTATCAAACAATGATCATAAACTGATTATCTTTGGTCAATGTCGGACGGTTTAGTGACATAGAGATATCCTGGTTAGCTCAATCTTCTCGAAACTTAAAACAATTTTAGGTTCCTAAGTCAGTTTTTATAACTTGATCGGTTAGTCAATTGGTTCTAAACTAAAGGATTAGAAGCCTATATTTATTTTATCAGAAAGTAAGGATTCTAGTTAGATATTCATATTTGATTTTAAATTTATTCTAGAGACTTTTAAAATAAATATGCTTCCACTAATTTTTCGAATCTCTTACACTCCAGTAGAGAGATGAAAATCCTTCGCGATTAGATTTTTAGTGGATACTACGGTCCACCAATTAGCACACCACCTCACCTAATAGTTATTGATGATATACCAACCAATGAGTGGACAACTCTTATATAATATTTCTCTAAGTATGATGTAGCGATATTGGTCTCTATGTCCTATGGCCTCACCTAACAGTTATTGACTATATTTTTTAGTTAGGTCAGACCCACCATTCATCAGTGGGTGCAACCGTCATTAGGTCCCTCACCTAATAGTTATTGGGCCCAACCCCATCTCTGCCCTAGAGCATCTCATGCTAATAGAGTAGTTGCATATTTTTGATGCAACTGAACCACTGTGAACAATCGAGAACAATCAACATCAATAGCATATCCGCACATCTACAATGGTGGAAGACTACTAGACTTAATTTTGTGCGAGGAGATTTAATTTAGGTTTTTTAATTTTAATTACATATTTATATCCGATGTAAATCCATAATTAACATGGATCTACTAGAAAGATCTTTGGTACACTAAGATCAAATTAAGGCGCAATTGCAACATACGTGGTGAACTCAAATCTAGGCACTCAATAAGAGACTTAATCGATCGAATTGGCCAAGTAAGTTCAAGATTGATGGGAGGCTCTCCATGCACATGCAACGGTCTTAATTAAGTAACCACCATTCTATTCCTTGCCTTAGACATCAATCGATCAATCAGTTCAAATTGATTTAGCCCATTGGTTTATGTCACCAAAAATTATAAATTGTTAACCAAATAATTATGTATTTATGATACAACCCTACTCCAAAGATTTATAGTGATTCAAGGTGATCACTACAAGTATCCATATAAGACATGCACATGACTATCTTATAGTCCTTATGATTATCTCATAATCTTTATGATTATCATATAATCCATTATGTTCATGCTTAAATTTTTTGTGATATTTGTTCCATCTTTTTTCATCCTAGGACAACCTTACAACATAATGACACTCATTATGTCAGGACAACCTTATGTCAGAATGAACTTTGATTGATTCAACTAATTTTATCTTATGTTCAATCAAATTACTCTAATTTGAATACATCTATACTATCATTGATTACATCAAGATAGGTCTCTATCTATGAACAACATCTCATACATAAACATATAATAAAGATAAATTTAGATCTATTAAAATTCACATCATATGTAAATTAGATTCAAAATCTAAGATGCATGAACATAAAGATAAAATTTAGATCTAAAAATTTTGATTAAGCAAGACATCACATGACTTTCAATAATCATTAATTTCATATTAACAATCATAAAAATTTAAATTTTGATTTTGAAAATAATTTTTAGATCTTGAAAGTAATTGTATGAATATAAATCAATCTAAATTTATATCTAAAAATGATTTTCAGATCTTGAAATCCATCACATGAATTTCAACCATTCAAATTTTAGATCTGAAAATAAATTTTTAGATCATGAATTTCATCTCCTCGATCATGAACATTCTTAATTTTAAAATCTAAAATTATCTTCATGATCAAATAAAATTTAGATTTTTAGATTTGAAAATAATTTTTAGATCTAAAATCTAAATCTTAATCTTGTATTAATAGATGGCTCTGATACCATTATTGGATGTCGACATCACATGGTGAATATATATATATATATATATATATAATAATATAATATATATATATATATATAATTTTAAAAATTTTAAACATGGATAAAGTATACAGTAAAAATAAAAATTTTAGATCTGAATTCTCAACATCATTCTAGGACAACCATTCAGCATAACGTTTAACTATTATGCCAGGACAACCTTATGTCACAACAATTTCAAAAATTCAGGTCAAATATTAGATCTAATCTAACAAGCATGCATAGAGATCCAATCTCAAAATAAACAAGGCATCATCATTAATTACAAGATTAAAGATCTAAAAGAGAATCTGAATTTCATACTTTTGTGCGGGTAGATATTCACCGTGATCTGATGGTCCGTAGATATCTTCGAGGTCCCATTGTAGTCGCACAAGTATCTAACCTTTATAGGTATCCAATGAGGCTAATCTAATCAAGAGATCTCGATCTCATTAGGATGCTAGCTATCTTATAGAGATCACTCCCTAGATTGTCGAATCGGTTTGATCTTTTGATTCTCTTATCAAGAGAATCAAATAGATCTCTAGGAGGAATTTAAAATCAGATTAAATCAGATTTTTTTTTCACTTTTCTCTTTTCAAGAGAAAATCTAAGATCTACTGAAGAAGATAAAAGATCTAATCTCGTTCTTATTTATCTTGTCCAACCCTCGGATTAGATCTAAGAAAAGAGAGAGGAGAACTTTTGTATCCATCTCATGAACTAATAAGAGAGAAAAATCAGATCAAAGCTAATTTTATTCATGTCCAATTCCTGGACACCTTTTGAGAAGAAGGAGAAGGGGACATGTATGACTTTTGGACAAGAAGAGAAAGAGGATGTTACCTTCAAACAACCAACCATTGGTTGTTAGAAAGAAGAGATAAGAGAAGGGGCGTCCAACCTTCTCTTCATGTTGAAAAGGCCTCACATTAATCCATATCACCAACCCACACTTTTCTTTACGCCATCTCTCATATGGGGCATCCAAAACTTGATCTCATCTAGTAGTTAGGCATCCCACCTTATCTCCTATTTAAACTCAAACCTAAGGTTTGTTGGGATTGAGTTTGAGTAGAAGTAGGTTTCTCCTTCAAAGTTGCTGCCCCAACCTCTTTCCTTATTTTTTCTCCATGCCTAATCTCCCTTTTCTATGTGAAGACATATGGCGCAAAATCCTTTAGGGCATGGGATATAAGGGATAAATATTCCTCTTTGGATTGGGTCAAGATTGGTTCAAATCCAAATAGAGGTTAGAGTCCAAATGTGTTTGGGTTTCATCACAAATCAAGTCCAATCCTATTAGACCGATGAAACCCAGTTTGAGTCAAACTCAACTCATATCTAATCAAATTAAATCTATTTAATTTGATTAGGACCCAATCCAAATCAAATATTACTAAAGATTAGGTCAAACCTAAACTAGATAGGTTTGGGTCTAGTATCTATTAAATCTAATCCCATTAGGTTAATGAAACTTAGTTTGAGTCAAATTCAAAACTAAATCTAATCAAATTAAATTTGATTTAATTTGATTAGGATCCATACTAATATTTGATCAAATTAAATAATATGTAACAATTACAATTAAGTCCTCCTACAACTTACTAACTCTTAGCAAAGTCTCTTATGTAACTTTTACATTTAAGTCTAATCATCAATCAAATTGATAATTAACTCCACTTGTAATTTATAATTCGAAATCATGATTCAACAATCCAATCAGTCAAGCTCTCTTTTATGTGTGATCTTATAGGTTCTATTCTGTCTGATAGCGAGATATATTATTAAAACTCTTTTTAATAGATTGAAATAATTCTGACTCATCAATTGAGAATTATTGATTATCAAAATAATTCTCATTGGTCTCATAATCTATTAGTGATGCTTAACAGCATATAGTAGCAATCCAGCAGAATAGAAGAATGAATCTCTAGGTGTAGATATCGAATGATTCAGTTCTTCTATTGTAAGTCCCGATAAGATGAAGATTATGAAAAACTCATCAAACCCCATTGTCTGTAATATGTAAGATTTATTTGACTTGAGTTCATTTGTAAAATCTGATAGAAACTCTTTTCCATCATTCACTCTGCCTAGGTCAAGGTCTTCCAAACTCAATCTCATAGATCACATAGGACTATTCCTTAACTACTAAAATTGATAGATCCCATCTAGATGTACACCCTATTCATACAATGAACCTACTGCAGTCAACATACACCTCAATGCTCTGCATGGCTAGAAGATCGATTTATAGTATAGTCAAACTACATCAACCTCATTGTGAACTACCGAGGCACCATAAGTCTAAGAACTAGTCACACTACTATTGTTGGATTTTAGATATTTTGCATACAGATTTTAAAATAATTTTGAATTTAAGTAGCAAAAGTCAAGATTAAAGTAGTTTTAATCCTACACATGCATAGATCAAAATCTTATACCTATTGATCTAGTTCATATAATGATAAATAAGACATAAAGCATCTAATTTTAAAAATTAAAAATTTATTTATGATCGAATCACATATCTGAATCACAAAACTCATTCTTGAATCCAGATTTATGGATGCCTTCAGGTTCTGATTTAGCTGTGCATATGCTCGACCTCTATAGATATCCACACGAGTTTGATCTGATCAGAGGCACTATATTCTCCCTAGGGTGCTAGCTCCCTTGCAAAAAATACTTTTTTGATGGTTGAACAAGATCTCCTTCAATCTTCAAGACAATCTCAAGAAGGAAGAAGATAAGGTGTAGGAGGAAGAAGATTTGGAGAGGAGAGAACCTTTTTCTCTTTCTTTCAGAATTTTCTCATGCCCCAAGGAGAACCCGCACATAAAAGAAGGATTTCAGATAATTCTCTACATCCCAAAGCCCATCTATTTAAATAGGAGACGTCCAAGGGTGATAAGGCTAAAGTTTGTGTAAGACTAGGTTTGACTGGATCAAACCCAATCAAATTAGGAGTCCTATTTTGATCCAATCAAAATTAGATCAAATCAGATTTGATCTTAAACAAAAATAGACATAAGAGAGATGGTGTGGAGATGATTGGGCTGGTCCAACCACATGTCATATTAGATTTGACATTAGGCTTAGGTGGCACAAAATGAGAGGTGGCACCAAGGAGAAATTTTAGTCCAACAAGAACTCATTTGTTTGCTGGTTTAAACCCAATTTAAATCTGATTTAATCCTAACCAATTTAGGATTAGTTAGCAACCAAATTAAGTTAATTCTAGTCTAATTAAGAACTCAATTAAATATGGATTAAATCCTTATCTAATTAGAAAATTAATTCAATTAAGTTCTAATCAAAGTAGAAATTATTCTCCTTATGCAATGATTATCTCATAAATCAATTAGGCTTGATCTAATCAAAATTAAACTAATCTAAATTGAATCTTATTCAATTAGATTTGTTTGAATCTCATAGCTCAATCAGATTGAGCCAGGTATCAATCTAATTGCTAATTGATCCTCCTACAATTCACTAATGCTTAGTGAATCTTTTAATTACAACTTTTACATTGAATTAATCATCAATCATATTGATAAATAAATACTATTATGATTTATAGTCGTAACTCAATCATCTGATTAGTTAGAAATTTTATTATGTATGACCTATAGATTTTATTCTATCTGATAGTGAGATATACCATGATCTCTATCATAGTATTATTGAAACTATTTTCAATAGGTCGGAATGATTCCACTCTTGCTCAACAAGGATTGTCGATCCAGAATAATTCTAGTGAGCTCTCATAATTTATCAGTGACACCTAGCAGTATATAGTAGCAATCCAGTAGAATAAAAGTGATGAATCTCTAGGTGCAGTTACCGTATGATTCAGTCATTCTATCATGAATTCTGACCAGATGATAGGTTATGGATAAATCATCAAATTTTAACATCGATCATATAATAGATTCAATTAACTCGAGTTCGACTATGATTTTTATGAAAATTTCTTTCTATCAATCACACTATTATGGCTATAGACTTAAGGACTCAACCTCTTAAATCTGATAGCACTACTTTTTTTTGCTAAGATCGATAGATCCTATCTAGATGCTCGTTCTGTCTTATAGTGGATCAATTATCACCAACATCTACTACAAAAACTCATTGAGATCATATTTTTATGTAGTCAAACTCTAGCAGTCTCACTGTAAGCAGCTATGATACCGTAGATCAAAGGATTAGTCACACTACTGCAGCATCGAGAAAGTCACTAATGAGTGAGCAGATATCCATGTGACTTTCATGTTTGTCACACTCAGTGCTAGTTATTCTCTAACAACCACCTACACTTTTGCTCCAGTGTCCCTACACTGTAGACTCGAGACTCATCTATCTGAAAGAAGTGATCCATACATCAGTCTATCCGGATCAATCACCATCTCCATGATGATCCTACGATCGAAAGTAATTTAAAAATTAACCACCAATGACACATGCCTCAAATTCTCAACTTTTTACGAATATATATCATCATCTTGTTAATCTTTTGGATGATTCATAGACACATATACAACATGAATAGAAATAAACTATTAATCAAGTACAAAATCATGTTCTAAAAATATGATATGCATCAGTTAAGATTAGCTTCTACGACATACATCCAACAATCTCTTACTTGTACTAAAGTTAATCTGTCATATACCTAAGCCCCATCTTCTCAAAACAGGCTGGGGTCTTCGGCTAATTAAGTGACTTAACTAGTGGGTCTACCACATTCCATGTGGAGTCTACTCTTTGCATCTCTATGTATTTTTACTCGAGGTAGTCGCATATACAGCGACTCTATGGGCTTAGACTTCTAGTGAGATCTTGGCTCCTTAGTATGGGCTATGGCTCCATTGTCTTTACAGTACAGTGTCATGACATCTGATGGTATGATATCAGGTTTGTAACTAATATTAGAATTAGAATGCATCCTACACATCTACAGCATCTCAGCTTCCATTGATCGATTTATTTGGAATCCTTCCAATATATCGAACCAATCATTGCCCAAGAATACATCTTAATATAGATATTCTAACATCAGTATTCATGTATCCTCTCACTCCTAGCTCTGACCCTTTTTCAAAGATCAAGAACAAATCCTTAATCCTTCTCAAGTACTTAAGGATATTTTACAGCAATCCAGCACTCCTAGTCTGAATTCGACTGATATCTGCTTGTGACATTCACAGCAATGGCTATATTAAATAAGCACATAGTATGGCATACTCCTATGCCTAAGAGGATAGCAGACCCTTCTTAGAGTTTTCTATGCTGAACTCTTTCAGTATCTCCTCTATATACTTTTTTATGAAAACCCAAGCATCCACTTGGATCCATCTCTATAGACTTTTGTATTCCTAGAATATGGGATGCTTGCCCTAGATCTTTCTTGGATAATTCTATATACAACCATATTTTAATCGATGTCAACATGGAACACTCCCAATCAGGAGGATGTCGTCCACGTACATTATGGGAAATGTGACAGCACTCTCACTGGCCTTTATATAAACACATAATTCTTCCTCGTTCTTAATGAAATCAATCAATTTGATCACATTATTGAAACGAGTGTTCCAACTCCGGAATGCTTGCAGATTTTGTGATCTCCATCATAGGAAATAAATCCATAGGCTACTACATACAGATATCTTTTCAAGATATCCAATCAGAAAAGCTATTTCACATCTCTTTCTTAGAGTCAATATCCAACATCACCTCATTGTAGATTTTGAGATCATCTCTATATTCTCTATCTCCCATGAGAAATATTTCTTTACATCCTCTGTAAGCATACCTGAGTACTTTTTATGAGAATAGAAGATCCTACTAGATCTTCGAGGTGGAAGAGATACTACATATACTGGCTCATTATGAACAGATTATATAGGTCATATGACTCGTTGCTCTTCAGAGACTCTTTCTTCGAGTTTAACTTTTCTCCACTACTTCATCTTGAATAAATTATTTTTCAAAAAAGATAGCATGATAGCACACAATCACATTATGATCCTATGGGAAGAGAAAGTAATATCTCAAACTCTTTAAGATACCATATGAAATGAGCTCTCATAGATCTAGCCTCTAATATGTTCGTCTACTGTCGCTTGACACGGGCTGGACATCTCTAATTCTTGAGATGATCAAGACTCAATTTTTTATCATGCCATATCTCATATGGTGTAATAGGAACAGATTTAGAGAGAACTCTATTCAATAGATAAATTTTAAAAAGTAAAGTATGTCCCTAAAGAAATAAAAATAAATCAGTAAAGTTCATTATGGACCAATCCATATCTCATATGGTCCTAATCCTCGTCTCAGATATCCCGTTGAGCTGAGGTGTACTAAGAGGCATCCACTATGAAACTATTCATTTTCATAAAATAATCAAGAAATTTTTTACTTTGGTATTGCATCTTTGATCTGATCGAAGTACCTTTAGAATTTTTTGATTTGCTTTACTATTTCATATCTGAATTCTTAAAACTTTTTAAAGGGTTCATATTTGTATCTCATACACATACCCATACTATGAAGGATCATTGGTAAAGGTAATGAAGTAGAGATAACCTTCTTTCACTGGCACATCAAATGGGTTGCACACATCAAATGTGTACCATAATAAGTATTTCAGTAGTCTTTTTTTCTTGTCCTACAAAAGTAATTTGATCATTTTTTTCTCAAAAGATGATACACAGACTAGATATGACTCAACAGTCAATGAGCCCAAAAGCTCATATTTCTCCAGTCTGTTAATCATTTCTTCTCCTATATGATCTAATCTAATATGTACATATACTTCAGATTTATCTCAACTCTGTATTTCTCAAATTTAATGGCATTCACTATTTACTCAAATAAGTTCACAGATGCATCATCATGTAAATGATAGAGACTGTCTCTAAGAACTAAATCCAGATAGTAGTCACAGAAGATAGGTGCCCACAGCCATAGCAGCAACTCTTGCCCTATTACTGACTCGAAGGGTTACTTCACCTTCTCTCAGCCCTCTACATTCTCTTAGACCCTACAATAAAGTGCATAGATAGGCACTAGAGTCTAATACTCAACTGGGAGAAGAGATAATCGTAAGATAAGTTTTGAGCAATTCTGACATGCCTTCTCAAGATGTATCCTTATTTTTTAGGCTCTTCGGGTATGTACTTCTTAAACTTTTCAAGTCCCTATGATAGTTACCAATATATTGACCAATTCAGATTTAGTGCTATCATGATCATTCACAAGGTAGTTTACCATAAACTATCCATACAAATCAAGAAGGGATCACAGGATCACATCCACTAGCAATTTTTTGTGCATGATCATGTGGAGCTTTTCAAGCTTCTCAATGACCCTGATCATTATCAAATAGTGATCATCGACAAACTATCCATCACGCATCTCATGCACTGTGCGACTCTGATCACCTCACAATACTTGTAGATGAGTTAGTATATCTTTGGCAGTGTATATGTTCTCATACATGTGTTAGAGTTTATCTGACATGGACGCCAACATATAGCATCTACCCTTATTGTCATTGTCCATCTACTTATCAAGTATAGCTCGTTGATCATGTATTGGACAAGTTGGTAATATAGAGATATCCTAGTTAAGAACATGATTTAGTTTTTTTAAAAAACTAAGAATGATTCTTAAGTTTCTAAGCCGGTCTATGTAATTGGTTTCGGTTAAATAGTTGATATCTAGAATTTGAGCTAGAAGATTAAAAGCCGACATAATAAACTGCAGAGTAAAGATTTAGTTTGATGTTTGTATTTGATTTAATATTTGCTTTATGAACTTTTAGAAGTAAATAGGCTTCCACTATTTTCTTGGATCCCTACACTCCTCGAGTGGAGAAGCGAAACTCCTAACGTGACAACTGGATTTCTAGTGGGTGCTGCAGTCCCACCGATGCTGCGTATCTTATCTGACAGATATTGATAACATGTATATCAATGCATGGATAACTTCTTGCTCAGATGCTTCTCAAGCATATTGCAGTGACTTGATCTCTAAATCATGTGGGCTCACCTGATAGATATTGATCATGCTTCTTAGTTAAGCTCAATCCACCGTTCACAAGTAGGTGCAAAGTCATCATTGGATCCCTCACCTGATAGATATTGAGTCTAACCTCATCCTTATCTTGGAGCAACTCTTTGCTAATAGAGTGGTTGCATATTTTTGGTGCAACTGAATCACTGTAACCAACTAAGAACAATTAACACCAATAGCACTCACGCACTTCTATAATGGTGGAAGACCTCTAGACTTAATATTTGTGAAAAGATTTAGATTTAGATCTCATTTAATCAGTTATCACATAGTTGATCTAATTGGCATGGACTAAACAAAACTGTCAAGCAACCACATTCAAGACTTAATCTTCTAAATTGGCCAAATAAGTAGATATCGGTGGGAGGTTCCTTCTTGATGGATCAAGGGTCCTAATTAAGTAACCACCTCTCAATTACTTATCTTGGACATCAATTGGTCAATTGATCTAAATAGATTAGCTTAGGCGAATCAGGCTCAAGTCACAGAGCCGAATTAAGTCCTTAGGTTAATCGATTCTATATATGGATGTCAATCGATTCGATCAACAATGATAATATGATCTTAAGCTCTATTAATCTAATTCTAATCAATACTTGACTCAGTTTGATCAATCTCTAAATCAATTTAGACCCATTATGATCAAATCAAAAATCCTAGGTGTAATCCAATTATATGACCTAATTTGATCTATCCATGACAATTTCTCATGCACAAATATAAATTTATATCTTAAATCTAAATTTTAATCTAAATTTTTACATAAAAAATAAATTTTAGATCTTGAAATAATTTTCAGATCATGCATACAAATATATATTACATATATGAATAAATTTTAGATCTAAATATATAATATATATAATATATATATATATATGAATAAATTTAGATCATAAAAACTAATTTCAGACCTAAGCATGCTTTTATATATCATATATACGAATCAAATTCAGATCTCAAAACTCTTTTAGATCTAAACATAAAATCATATATCTCATGTATGAATTAAAAATTAGATTTTGAAAATCCTTTTCAAATCATGCATGTTATGATATCGAAACTAATTTTTGATTTTTAGATATATGAAATATTTCATACCTAAGCCACTACTCATATATCTCATATATGATAAATAATTATATCTAAAAATTAATTTTTTAGATCTAAATTGATAATCACATATCTTATACATGATTTAAAATTAGATCTAAAATCATTCAGCATGGATATAGGACAACCTTTTCAACATAAGAGGTAAATCTTATGTCAGGACAACCTTGTTTCATATCAATGTCGAATAAATTATGATATATCAGATCTAAAAATATTTATACATCTCATACATAAACAAAAATTAGATCTAAAATTTTGAAAATACTTTTCAAAACATTCAACATCGATATAGGACAATCTGTTCAATATAAGGGGTAAACCTTATGTCAGGACAATCTTGTTTCATACCGATGTCGGATCTATATCAGATTAATTTTAGATCTGATTTAAAAATTAGATCTCATCTTATTCTCATACATATAAATCTGTTGCTACTGTTAGATTTTAGTTATTTTATATACAGATTTCAAAATAATTTTGAATTTAAGCAGTAGAGGTCAAGATTAAAACAGTTTTAATCCTACACATGTATCGATCAAAATTTTATACCTATTGATCTAGTTCATATAATGATAAATAAGACATAAAGCATCTAATTTTAGAGATTAAAAATTTATTTATGATCGAATCATATATCTGAATCATAAAACTCCTTCTCAAATCTGGATCTGTGGATGTCTTTAGGTTCTGATTTAGCCACACACATGTCTGGCCTCTATGGGTATCCACACGAGGCCTGATCTGATCAGAGGCTTTATATTCTCTTTAGGGTGTTAGCTCTCTTGTAAAGAGTACTTTCTTGATGGTTGAACAAGATCTTCTTCATCTTCAAGATAATCTCAAGAAGGAAGAAGACAAGGTGTAGAAGGAAGAAGACTTGGATAGTAGAGAACCTTTCTCTCTTTCTACCTAGAATTTTTGATGCCCCCATAGAGAACCCATGCCCAAAAGAAGGTTTTCAGATGCTTCTCCACATCCCAAAGCCTCTCATTTTAAATAGGAGGTGTCCAAGGGTGATAAGGCTAGAGTTTGTATAAGACTAGGTTTGACAGGATCAAACCCAATCAAACTGGAAGTCCTATTTTGATCCAATCAAAATCAGATCAAATCAGATTTGATCTCAAATAAAAATAGACATAAGAGAGGTAGTGTAGAGATGCTTGGGTTGGTCCAACCACATGCCAAATCAGATTTGGAGTTAGGCTTATGTGGTGCAAAAAGAGAGGTGGCACCAAGGAGAAATCCCAGTCCAACTAGAATTCATTTGTTTGCTTATTTAAATCTAATTTAAACCTGATTTAATCATAATTAATTTAAAATTAGTTAACAACCAAATTAAGTTAATTCTTAATCTAATTAAGAACTCAATTAAATCTGAATTAAATCCTAATCTAATTAAGAAATCGATTCAATCAAGTCCTAGTCAAAATAGAAATTATTCTCTTTATGCAATTGGGTTATCTCATAAACTAATTAAACTTGATTTAATCAAACTCAAATCAATATAAATTAAATTTAATTCAATTAGATTAGATTTAAATCTCATAGCTCAATCAAATTAAACTAGACAGTAATCTAATTACTAATCGATCCTCCTACAATTCACTAATACTTAGTGAATCTTTCAATTATAATTTTTACATTAGATTAATCATTAATCATATTGATAATTAAATTCTATTATGATTTATAATTACAACTCAATCATTTGATCAGTCAAAAATTTTTATTGTGTATGACCTCATAGATTTTATTCTATCTGGTAGTGAGATATACTATGATCTCTATTATAGTATCATTGAAACTCTTTTCAATAGGTCGAAATGATTTCACTCTCACTCAATAATGATTGTTGATTCAGAATAATTTTAGTGAGCTCTCATAATCTACTAGTAAAATCTAGCAGTATGTAGTAACAATTCAATAGAATAAAATGATAAATCTCTAGATATAGTTATCGTATGATTCAATCTCTCTATCGTGAGTCCGACCAGATGGTAGGTTATAGATAAATCATCAAACTCAACATCGATCATATGATAGATTTAATTAGCTCAAGTTTGACTATGATTCTCATGAAAACTCTTTTCCATCATATTGAAAAATTATCCTAAAGCCAGTCGTCTGTTTGTAAATGATTAAGCTATTTATAAATTATATATGAATTATTAATTAATAAAAATTATTTGATATTTTTTATCATAAATTGTGCATCTTCTTTTTTGAATTTTATGTTATGATGAAGTTCTTAGAACTATTTTCAATCGACAAAGAAAAATTTATCGTGTAGTTTTTAAATTTGTTCGCGATCAAACGATACGCTATTACTAGGATGATAGCATTTATCAAGTATAGAACATTGTATGCTATATGGGTTGGTTGTCTTCGTAACTAAGGAGTATGGAGATACTGATATGGCATACAGATAAAATATAAGAGTATATTTGCATGGAACGTGACCAAACTATGGAGCACTCTGCTGTCAAGAGTAACTCGTGAAGGATATGGATATAAGTGTCCTTCTGACCTGAGATCACCATGGTAACTTGCAAGTAACTCACTGTGCTTTGATGTCAGACTATCTGAATTTTTAATTCAGTAACAGAAGATTTATGGGCACTGTCAAGTACTTGCAAAATCGATGTGTGAGTCAAGACGAAATTGACCACTCCTGATTTCAGAGATAGTGATACATTGTGTTTCAATTCAGTAAAATTTTGATCAGGATAGTTTTGTGAGGAGTCACAAGATTTATGAGATTGAGACACATTATGGATGTACTGATTAAGAGTTGATAATTTAACTCTGAAGTCATCCTATACATTAGGGTCAAAGGGATGAATTATATGAAAATCATATACCAGAGTTCTTGAATGTTGCTTTGCAATCATTCAACCTATCCGGATATCGGATACCATTACTAGATGGTCACTTCATTAGTATAAAAATTATTTCTATACTACTGACTTAGGTTCGAACCTATGAGGTCACATACATTAGAAGTTTCTATTTGATCAGATGGTTGATCGACGATCGAGAATCATTCAAGGGTATGATCATTAATTTGATTGATGGTTAACTTTATGCAAAATTATAATAAAATAATTTGCTAAGGATTAATAAATTATAGAAAGACTAATTAGTGATTAGATAACTAATTAGCTCAATTTGATTGAGCAATAAAATTTAGATCAAGTCTAATTGAATTAGATTTAATTAGGTTTGATCCGATTAGGTTATGAGATGAGCTAATCGCTAAGAGTGATTGATTCCTAATTTGATCAGGGCTTGACTCGATTAATTTTTAATTAGATTAAAATTTAATTGAGATAATTAGATATTTAATTAGATTAGGTTTAACCTTTCATTTGCGTCTAACCAATTTTGGTTTGGATTGAAACAAATGGGAGTCCAATTGGATTGGACTTAAACCTAGCGCTAACCACCTTATCCACACCCATCTTGTTCATGCAAAATTCAGATTTTGCATGATATTTCTGTTAGATGTATGTCCTAGAAGTAATATGGCTAATAATTATAATAATTTTAGGATATAATTTTATACTTAATATATTGATATGATCAATAAAAAGATAATTTTTTTTTCATTCAAGTGTGATATATTCTTGAATTCCCATGAAATTAGTTTCAATACATATTCTCAAAGTGTTGAGAATTAAAGATATATATTTAATTTCTAAATACTTTCGATCATAGGATCATCATGAGGACGGTGATAGATCTAGATAAAACTGGCACATAAATCACTTCTCTCGAGATAGATGAGTCTCCGATCTACTGTTAGAGACACAGGACGATAAGTGTGGATGGTTGTTAGAGAACAACTAGTACTGAGCGTGACTATGCGAGAATCACTTGAATTTCTATTCAATCGTCAGTGATTGTCTCGATGCTATAGTTGTGTGACTGATCTTTTGATTGAGATGGTACTGCTACTCGCAGTAAGACTGCTGAAGTTTGACTAACACATAAACATGGATCTTAATGAGCCTTTATAGTTGATGTTGGCGACAGTTAGTCCACTGTAGGAGTGGGATGTGCATCAAGATATGATCTATCGATCTTGATAGAGTGGAGTAGTCTTATAAATTTAAAAGGCTAAGTCTAAGAATCTATGGCCATAGTAGTGTGATTGATGAAAAAAGTTTTCATAGAAGTCACAACTAGACTTGAGCTAATCGAATCTATCATATGACTGATGTTGAGTTTGACGATATATCCATGATTTGCCATCTAGTCGAGACTCACGATAGAGAGACTGAATCACATATTAATTACACCTAGAGGTTATTTCAGTTCTACTGGATTGCCACTACATACTGCTAAGTGTCACTGGTGGATTGTGAGAGCTCACTAAGATTATTCTGGATCGACAATCCTTGCTGAGTTAGAGTGAAATTATTCTGATCTATTGAAAAGAGTTTCAATGATACAATGATAGAGATCATTGTATATCTTACTATCAGATAGAATTGAACCTATGGGGTCACACAACAAAGAGATTAGGCCTGAATAAGTAATTGAGCTTATGAAGTATCAATTGGATGTAGAGAAATTCATTGATTTATAATAACCTTGCTAGCACATGGTTGGACCCAATTTTTCTTTCAGTTGGGATTACTTATTTGATAAGATAATTCTAACTCAATTATCTGCTAATAACCTACATAAATAAGATTCATGAGACTCTAATTGTTGGGTATCTAAGATTATGGATCATATTAATTAAGAGTGTAAGTTCCTAATTAATTTTTTTGCTTGGGTGTATTTTAGGATGTCTAATTATGGGTGCAAGGGCTCCAATTATTGGCACCTAAAGAGTCTCCTAAAGTAAGTTGAATAACTTAAGTTAATAGAAATCCAATGCAAGTAGGACTTGTATTATGTGATTGAATAGGATTCAATCTTGTGCCTATTTAAAAGGACTCCTCTAAGATCCTAGAGCATCCAAACCAGCAGCCCCTCACACCCAAAGACTCTCCCCATGCCCTCTCTTCCTCTCCTTTTCTCTTCTCTTAGGCATTCTACATGCCCATCCCTTGGGACGCGAGTCCCAAGGAGTTCAACGCCCAAGGTGTTGGGCATCCCATAATTTCTGGTTGCTGGTATTTTGTAGCAGCATAAAGTAAGAAAAAACTCTAAAGAAAGGAGAAGAGAGAAGAAGAAGATCAAGGAGAAAGATCAAGCGTTGATCGTGATCCAGACTTCGTTCAGATTCAGCAGACTAATTTTGGAGAATCAAAATTCAGATTAAAGAGGGATATTCCAGGCTGATCTTGAGTAGATACTCATAGAGTCAGACATTTGTGCAACTAAGAGAGAACCTCTTCTCTTTCAATCCAGATTTGAAGAAAAGAATTACGAAACAGGTATGTGATTTGATCACAATCTGAATTTTAGCATATATCAATTTCAATATATGTGATAGATCCATGTGATTTTATATTTTCATGCATATATAATTTAGATTAAAAGTATTTTAATCCTATTCTCTACTGCGATATTTAAAAAATAAGATTTTGAAATACATATGCATGCACCAAACTTCGAATTCCAACAGTGGTACCAGAGCTACGGGTTTTCATGTGTTGAATTTTAATATACATGTTTTTAAAAAAAATTGAAATCAGATTTTTTCTTGATACATAGATGTATAGATGGATCTTCTAATCTAAAATTTAATTTTATGTTTAATTTTAGAACATATAGTTGATATGTAATTATATGCATAGATTTGAATTTTAATTTAGAAAGAGTCCTAGTTCATATTCATGTTCATATGATACATAGATGCATGCATAAAATTAAAATTTTTATATGATTTAAATTTTGATTCATATATGTGATATATGATTATATATTTAGATCATAAATTTATTTTTAATTTGATCCATGATTAGTATATGAGATATATGATATCATGCTAAAATCTAAAATTTTGTTTAGATCTGATTCTGCATGCATATATGTGATATATGTTTGTATGCTAAAATCTAAAAATTATTTTTATATTTTAAAATTTATTTTTATATAATAAATTTAGATCTAAAATATAATTTTAGAATCTAAAATTTTATTTGTACATAAGAATTTTTATCATGGAAAAATTATAAATTAGGTCATGTAATAGGATTGCATTTAAAATTTTTGATTTGAGTCATATGGGTCTCACTCGATTAAGTAATTGATCAAACCAAGTTAAGTGTTGATAAAGATCAGATCAATTAAGTTAATGATCATACAATTATTGTTGATCAAATCGATTGAATCTTATATGTAGAATCGATTAATCTAAGGACCTAATTTGGCTCACTGGTTTGAGCCTGATTCGCTAGAGCTAACCAATTCTGATCAATCGACCTATTGGTGTCTAAGATAAGTTAATGAGATGTGATTATTTAATGAATTCTGTTAGTCGACCTGATCAATTTAGTGGTGTCTTAAGAAGGCAATGGGGGGATCTCCGTCGATCTCCACTTATCTGATCAATTTGAAAGATTAGGCCTTGAATTATGTTACTTAGCAATCTAGTTTAGCCCATGCCAGTTAGATCAGTCATATGATGACTAATTAGATGAGACTTAAATCTAAATCTCTCATAAATATTAAATCCATAATTCTTCCATCGTTGTAGATGTGCGGGCATGCTACCGACGTTGATTGTTCTCGACTGGTTACGTGGTTCAGTTGCATCGAGAACATGCAACCACTCTATTAGCAAAGAGTTGCTCCAGGATAAGGGTGGGGTTGGGCCCAATAACTGTTAGTGAGGGATCCAATGACGGCCTTACACCTGCTTGTGAATGGTGGGTCGGGTTTAACTAAGAAGTTGGGCAATAACTGTTAGGTGAGCCTACATGATTTAGAGATCAAGTCATTGCAAATGCTTAGTGAACATCTGGGTAAAGAGTTGCCTACGCATCGGTATGCATGTACCAATAACTGTTAGGTGAGGTGCATGTCATCGGTGGGACCACAGCACCTCTAGGAATCTTTATCACGTTAGGGTTTTCATTTTCTTCCGAAGAGTGGAGGGATCTGATAAATTAGTGAGAGCCATTGTTTGCATTTTAAAGTCTCTAGAAGTAAATATAAACATTAAGTACAAAATTTAACTGGAATCTCTACTCTCACAGTTAAATCATAATGTCAACCTCAAATTTCTAGCCCACATCCTTAAAACCAATCATTTGATTGGTGTTAATTACAAAGACTGGCTCAAAAATCTCAGATTATTCTGATCTCAGAAAAGTTAAGCTGTGTTCTCGACCAAGATCCTGTAGTGCTACCAAACCATCCTATTATTGAGCAAAGAGCCACTTTCGAGAAGTGGATGGAAGAAGACAATTGAGTCAAGTGTTATGTATTGGCATCTATGTCAAACGAGTTGCAAAGCCAGCATGAGCATATGCCTACTGTCCGGGCCATGATCGCTCACCTACAAGAGTTGTATGGTGAGCAGAGCCGTACTACATGCTTCGAAGTATCCAAAAGACTCTTCAATCTGAAGATGTGTGAAGGGTAGTCTGTCTATGAGCACTGTATGATAATGATCAAGGATATTGAGGAGCTTGAAAAGTTCGGGCTACAAATGCAAAAAGAATTGCAGATGGTTCTGATCCTTCAATCCCTTACCAGTTCATATAGTTAATCCATTATGAATTTTTGTATGAACAAACTTGACTGCACTATTTTCGAACTTATCAACATGTTGGTCACTATAGAGGGTACCTTGAAGAGTTCAAGGGATACTGTTCTCGCTATGGAGTGGACTGTTGGGAAATGTGTCCCAAAAAGCCAATCGTCAAACTGTTGACGGTTGAGCAACCAAGTATTGTAATTGATTTGTTAATAAATAAAATATATTTGGCATTTTTATCATAAGCTTTCATCTTCTAATGAACTCCATTGTTATGATGAAGTCCTTAGGACTATTTAGATTCGATAAAGAGAGGATTTATCGATTAGTCCTTAAAACTGTTCACGACCAAATGATAGGCTGTTAATAAGGACAACAGCTTCTATCGAGCATAGGTCGCTGTAGGCCATATGGGTTGGTTGTCCTCTTAACCAAAGAGTGTGGAGACACTGGTATGGCATACAGGTGAGATGTAAGGGTACATCATCATTGAACGTGACCAACTCCAGAGTATTTTGCTGTCGAGAATGTCTCTGATGGGATATAGGTATAAGTGTCCCTTAAACTTGAGATCGCCTCAGTGACTTGCAAGCAACTCACTGTGCTTTGGTACTGGACTAACTGAATTTCTAATTCAGGGATGGAAGGCTTCTGGGCACAGTCAAGTACTTGCGAAGTCAGAGTGTGATCGAGATGGGATTGACCACTCCAAGAGTTGGAGAAGAATGAGTCGCTGTATTTCAATTTAGCAAAACCTTGGCCAGGGTAATCCATCAGATGGATTTGATATTTTGAAATACAATGTGGACAACCTGATCAGAGTTGACAATTAAACTCTGGGGTGTCCTATGATCATTTTGGTCAAGGGGATGAATTATATGAAAACTATATCCGCATGGGTTCTAAGGATGTTGTTCTACACATTCGACCTATCCGGTCGTCGGGTACCATTGCTAGATGGTCACTTCGATTGGTATAGAAATTTATTCCTATGCTACCGGCTTAGGTTCGGACCTATGAGGTCACACACATTAGAGTTCATGATCCGATCGGATGGTTGATCAACGATTAAGAATCGTTCTAGGGTTAAATGATCAATACGATTGACATTTAACCCAGTGCAAGTGTTGCAGGAGGATCTATTAGCAATTCGATTACTGATTGGCTTAATTTGATTAAGCCAATGGGCTGAGATTAAGTCTAATTAAATATAATTTAATTAGATTTAGTTTGGGCTTGATTGGATCAAGTCCAATTGGTTTATTGGATAAGCCAAGTGCAAGGAAAAACTAGTCCTAGTTCAACTAGGACTTGGGTCAATCTAATTTCTAATTTGATTAGAAAATTAAATCAGATTTAAATCTAATTTAATCTGATTAAATTAGGTTCTTAATTGGGTTAAGATCTATTTTAATTGGGTTGATCTAATTTTGATTTAATTTAGTTTGAGAAACCAAATTAAAACAAGTCATAAGACAGAATCCTAGTAAGACTAGGATTCCACCTTGCGCCACATAATCCTTCTCCACGCCCTCTCTTTTATTCAACGTCAATCTCCACTTATTTTGTGCGACAAAAGCCCTCTCCCAGATCTCTTCCATGTTCACAAAAGGTCTCATCTCTTCTTTCTTACATGGAAGGTGGTTTGGATCAAATCTAAAAGGAATAAGTTTGGATTTCGAATTCTATGAGATAGAGTTTTAGAAATCCAAAACTCTTTCAATTTTGTACCAAATTTATCCAATTTTTTTTTGAAATTTTTATGGATTTTAGGGTATACATTGTGTACCTTTTTCTGGTGATCCATGCACGAAAATATGAAGGAGGTGCTCAAGAGTTGGGCGTCCCTTAACATGCCATGTTTGGATAAGCCTTGACTAGGTGTTTGACCTAGACAAGGACTCTATCATATCTCTCTATCTAAGATGAGTTTCTTCGTAAAATTTTAGGAGAAGTCAGAGATTTGAGATACCTTTGTTTCATCCAAAAATAAAAGAGAAATACCTTTGGGTCATAGAGATATAAAAGATGTAAGTTTGGGTGTCTAGAGAGAAAAACGTGAAGAAGAAGAGGGTCTTCTTCTAGGGTTTTTGTTTTCATATCTTTCCTCCTTCCATCTTGAGTTTCCTGAGAGCGTCTCAGATCTGAAACTCCTCCTTCTACTTTCCATCTTTGGAAGAGTCTAAATCAAGAAGAAGGAGGCACCTGATCAACCATCAAAGAAGGATCAGCGCAGTACTAGCATACTGTGCTGATTTCCTGAAGCAGGACTTCTGATCGAGATTCGTGGGCTCGTGTGGATGACTCCTAGAGGCCGGATGCATGTGCGGCTTGCAACATCATCCTCAAGCCTAGATCAACAAGGTTAGAACGTCTAACTTGCAAGGTAATAGATCTGATCTATTGTTTAATACATACATTAGATGTAGTATAGAAACATGTTGATATGATCAACATGTAGTTCATGCTATATTTATATATTTTAATTTTTGATTTAATGCTATATAATAATCATGTAATAAGATCTTAGATCTAGAGATTTTTTAATTTTATAAAATAAATTTTGATTTATTTTAGTCTTCCGCTGTATGATCTTGAAAAAGTTTCAAGATCTAACCCTGAAACCCTAGATCTGGTTCCTACAATTGGTATCAGAGCCTAGGTTCTTTATTACATGATTATTTATACATGCTTAGATTATTTTTTAGATTAAATTTAATTTATAATCTGATTATTAAATCTGAAATTAAAATTTTAGATCAATCACAAACTGCAAGGTTGTCCTGCTGTAAGGTTTACCCCTTACAGTGCAAAGGTTGTCCTAGTTTGTGTAGATCTATCTTTAATCATAAATTTGTTAGATATGATTTAGATTAAATTTATGATTTATTAGATTTAAAATATATTTAAATCTGAAATAAAATCTTTTTGTTAATAATTTTTGCGCAAAGAAATTGTTTAAAGTTGAAATTATTTCAATTACATGAACCTGTTTAGATTAGATCTAAAGTAGTTTCATGTTTATTTCACTTGCATCTTGATTATGAATCAAACATGCAATATGGTTGGTAGAATCATATTATAAAATTATTTTACAAATATGAAAATTATTTTTTGAAAAGCCAAACCCAACCCTCAGCCCAAAACTTAATTAAGAATTAAGAAGTTGTTTGAATAGGTTCTAGGATTGTGAATTGAAGAACCTAAGACACAAACCATAACACATTGGGTTAATGGGTTAGCGGGCATTAGGTCCATTAATTGGGTTAGACCTATGGTTAGATTGAAGATGGACTTAATTAGAGAATTGACTAAATCTAATCAATTGTTGTCTTAGATTAGGTCAAGGATTCTCTAGATCAATTACAATAGTTGTAGTTGGTCAAGTCCATGTCTTTAACGAGAACCAAATGGACTTGATTCTTGGCTAAGCGGTCTAGCACGAACTGTTAGGTTGATCTAATCGAAACTAATTAAACCAGTTGGTGTCTAAGGTAAACCAAACCGATGGTTTTTAATTGGGAGCCCGCTTACCTGGCCATTTCTGATGGTATCTAAGGCAAGCTTTGGCAGACCCTCCCACTGATCGAACTTACCTGGCCTCTTGGTAAAATTATATTTTGATCGGATCACTTGACTATTCGAGCTGACCCATGTCAGCTAGGTAAATCAGTGTGACTGATTTAGGTGCTCCTAGACCAGCCCTGGTCTCCCTTAAGCTAACTTGGTGAAGCCAGTGGGAGGATCATGATAAGCTGGTTCATCTGACTTCATCCTCTATATTATTTAAATCTTCTAAAATTATTAGGTCCTTAAAATGATAAAGTTATGAAGATAACTGAGTCATAGCCTCCCATTAAGGTGTTTGATAATGAGTCCATTAACTCAATAATCATTGCAGACCCAATGGCCTGGTGCTTGTTGACTAATGGAATTATCACTCATCATATGATGACTTGAAGTGTCTCTCTAATGGTGGTTAGGTGAGCCAACCAAAGTTGGGCTTAATCATTCGTTGGTTAGATACACCAAGTATGATCATGTTAATGGTTGGACCTAACTGGATCCTTACAGTGGAGGCCAAAGCCTACTGATTAGGTTTCTGGGGCAAAATTAAAATTATTAGAAATTATTTAGAGAAATAATTGGTTATGAACCTACCCTTAGATGTACATGGGTTGGCCAACCAAAGTTGGGCTTGTGTGCAGTCTAAGTAGATTCTAGTACCCGCTAAGGAATTAGGATAATTCCTCGAGTTGGAGGTAGAGGCTACCAATTCGAATAAAATAGTGGGAGAAACCTTTTGTTTAAAGTCCAAATCTTTAGGTTTAATGAATCAATTACTAATTAGGTTATGGTTCTCTTTTGTGCAGATATGGCCACTTCCCTATCACTCTGATCATTGTTGGACAATGATAAGTTGGTGGGACCCAATTTCGATAGCTGGTACCGAAAGTTGAAGATAGTCCTGGAGCATGAACGGATCCTATATGTGATAATAGATCCTGCACCTGAGGAGCCAGCTGTCAATGCACGTGGAACAGTCAGAGACACTTACCAGAAGTGGCTCAGTGACCGGACCACGGTGCGCTGTATCAAGCTGGCTGCTATGAGCGACGAGTTCAATCGCAGATTCGAGATGGCTCAGCCAAAGGACATGCTTCAAGTGTTGGAGGATGCCTTTGGCACACTCGATGATGTGGAGAGGCACAAGACTAGTTGTGCCATCTTCAACGCCAAAATGCGGGATGGTGCCTCTGTCACTGATCATGTATTGTACATGATCGAGCTGATGGAACGATTGAGAAAGCTCGGCTTTCCCTTGTATGAGCAGCTTGGAAAAGATGTAATACTGAACTCGCTGCCCAAGTCTTATCTCCCATTCCTCACTCATTATAGAATGACAAAGCCTGAAGTAAACTACCACGGATTACTGGGGTTACTTCAGAACTTTGAGAAAGATCACCAACTCCATAAGGAGTCGGTGAACTTAGTGGGAGGTTTGTCTTCTGGTTCTCGACCCTTTAAGAAAGGGAAGAAGAATAAGAAGAAGAAAGTGAAGA
>NC_025996.2:57608981-57655520 GCF_000442705.2 Elaeis guineensis
AATCAAAATCTTACACCGTTAGTTTTTTGACTCACTAATAATCTAGTTGGTTTTTCAGACCAACCAACCAAAACCTTACACTCATCCAATTATGGGCTTGGACCAGCCTAATTCTCAAGTTTCTTTCTCCCCAAAAAACTTGTAAAGAAATCACAAAACAAGCAAAAGTATTCAGTTTAAACAAAATAAAAAAAATAAAATTATTTTTCAGCACGAAGAAGAGCCAAAAATGGCTTGATTGAAGCTTGCTTTTTCTTCTTTGAATGTTGAGAGGATGCTTGAGAATTTGTAGAGAATGGCTTTTGAAAGCTCTCTAAATTTTTGCACTTAAAAACTTCTCTTTTTTTTTTCTTATAGATGTGCAATGTGGCTTACTCTTATTCTTAAAGATGTCTCACTTTAAGCTCTCATTTTCTCAACAACTTTCTTCCAACTTGATTCTCTAGCCTTAAATATACTTGGAGATGGTTAGAGAGTGAATTCTAGCCATTGGAAGCTCTGAAATAGCCATTGGAGTGGAGAAATAGTTGCTAAATAATGATCAAAAAACTAGCCATTAAGCCTATCATGAGCCATCGAGTCGGCTCGAATTGGTCTCGAGTTGACTCGATTTGTATTCGAGCTGGCTCGAACTGCAAAAATGAAGATTCAACTTTTTGTAGTACTGATAGATCCAGTTCGGATATTATTTCAAGCTGGCTCGAGCTGTAGAACTCAAATTTCAGCTTTCTATCCATCTGAAAGAGCTGACTTAAATTTGTCTTAAGCCAGCTCGAATTTATCTTGAGCTGGCTCGGATCTTATTACGGATGGCTCGAATTGCAAAACAAAAATCTCTTCTCTGTCACCCTAAGAGAGTTAGCTCGGATCCATTTTGAGCTGGCTTGGCTGTATGCTAAACCAAAGTATCAAAGGCATTTCATGCCAAAGCTAGCTTGATTCTTGGATGGGTCGGCTCTAATTCTTTGAGGCAGTTTTTTTTGTACCGAAAGTCTTTAAAAATGATTTCACTTGACTCAATTAATCTTCAATTATACTTGAAATCTTTTGACAGTATTTTTTCTTCTTTTTGACCTTCCAAACTTGAATTTCTTGGCTCAATCTCATCTAAATATATATGCTTCCTTCAATTTTATTTTTCTCTTCTTCCAATCTTACTTTCTTCATACTGAGCCATCCAAACTTGTGTGAATTTATTCTTTTAAGTATTTTGGCATGGCATCTTGAGAGAATTTATCCTTAAGACAAATTCTTCATTTTGAATATTTGAAAAATCCTACATCCAATCTTGAAATATATGATTAGAATCATAATCATTCAAAGTTTGGCAACCATCAAAATCAATCATGGGGTCAATAATCTTTCCCTTTTTGATGATGATAAAATTTTGAGTATATGCATAAAAATAAATATAATATATTTCAATTAATTTGTTAATATAGAATAAACACATATGAATATAGACTTCATGAATGCATCATTCGAAGTATACATTTGATATCAAAATACTCATTTCATATGATTTCAAGTATTTTTAGCATATACTCATCCTATCTCTCCCCCTTTTTGATATCATCAAAAAGCTCATAGGAGGAGTCAAGAAACATCATCAAAATTAATCAAAGTTCAAATAGAGAAATATAATTTTGATTTGAAGAGAGTATCAAATTTGAACTATGTGGCACATCTGATACCAAATTAAGCATGCCTGATACTAAATTCACATTGATACTAGCTCTCTCCTTTTTTTTTGAATAGATTTAACTCTTTCATTCAAATTTAGATTTTCAAATCGATACAAAGGGATAGCACTTTTCAAAAGATTTGAGTCAGGAAACAAATATAACATACAAATCATTATTTGTTCTTTTCTTTTCTTTATAATTTCAGTCAATTAAATTTTGAAAAGGTATGTATCAAAAATGTATCAAAATAGTATCAGTGCAAAAATAATTTTATAAAAATTTTTCATTGTACATCAAAAATTTAGTGATATCTTTACATTTTCAAATAATTTGCAAGATTGGATTTAGAAATTTATTTCTTGGCGTAAGAATGAGTTTCTAATTCAATTTAACTCCACTTGATTGCCAAGAATGATAAAATCAGCACATAAAAATTCAGTATGATGAGTTTCAAAATTAAAAATTTATATCAAAATTAATTTATTTATAGTGAAAATATATTTCAAATTTATTTCAACTCCAATTAGTTGTCAAAAAAGATTTATCAATTAAATCGAGTAAATCAAATGGAATAAACATATGAAAGTGCAAATTAGAAAAACTATAAAGCAATTGATTGAGAGTTTAAGATCAATATTCAAAATCATTGGTATTTTCAATTAAATTAAATTAGTTAATTCAATCAATATCTTTCTCCCTGTATTTAAGAGTGAATATCAAAAAATTCTATTACATGATATTTTCTCCCTCTCTTTTTCTTTCAAATTAAGGACCTTTAATTGATACCAAATTTGACCTTTAAATTTATATTTTAAATTTCAAAAAGAATTTGATTATGATAGTCAAGTGTAGAACATATTTCAATTTTATCTCAAATAATATTATATCAGAACTATATCAATACAAAATTAATTTGAGACATAATACTCATTTTTTTTGCCAAAAATAATGTAATAGAGTGCAAGACAAGATTTAAAAGAACATCATTAAAATTAATTATATTCAAATTTCACAACTTTTCTCCTTTTCAAATTTTAGCTTGAATTTTAGAGTAATATAGATTCAATTTTTTTTTGAATAAAATAGATACATCGAATAGATTTTTAAATTTAGTTACAAGATTACTTTAAACTTGATCGATCTCAAAGAGATAGATCTTTTCAAAATTGAGCATGTTGAGTAGCAAGACATAAGAAGTATTTAATTTTATAAAAAATATTTTTTTTTCTTCTAAAGAAGTATTAATCAATTTGATTTATAAAGGTACCAATCTTTAAAATTTATCTCATGGGTATAATGTCAAGTTTATGTAAAATATATTTGAGACAAAGTAATCTTTTTATTTTTTCTAAAAAATTTGATCAATTGAGTATAGGACAATAATAATCCATCTGATCCAATTATGAAAATATGATATCAATTATGAAAATTATCTTCTTTATGCTATTTATCCTAAAAACCAATCCAAATAGTAACTTCTTTGAAAGATTTTGTTGATACCAAATGAAATAAAATTTAGATCAAATCAAGATTTCCTTAAAAAGTTTGGTGCCATTTCAAGATCAAGAAAGATAAAGTTTTAGATTCATTACTTGAATAAGGATTCATATTTTTAAATTTAGTTTAATACAAATTAAAAAAAAATGATCAATCAATGCAAAATATTTTTGATATTAATTAATTATCAAAATATTGATACAATCAAATCATGTAAAATATGAATGAAGAATTCAATTACACATCATTTTTCAAGAGCAAATCAAGGCAATAGAGGTGTACAAATAAATCAATAATTTTTATTTTCGTTAAGTTCTAAAGTAATTTCTTTTTTAAAGTTTTAATAATGTTATCTCTCCCTATTTTCATAGTTAGTACCAAATAATTTACTTATCTTGATACTCTTCCTTTTTCTTCCAAACTGTGAACATTTAATTAATTTCAAAAGTATTTACATAAGATGATGTATACATGCAAAATACCCAAAAATTAGACTGCTAGGGGAACTATGATTCTTCAGTGAATGTCCTAGCATCCTAACAAAGAAGGAACAGGAAAAAAGAAATGGCTCGGGTTATAACACTCTGTCCCAAAAAAGAGGTCAACTCATCTCAGAAATGAGTCAATTCTAGAGGGGTCAAAAATGATATTCAAATCAAATTTGAGAATCAAAAATTTGGTCAATTAAGGTGAGATAATTAATCAAATTGAGGGTATCAAGGAAAGAGAATCTAGATAAAAGCTCTATGTGTTTTGGTTCAACTAGAAAATTTTGAATCCTTAGGGGTCAACCTAAGATGTAATGTAAATTAACACATCAAGCACTAAAGTTTTATGATTAAGTGTCTTATCTGCAAGAACTTAAGTCATGCAAATTTTGAAGAGATTTCAATAATTAAGCATCTTATTGGGGGGAAGTCAAAATTAATAATTTTTATGATCAAAAACATTCATAGACAACTAAGCTTCTTTCAATTTAGGTCTATCAATTACAAATTTTAATATGGGAAAGCTAAAATATCATGATGAATTTTAAGATAAGTTCATTTCAAATTGATTCAAAATATGAAACATAGAGGAGAGCCTATTGATTTTTAAAATGAAAACATTCAACTCATTGCAAACATCAAAATCAATCAATCATACTATTCTTATCAATATATGAAAAGTATTTCAAGTAAACACGATATGAAACCATATTAACAAATTATTAAAATAGATTCAAACAAAATAATTTTAACAATCATTGATGAAATGATGTGAGAAAGGTTTAGATTATACCAAACATCATCAACCATCCAAATTCATTTCCAAGGCATCCATTTATAATATTTTTTTTTCTTTCTTTTCATTTTATTGGATCCTTGGTGTACCTGTAAAATCATTTACTAATTTTTGATATCCAAGTCATCTTAGGCCCATAGAGGTTAGAGCATATGGTTCCTTTTGAAACCTAAATTTGTTTAATAAAAGTTTGGCCAACTTTTTAAGCATTAGATTCAAAAATTTTATAACCAACTTTATTACATTTAAAATATTTAATTAAATAATTATTAGTTGAAGCTTTATTGAGTATATTTTTGATAAATTTTTATTTTCTCAATGAATTGTACTCAATTCCAGCTTTATCAAAAATAGTCCTTTGATTATTTAAAATGGCTTAAAGCTTTTGAGATCCAATTGTAAACTTTTGAAGCATGGACTTCAAGCTTTCAATCTCTTTCATTAATTTGCTATTTTCTTCAAAAAGAGATTTTTTAGAAATCAAGAATTTATCTTTCTTATCCTCTAAAAATCTTTGAGATTTTAAAAGTTTATCTTTTTCTTCAACTAGGAAATTTTTAGATTTTGCAAGAATTTTCTTTTCCTTAGTTAAAGCTTCTATTTGTTTCAAGAAAATTTTCTTTTCTTTGGCTATGTTTTTCATATTTTTTAAATGATCTTCTTTTTTATTCAAAATTTTATTTTTCTCTTCAGCCAAAAAAAGATTAGATTTTCTAGACTTTTTGTTTTTCAACCTTAACTTCTTGAATTCATGCATTAAATCATTAAAGGCCTCAAACAATTCATTAAATATAAAATGAAAAGAGTTTTTAGAATTTACCTTATCTTGAATGACCATGAGGCAAAGATTTGATGCTTCCTCTTCCTCATCCAAACTTCCTATGTCACTATCTCCCCATATTCCTAGCATAGCTCTTTTATTTGCTCTTTTGGAGTGCTTTTTGCAGTTAGTGATATTTTTTTTTCTTCATTATCCTTCTTCTTCATATCTCTCTCTAAGAGTCTTGAATTTTCTTCTTAAAAGCGTCAAGTCCTCATCATCTTCACTATCTTCTTCATCTTCTTATTCATCCAACTCATCGCTTTCTTCATATTGTGCAGTGGACTTGAAGGTGATGCTCTTCATCTTCCTTGGCTCCTCTTCTTCTTCTTTTTGAGCCATATTCAACTCATAGGTCATAAGTGAACCCATTAATTCTTCAAGGGATAGTTTTGTAAGATCTTTCACTTCTTCTATGACCGTCATCTTTACTTCCCATTCTTTTGACAAAGACCTTAACACCTTGCAAACAAGATCATAATTAGAATAGGTTTTGTCAAGACCATTAAGAGCATTAACAATATCAATGAATTTGAAAAATATATCAAAAATTGACTCATATTTTTTTTTATTTTAAATATTTCATATTTATGAACAAGCAAGTTGATTTTGGACTCTTTTACTTAGCTTGTTCCCTCATGAGTTACTTCCAATCTTTTCCAAATTTCCTTAACCTATATACAAATAAATATTCTATTGAATTCATACACATCTAAGCAACAATAAAGTACATTGATAATTTTTGTATTTAATTGAGCCATCTTCTTATCATTCTCATTCCAATCTTTTTTTGATTTAGGATGAGACTCTCCATTTACAATAATAGTGGGTGTGTGAGATCCTCTAGTTATGATTCTCCACATATCATAATCTAGAGTTTGTATAAAAAATTTTATTTTAGTTTTTCAAAAAGAATAGTTTGATCCATCAAAAAGTAGTGGCCTAGAAGTGGATTATCCTTCGGCAAATAAAAGATCACTTGAGATTGTCATGATCTGGCTCTTGACTACTAGGTCAACACTAATATTAGAGCATCTGCTCTGATGCCAATGTTGAGAAAAATATCTTGAGATTCAGTCCATAATAAATTCAGAACAAGGTCCAGAATGACGATTAGAATCTAATGAGCCTAAGAACAGTCCAAACAAAGTCCAAACAAAAAAACTGTGCTTAAAAGAACGTCAGAGGATGGACTGCACAGCATACGAATAGCGTACAAGGCCCATAGGGGGCCCAGGCTCGTAGGCGCATGGCCCAACATGCGAGCATGCGCATGCGACAGAAGGTGACCTAGGCCATTTTTTTCTTCCTTTGGTCCATGGTGGATCGATCACAATGTTGCAGCTCATGCAAGTCTTGTGGACCCTTAAGGGTCCATAGGGAAAATCATGGTCCAAGAGAGCTTGTGCACAATATAATGATCTAGATCGTGTGCGATGAGGATCCAATGAATGAGGATGACTTTGGATTTGATCAAGTGATATGTGATCTTGATGTGCATGATCGGACAACTTTAGTGCAAGCCGATCATGATCGAACAGCCCAGATTATTTCTGGATTTGATTGGACTCGGTCTCCTACTGAAATGCTATTTTGGATATTCTGGAGCCTATATAGCTCTAATTGATGAGCTATTTGTTACGTCAGATAGTTGGTGATATTTTGGTTGTGCAGTAAAACTTCTTAAGAGATTTTAAAGAGCTTTTATAAGGATTTTGGGGCTTCTTATTGAGAGATCTTTATACAAGGGTTAAGTGGTAAGTTTCTCTTGTATTTGTTTGATTTTTTTCTCTCATAGTGAAGCTTGCACACCCCATGAAGGTAAGCTTGAGGCCAATCTATGTTATTTTAGTTTATTTATGATATTTTTCTCTCTCTTTTCTTCTTTCTTCCTCCAACAAGTGGTATCAGAGCATAATAATTGGTATCAGAGCAAGTGATATCACAATAATTGATATCAAAGCCTGGTTACCATGAACAAGTGGTACCAAATGATTTAGGTAGAGGTGGTGTTGATTGAGATTAGAGATGGAGAAGACAAGCACAATCAAAGTAGAGATTAATTAGTTCAACAAGAAGAGCAATTTCTTCTTCTGGCAAGCGAGGATGAAGGATGTACTCATCCAATATGGGTTGATCGATGCCTTCTTATATAAGAAGAAGTCGAACACTATAGAGGAGAAGACCTGGGAGTGGCTACAGATATAGATGGTAAGTACCATCTATTTGTACCTGATGGATAAGGTGATAATTTAAGTACTTGGCGAGACTTCTCCGACGGTGCTGTGATCGAAGCTCGAGAAGTTGTACATAGTGAAGTCTCTCACCAACACTCTCTCTAGAGGTAGTTCTACCAACTACGGATGGATGAGGGACAGAGCGTACAGGAGCATCTCAGCCACTTCTAGAAGATTCTCACCGATCTTCTCAGTGTAGGTGAGAAGATTGAGGAGAAGATCAGGGCATTGGTCTTGCTAGCATTGCTTTCTCCTTCGTATGAGTCTTTAGTGACTACTCTTCTAGTGAGAAAGAGCACCATCAAGATAGATGAGGTCACTGCAATGATTCTTCAGAATGAGGTTCTCAGGAGAAAGAATCCAGTTTCAAGCTCAGATGGTGGCAGCTCAGCTTTGATGATTTCTGGAGGAGCAGGTGGCAGCAGATGAAGTGGTAGAGGATTTATGAGAAGGACGATCCAGGTCTAAGATGAGGGACCCCAGCAAGATTAGGTGCTACCGTTGTGATGAGTTGGAGCATCGTGTTAGAGATTATCCTCAACTCAGAGATCGGACGAGGGCTACTACAACGACAGCCAATAGCGAGTCAGAGGATGATATCTTAATGATATCTGATGAGGTAGCTACTTCTTTCTAGCAATAGATCTTAGATTCTGCATGCACCCATCATATCTATTGCAAAAAAAAGCTATTTGATTTTTTAGAGAGCAGTGAGGGCATTATTTATCTATCGGATGGATCGGGCTGCGCAATCAGAGGCACCGATCAAGACGATCAGCTGGAGGATATATGATGGTGCAGTGAGAAGATTGAGAGAGATTTAATATATATTCGATTTCAGATGGAATCTTATCTCACTAAACAAACTGGATTCAAAAGGCTACCGATAGGTAGCTGATGGAATCCTAAATGTTATACACGACGATGAGATTATTCTGGAAGTAGAGAAGAGGATAAGAGAATATTACTACCTAGCAGGAAGCCTAGTGGGAGGTAGAGTTTTAAGAGCCAGAGGGAGCCCAGAGTAAAGTGGAGCTCCAGATTGAGATGGATCAAGCACGAGATGGGAGACTCAGGAGATGAGAGGCGATATCGTAGAGTGAAGTTTTTATTGCCACATAAGACTTTTCTGAGTAGATCTTTGGTCAGAGTGGACACAGCCCATGATGAAGATGGGATTGAGCAACCTGGCTTGACTCTCATATTTGCCCATCCATGAGACAGCAGGCATGCCCCAGGGTGTGGGGGCGAGATGGATGACAGACTCTCAGAGACAGATGGAGGCCGAACATTGAGTCGAGGTGGAGATTGTTGAAAAAATATCTCAAGATTTGATCCACAATAAGCCCAAAATGAGGTCCAAGATGACGAACAAAATTCAATGAGCCTAAGAACAGTCCAAACGAAGTCCAAATGGAGAAAATACATGCGAAACAATGCCAGAGGGTGGACTGCATGGCGTACAAATAATGTACGGGACCCACAGAGGACCTAGGCCCATAGATGCATAGCCCAAAGCACGAGCACATGCGCATGTAGCATAAGATGGCGTAGGCTATTTTTTCTTCCTTTGGTCTATGGTGGACCAGTCACAGTGTTGCGGCTCATGTAGGTCTTATGGACCCTTAAGGGTCCATAAGAAAAATCATGGTCCAAGAGAACTAGTGTGCGATCTGGCGATACAGATCGCATGCAACAAGGATTCGATGAATGAAGATGACTCTGAGTTTGATCGGATGATCTGTCATCTTGATGTGCATGATCGGATGGCTCTGGTGTGAGCCGATCGTAAGCAAATAGCCCAGATCATTTTTGGATTTGATTTGGACTTGGTCTCCTACTGAAAAATTATTTTGGAGATTCTGGAGCCTATAGAGCTCTGATTGACCAGTCGTTTATTACGTCAGTTAAGTCCTAGTCATGCAAAGAGACTTCTTGAAAGATTTTAGAGAATTTTTATGAGGGTTTTGGGGCTTCTTATTGAAAGATATTTGTACAAGGGTTGAGTAGTGAGTAGTTCTTATATTTGTTTGATTTTTTTTCTCTCATAGTGAAGCTTGCACACCTCATGGAGGTAGGCTTGAGACCAATCTACATTATCTTAATTTATTTATAATATTTTTCTCTCTCTTTCTTCTTTCTTTCTCTCCTAACAAGTGGTATCAGAGCACAATAATTGGTATCAGAGCAAGTGATATCACAATAACCACTTGTTGTCTAGAGGTAGCAACCCAAGAGGAGGGATAAATTTTAATCAAATTTACTTTCTAAACAATAATATTCCTTAATTTGAGACTTAACTAAGTGCTTGTGATGTGACCAATATGTGCAATAGCAAAAATAAATAATCAACAAAATTTTGTAGCTAATAATCTAATGAAAAATAAGAACTAAAAGCAAGTAAAGTAATGAAAGCAAGAGAATGAAGAGAGTAATGCACAATCACAAACATATAGATTTTATAGTGATTCGGTGCAACCTGCACTTATGTCCACTCGTCAAGCTTCTCTTGAGATTTTTACTATAATCCTCCATTGATTATTGTGTGTTTATTTTTTTAGGCTCACAAATAAAATCTAGTTGGTTTTTCGGGATCAACAACCAAAATGTTACACCGTTAGTTTTTCAGGCTCACTAACAATCCAGTTGATTTTTTGGACCAACCAACCAAAATCTTACACTTGTCTAATTACGGACTTGGACTGGCCTAATCTCCAAATTTTTTTTCTCCAAAGAAACTTGTAAAGAAATTACAAAACAAGCAAAAGTATTCAGTTTAAACAAAATAGAAAAATGAAACTATATTTTAGCATGAAGAAGAGGTAGAAGGATGGCTCGATTGAAGCTTGCTTTCTCTTCTTTGAATGTTGAGAGGATGCTTGAGAATTTGTAGAGGATGCCTCTTGAAAGCTCTTTAAATTTTAATACTTAAAATCCTCTATTTTTCTTTCTTATAGATGTGCAATGTGGCTCACTCTTATTCTTGAAGATGTCTCAATTTAAGCTCTCGTTTTCTCAAAAATTATCTTCTAATTTGATTCTCTAGCCTTAAATATACTTGGAGATGGTTGGAGAGTGAGTTCTAGCTGTTGAAAGCTCTGAAATGGTCGTTGGAGTGGAGAAATAGTCATTGAGCAACGGTCAGAAAACTAGCCATTAAGCCGATCAAGAGCCATCAAGTTGGCTTGAACTGGTCTCGAGTCAACTCGATTTGGATTCGAGCTAGTTCAAGCTTATTTCGAGCTGGCTCAAACTGTAGAAATGAAGATTCAATTTTTTGAAATACTGACAGAGCCGACTCAGGTCTTGCTTTGAGCTGGCTCGAGTTACAGAACTTGAATTTTAGCTTTTTGTTCATCTAAGAGAGCTGGCTCGAATTTATCTTGAGCTGACTCGAATTTATCTTAAGCTGGCTCGAACTGCAAACTTAAAAATATTTTTTCTATTGATCTGAGAGAGCTGGCTCGGATCTTATTGCGAGCTAACTCAACCTACAAAACTCAAAAATCTCTTTTCTATCACCCTGAGAGAGCTGGCTCAAATCCATTTTGAGCTAGCTTGGCTACGTCCCAAATCAAAGTATTAAAGATGTTCCATGCCATAGCTAGCTCGATTCTTGGGTGGATCGGCTCTAATTTTTTGAGATGATTTTTCTTATACTGAAAGTCTTCAAAAATGATTTCACTTGACTCAATTAATCTTCAATTACACTTGGAGTCTTTCAACGAAATTTTTTCTTCTTTTTGACCTTCCAAACTTGAATTTTTTGGCCTCAATCTCATTTGAATATATATGCTTCCTTCAATTTCATTTTTCTCTTCTTCCAATCTTACTTTCTTCATATTGAGCCATCCAACCTTGTATGAATTTATTCTTTTAAGTACTTTGGCATGGGATCTTGAGAGAATTTATCCTTAAGATAAATTCTTCATTTGAATACTTAAAAAATCCTACATTCAATCTTAAAATACATGATTAAAATCATAATTACTCAAAATTTAGCAATCATCAAAATCAATCATGGGGTCAACAGTTGTCTAAACAAACTCTCCATAAAAGACCTTGGGGAAGCATCCAATAAAGATTTATAAGATAAATCTAAGATGATACTAGATCTTTCATAGAAGATGTGTATAAAGGAGGTGCTGAAAGGGTTCAACAAAGAAAACTCCAATAAGGTTTCTATCCTTAAGGCATGATACTGATTTCTTCAAGAAGATGTATTCTAACACATTTGAGGAGATACAGCACATAAGCTAGATCTCTTATGCTTTGGCTAAAGAGAGCCTTATATATGTCATGCTATGCACATAGACAGATATAGTTCTTGTTGTGAGTGTCACGAGCAAATATTGGTTGAATTCAGGCTGAGAGTACTGAATAGCTGTGAAGAATATTTTTCAGTACTTGAGAAGTACTTAGGATATGTTAATAGTCTTTGAAAGAAAAAAAAAATTAGAGAACACAAGGATTCATAGATTTAGACTTTAAGTCTAAAGCGGATAGTAGAGAGTCTATATTAGGATGTGTTTTCTTAAGCAATGGGACTCAGTAAATTGAAAAAATTTCAAACAATCGATCATTATAAATTTTATATATCATTATTTATAAGATAGCTAAAGAAGTATTCTGATTTATTGCAGAACTACGTATAATATTATGAGATGACATAGCACTGTATTGTGGCAACATAGGCGCCATAGCTCTAGCTAAAGAGCTAAGGTCTCACCAAAGTTCTTAGCACATAAGAGCGATGATCTGCGACTATTTCGATAAGTAAGACTTCGAGGATAAGAGTAGATCCCATAAAAATATAGTGGGCTCACTGACTAAATGACTTAGCCAGCTAGGACCAAAGCACATCTTGAGAAGATGGGGCTTAAGTTTATAGCAGATTGGCTTTAGTACAAGTGAAAGATTGTTAGATGTATGCCTTAGAAGTCAATCAAACCAACACATAAATTTTTTTTAGGATATAATTTTGTACTTGATTTAATTAATTAGGATAGTTAATTTCATTCATGTCGTGTATATGTCTATGAATCATCTAGAAAATTAAAAAGATGATGATATATATTCTCAAAAGTTAAAAATTTGAAGTATGTATCATTGATGGTTAATTTTTAAATTACTTTCGATTGAAGGATCATCATAAAGATGGCGATTGATCCAGTAAGATTGATGCACGAATCACTTTTCTTAGGATAGAGAAGTCTCGAATATACAGTGTGGAGATACTGGAGCGAGAGTGTAGGAGTTTGTTAGAGAACAAAGCTACCGAGCATGACCAATATGAGGTTACTTGAATGTCTACTCACTCATCAGTGATATTTTGATATTATAGTAGTATGACTAGTTCTTAGACCCGCGGTGCATAGACTATTCACAATGAGATTACTGTAGTTTGACTACACCATAACTCCATCTCCTAGTCATACGGAGCTTTGAGATATATATTGACTGTAGTAGGTTCATTATAAGAATAAGATGTGCACCCAGATAGAATCTATCGATCTTAGTAGTTAAGGAGTAGTCCTATGTGATTTATGAGATTGAGTTTGAAAGATCTTGGCCAAAGCAGAGTAAACAATGAAAAAAAAATTTCATCAGGTTTCACAAATGAATTCAAGTCAAATAAATCTTACATATGACAGACGATGAGATTTGATGAGTTTTTTATAATCTTCATCTTGTCGAAACTCATAATAGAAGAACTGAATCATACGGTAACTACATCTAGAGGTTCATTCTTCTATTCTACTAGATTGCCTCTACATGCTGCTAGACGTCACTAGTGGATTGTAGGACCAACAAAATTTATTTTGATAGATAATAATTCTTGATTGATGAGTCAGAATTATTTCAATACATTGAAAAGAATTTTAATGATATTTTGATAGAGATCAAAATATCTTTTACTGTCAGATAGAATAGAACATATGGGGTCACACATAAAATAGGTCTTGATTGATCAGATTGTTGAATTGCAATTTCGATATCAAAATATCTCTTACTATCAGATAGAATAAAATATATGGGATCACACATAAATAGGTCTTGATTGATCAGATTGTTGAATTGCAATTTCGAATCGCAAATCATAAGTGGAGTCAATTATCAATTTGATTGATGATTGGATTTAAATGTAAAAGTTATATAAGGGACTTGCTAAGAGTTAGTAAGTTGTAGGAGGATTTAATTATAATTATTGTATATTATTTAATTTGATCAATATTAGGATTGGATCCTAATCAAATTAAATCAGATTTAATTTGATTAAATTTAGTTTTGAGTTTGACTCAAACTAAGTTTCATTAATCTAATAGGATTAGATTTAATAGATACTAGATCCAAACCTATCTAGATTAGGTTTGACCTAATCTTTAGCAATGTTTGATCTAGATTGGATCCTAAACAAATTAAATCAAATTTAATTTGATTAGCTATGGTTTGAGTTGGACTCAAATTAGGTTTTGTTGGTTTAATAGGATTGGACTTGATCTGTGATGAAACCCAAACATATTTGGACTCCAACCTCTATTTGGATTTGAACCAATCTTGACCCAATCCAAAGAGGAGTATTTATCACTTTAGTTCCACACCCTAAAGGCTTTCACACCTTATGTCTTCATGGAGAAAAGAGAGATTAGGTGTGGAGAAAAAATAGGGAAAGAGGTTGGGGTGGCAACTTTGATGGAGAAACCTACTTCTACTCAAACTCAATCCCAACAAACCCTAGGTTTGAGTTTAAATAAGAGATAATGGTGGGATGCCTAACTACTAGATGAGATCAAGTTTTGGATGCCCCATATGAGAGATGGTGTGAAGAAAAGTGGGAATTGGTGATATGGATCAACGTGAGGCCTTTTCAATGTGAAGATAAGGTTGGATGCCCCTTCTCTTATCTCTTCTTTCTAACAACCAATGGTTGGTTGTTTGAAGGTAACACCCTCTTTCTCTCCTTGTCAAAAGTTGAACATGTCCTCTTCTCTTTCTTCTTAAAAGATGTTCAAGGGTTGGATATGAATAAAATTAGATTTGATCTAATTTTTCTCTCCTTATTGGTCCATAGGATGGACACAAAAGTTCTCCTCTCTCTTTTCTTAGATCTAGTCTAAGGATTGGATAAGATAGAAGAAGAAAGAGATTAGATCTCCTGTCTTCTTTAGTAGATCTTGGATTTTTTTTTGAGAAGAAAAAATTAAAAAAGCAATCAGATTTGATCTGATTTTGAATTCCTCCTATAAATTTATTTAATTCTCTTGAGAAGAGAATCAAAAAATCAAATCGATTCGATATTTCAAAGAGCGACCTCTACAAAAAAGCTAGCACCCTAGTGAGATCGAGACCTCCTGATCAAATCAGTTTTAATGAATATTTGTAGAGGTCGGATACTTGTACAGCTACGATGGAGCTTTAAAGACATCCACGGACCATCGGATCGTGGTGAAGATCTATCCACGTAAAGGTATGAAATTTAGATTCTTTTTTAGATCTATAATCTTATAATTAATGATGATGCCTAATTTATTTTGAGATTTGATCTTTATGTATGTTTGTTAGATTAGATCTAATATTTGATCTGAATTTTTGAAATTATTCTGACATAAGATTGTCCTAGCATAATGGTTAAACATTATGCTGAATGGTTGTTCTAGAATGATGTTGAGAATTCGGATTTGAAATTTTTATTTTCTCTACATACTTTATTCGTGTTTAAAATTTTTAAAATTTTTGCATGCAATTCTATCACCATGTGATGTTGACATCTAACAGCCGCGTCGATCGCGTGCCTGCATACGCCTGCTTGGGCCACATGCCCACGTGTGCCTAGGCCGCACATCTCGTGGGTCTGCACTTGCATATGGGTAGCACTATCCTACAGGCCTCGCATGCCGCCTCCGAGCCTCTGCCACATCGTGGTTTCTCCTACGAGCTTCTTTGCCTTGGATTTTCTCCAATGAGTCAAATTCTAGGTGCCAAATCTCAACAATCTCCATCTCGACTCAACATTCAACCTCCATCTAATTTTGAGAGCTTCTGAATGATCTCGTCCCTATGTCCTAGGACAAATATCTCACTACTCATGGATGAGCAAATATGAGAGTCGAGCCTGACCGCTCGATCCCATCTCCATCGTATGTTGTGATCCTGTTGATCTGAGACTTGCTCAAGGTAGTCTCCTGCAGTAATAGAAACTTCACCTTGTTATATTGCCTGTCATCCTCCCAAGTCTTTCATCTCATGCTCGATCCACCTGCTCCTGAAGCTCCATCTCGTACTGAGCTCTCACTGGCTCCTAAACCTTTATCTCACGCTGAGCTTTCTGTCAAGAGGTAGTGTCCTCCATACTTTCTTTTTTTATCACAATCCTACTGTCGCATATGTCTTTCAAGATTCCATCATCAGCTCTCCACCTATTGTCACTTGAATCTAGTCTGCTCGGTGAAATTAGATTTCTCCTAAAGCTGGGTATGTATCGAATCTCATCCAACTTCTTCACTATTTCATCATGACTTTGTAAGCTGGCAGTTCAACTGTCTTTGATCTCATAGCTCGATCTATCCGATAAATGAACAATGCCCTCACTGCTCTCTAGAGATTCAAACAGCTCCTCTCTACAACACACATGATATAAAAAAGCAGAATCCAAAATTCATTACGAGGAAGAAGTAGATATCTCATTAGTCACCAAAAGAATATCATCACTATCTTCTGTATCGCTACTCACCATCATCACAGTAGCCTTCATCCAATCTCTGAGCTGCAGACAATCTCTGACACGATGTTCTAACTCATTACACCGGTAACATCTGATCTTGCTCGAATCTCTCGATCTGAACTTGGACTGCCCACATTGCAATCCTCTATCGCTTCATCTTCTACCACCACCACCTCTAGCCATCACCAAAGTCGATTCTCCATCTGAACTCGAAGCCCAATTCTTCTGTCTGAGAACCTTGCTCTAAGGTAGTGTAAAAGTAACATTCTCCATCTTGATGGTGCTCTTTTCCACAAGAAGAGCAGTCATCAAAGACTCAAAAGAAGAGAGAAGTGATGAAAGCTAGACCAACATCCTGATTTTTTCCTCAACCTTCTCACCAATACTAAGGAGATTGGTGAGGATCTTCTAAAAGTTGCTGAGAAGCTCCTTACACTCTATCCCTCGCTCATCCAAAGCTAATAAAACTATTTCTAGAAGAAGAGCACATTGGTGAGTGACTTCACCATATATATCTCCTCGAGCTTCATCTACATCGTCGTCAGAAAAGTTTTGCTAAGTACATAGATCACCACATCATCTATCAAGTACAAGTGAATCGTGCTCACTGCTTGCATCTGGAGCCACCTCCAATCCTTCACCTTCATGGTAGTCGGCTTCTCATCACACAAGAGAGCATCGATCAACCCCTGTTGGATGAGCACATCTTTCACCCTTGCTTGCCACAGAAAGAAATTACTCTTTCCATCATACCGATTGATCTCCACATTGATTAAGTCTGACTTCTCCACTTCTTCAGTCTTGATAAATGCCACCACCACTAGCACTCTGGTACCATCAGACTCTAATACCAATTGTTGAAGATCTGGTACCAATTATTGCGATAGAAAGAAAGAAAAAATAAAAGAAATACAATCAAATATGTGGATTAGACCAAAGTCTATCTCTATGGGGTATGTAAAGACTTTACTATGAAAGAAAATAATTGCAAGAAGAGACTACATACTCAACTCTCATAAATCTCTCTCTTTCAATAAGAAGCTCTCACCTCTCATCCCTTACAAAAGCTCTCACAAAAAATTTCAAGAAGACTCAAGCCTGTCGAACCAAGGTCCCCTGAAACCCCTGGATGCTTCTTAATAGTCTCAACCACCATTGAGACCTCTACCACTGCTACACATCGCACTGCCTGCCACACTTTCACTTCATGAGCTATCAGGCCCTTTTATAGAGCAAAAACCCAGTCTCAAATGAAATCCCTCTTCCAAAAGGACTTATGAACCTTTCTGTCCATTGGATCTTAACTGCAGGCCTTTCTGACTGTCAGATCTCACAAAATAGCTCCCAAATCAACTCTGAGCCATCCAATCCATGCACTACAATTTTTAATCCATGGATCAGGCCGGTCCACAGCGATCGTATGGACCGCGCCATCCCACGTGATCTACCATGGACCACGCCAAATCCCACTTCAGGGCAACACCGCATGATGCCACATGGGCCGCGCACCCCCACACGCATGCCTGGGCCGTGCACCCACCTAGGCCATGCACCTGTGCGCCTGCACACACCTAGGCCGCATGCTGCATGTCCTATTGGGTCATGCACTGTAGGCCTAGGCCATGTGTCTCGTAGGCCTGCGCTCGTCTGTGAGCTACACCATCCTGCAGACCTCGCACGCTGCATCCCGAGCCTCCGCCGCATCATGGTTTCCCCTGTGGGCTTCTCCATCTTGGATTTTCTCCAGTGGGTCGAATTCGAGATGCCAAATCTCAACACAATGGGGTGTTTGCAAAGATCCCAATGAGATCTCATCTGAAGTCGATACAAAGTTGATGGTAATATTTTATCAAGTTATTATCATCATCTTAATCCGATCAACAAATAGAATATTGGGAAAGATCCCATCGATGTCTCCTCCAAAGTAAAAGGAATATGCCCTACAAGCCAATCAAAATTTATATTTTGATGGATTTTCCTTATAATCTTTCAGACTTATGTATTGACTCTTTAAATAATAAAAGGTATTTTCATCATATGTTGCATCTTACTTTAGTAATGATTATGATGAACTCCATAAATTAGAAAAATAGATTTAGGGTTATGATGAGATCATATCTATGAGACCTAAAATACTAAAAATTCTGATTTAAAATATTTCTAGTCATAGGAGCATTAAGTAGGTGATCAATGTTCCGGATAGATTAGCACTTTCTATGTATGCTCGATGAAGAGGGTGGCAGATCTCATATGCCACTTATGTGAGATACTAATACAAGGAAGTGGGTGCTCATTAGAGAATGAGTTCACTGAATTGATCTGACTTAAGAAACATCTTATGAAATTTACTTACCTGTCAAGAGATGTTTTCTTATAGTGGGAGTTGTGCATGTAATCCTTTGACCTGAGACTACCATAGAACCTTGTATACATGAATCCATATTTTTTGGTTCATACTCATTCATGACTTAGTCATGTACGGGATGTTCTAGATACGGTAGAATGTGTATGGAGGTTGTGAGTAGGTCAACATGGAATCGATCACTCCTGGTAAGAGAAAATCGCATCCTACCTGTTCTGATCAATTGATGATTCAGGAAGCCTTTGATCAAAGCAAAATAAAAATTAGAAAGAATTTTTAATATTTTATTAATTGAATCATCATATAAGATTGAGAGAAATATGAGTATGATATTGGATTTGACATCATTCCATATCCAAAGTCATATTCGGGGTGCAGGGAGATCGCAGGATCAAATTGCACGATAACTTTCCACTGAAGGGTATTTTTGGTATTTCCATCAAAAAATTTTATATCTTCCAGGTAGACATGATACGTTGCTAGACGCCAATCTTGTTTTATGGGTTTGATCAAATTAAAGAGTTTAATTCAATCACCAATTAGAAAGAGTTCTAATTGCTGAAATCGGGTTAGCTCGATTGGATCTAGATCGGTTATATTAAATTCTAATCAAATCAAATTGACTTGAACTTAGACCTATTGCTGGCTAGATGTGGAACCCAATGGGTCACACACAAAGGATATTGATCAGGGGTCTAATTGGATTAGATCATGTTTGCAAAATTGACATGCTAGCACATGTTGCAAAAAACTAGCTCCTTGTTTCGAATCGGGTTTAAAATTGATTCCAGATTGGGCTAATTAAAGCTAAATTAATTCAAATCAATTTTAGATTTGAGTTGGCTCAGCCCTTTGATACATGTACCAAAAATTTAGAGCCAGGAAACTAATTCTCCACGAGTCAAGAATTTTTCATGTGCGTGGGTGCAGTTTTTGTGTGCAGAAATAGTTTTCGCATCCCATGAGATGGGATGCCTCATCCTTGAGCTTATCCAATGTTCCATGATGAAATAAATTTTTGAATGATTCCTAACTTTATTTTTAGCATCAAAAATTTTTTTGAAGTTAAAATTCCTTCTGGTTTAATCGTGGAAATTCATTGAAGTTGGAAATCCTGTCAGCCTGATCCATGCGCCTGACCAAGAGTCCAACTTGTGAAGGACTCTAACCCATTTGTCATGCCACTTTTTAATCTGAATTTTTTTTTACGACATTCTCATGTTAGCGCCTTAATTTTTGGCCATTGGATGGACAAAATTACATTAATGGGTGGTAGAAAAAAATTATGCCATGCGAAGCTGCGCGACTCATCGGAGAATCATCGAGAAAAATATTCCGAAGAGTCCTTCTGCATGAAGCGTCTCTTGGATTTTTTTTCAATGATTGCCATGTGTAAAAAACTTTCAGATACGCATGAGAATTCATCAGAAGGTATGAGATTTTCTGATGGATGCGAGATGGCGCGTGGAAGGGGCGCGAAAAATTTTCGAAGGCAACCCATCGCTAAGTATTTAAAGGGGGGTGCGCCGGCGGATTGGATTCATTCAGATTTCCAATTCCTCCTTTCTTTCTAATATCCTCTCCCTATTGTCCAATTAGTTTCTTCCTTCTCTTGTTAAGACAAGTCCAAAAATAGAAAGGACAAGTTTGATTTTAGGACAAGAGTCTAGGAAGAGAATTAAGGAAGACAAAGAGAGAAGAAAGGTAGGGATAGGAAGGCTAGGAGAAGAGGAAGAGCGTCTTGAGGTCCTGGTGTTCAAGAAAATTCTCAGAGTGAGAATTTTAGAGGAGGAATCATCTCAAAGAGTTGGTGTCCTGATCATAGCCCTGTGTGGATCACCGTTGGAGGGCGAACACTTGGGCGCCTGGTGGAGGTTCTGCCGAAATTTGGATTAAGCGCTGCAGGTATTCTTCTATAACTTAAATTTAATCTCGAATTTATGTTATATATGATTGTTAATCATCAAGGAGATACTGATTTAAGGGTTTAATATTTAAAATTTTTTATTAAAATTTTTGAAATCCATTATGTTTCCACTGTGCATGCCCACTCTGAAACCCTAGACAAAGTTGATACAAAGTTGATGATAATATTTTTGCTAAGTCATTGTTGTCATCTTAACTCGATCGTCAATGGAGTGCTCAAGAAGATTTCGATAAGATCTTTTGCAGAGGTCCTAACTTGGGTCAGGATATCTTCATATGATTGACCCTTTGCTGATTATTGATTTGGAGGTCTAGCCATAGTCGAGAAATCTCCATGAGTTTGGTGCTTTCCAACCTAATGTCAAGGTCTGAACAGTAACCCAGATATCCCATGTCTGTTTGTCTTTCCCCAAGGACCAAGGCTTCACTCAGTTGTCGTGGTTATATTCTTATGGTGTCTTAGGTCATTTTTGATGACTTTATTTATGGTAGGCCATGGCCAACATCGATCGAGAGTTTTACTTAGCTGCTTTAATGGGAAACCTATATCAAAGCTCAAAAAGAATATTTTTTGTTAACGTAATCAATGAACATTCAACTTACTGGTAATATATTTTCGACGGGTACATTATGTAGAAGAAATTGTTGCTACCACAATAGCAGCAGGTTAACTCAGACCTAAGACATCAAACCAAGTAATAGAAACCAAAACCAACTTGGATATGGACCTAAGATGAACAAAATAGGTCGCAAGATGAGGAAGCCTTATGCTTGTTGGGTGGCATATGCATTGCATGTGCCAACTAATCAACACACACACACACACACACACTAACTAATAGGTGATTGGGCTTTGATGGTATGGTGAAAATTAAATTTTAAAGTAGTAAGATTTTCAAACAGTTGAAACCATATTGATCAAAAAAACTTCATAATATTTTAATAATTATTGGTTTATATAAGATTTTTATTGACTAGTTTACTGTAGCATAATGGTTAGGCAATGTTAATCTCTGCCAGTCATGAGTAGAAATTGAGTAGAAATTGTTAATCTTGTTCTCCAAGTAACAATAAGAGACCAATTTCTTTAATCTAAATCACCTTAGAAACGTGACAACGACAAAAATCATATAAAAGAAAAGAAAAAAGGTTGATGCTCTAGTTCTAGAAATAAAAGGAAAGCAATTTTTATGCATAAATAGATTTATTGTGATTATCTAATTTTTTCTTTACTAACAGTGTGAAGGAACCAGATCTAGAGTTTCAGAGTTAGATCTTGAAAGTTTTTCAAGATCATGCAGTGGAAGACTAAAATAAACCAAAATTTATTTTATAAAACTAGAAAATTCTTAGATCTAAGATCCTATTACATGATTATTACATGACATTAAATCAAAAATTAAAATATATAGAGAATGAACTACATGTTGATCATATCAACATGTTTCTATGCTACATCTAATGTATGTAATAAACAATAGATCAGATCTATTACCATGCAAGTTAGGCATTCTAACCATGCTGATTCAGGCTTGAAAATGATGTTGCGAGCCACACATGCATCCGGCCTCTAGGAGTCATCCACACAAGCCCACGAATCTCGATCAGAAAATCTGCTCCAAAAAATCAGCACAGTATACTAGTACTGCGCTGATCCTTCTTCGATGGTTGATCAGGTACCTCTTTCTTCTTGATTTAGACTCTTTCAAAGATAAGAAGTAGGAGCAGGAGTTTCAGATCTGAGATGCTCTTAGAAAACACAAGATGAAGAAAGAGAAAAGATGAACACAACAACCCTAGAAGAAGACCCTCTTCTTCTTCTCTTTGCTCTCTCTAGACACCCTATCTTGTGTCTATTATATCTCCACGCCCCAACCTTCTTTATCTCTGATTTTTGGATGCCCCAAAGATCTCTCTTTGATCTATTTTTTACAAAATATTTATGAAGAAATTTATTTTATATAGAGAGATATGATAGAGTCCTTATGTAGGTCAAATACCTAGTCAAGGTTTATCCAAACATGGCAAGATAAGGGGCGCCCAACTCTTGGGCGCCCCCTCCTTTTTTTTGTACGTGGAGCAATGGCAAAGGGTGCCTATCAAGTTCCATAAAAGCCACAAAATTTTTTAAGAAAAATCTGGGTAAAATCGGTGCAAAAAAAAAAGAGTTTTGAATTTCTAAATCTCTATCTCATAGAATTTGAACTCCAAACTTATTCCTATATTGATTTGATCCACAACCATCTTCCATGTAAGAAAGAAAAGAAAAAACCTTTTGGGCATGCTGAAGACCTGGGAGAGGATTTTTGTTGAATAAAATAAGAGAGAATTGACATGAAATAAGAGAGAGGGCGTGGGGGGCTTATGTGGCGCAAGGTAGAATCCTAGTCTTACTAGGATTCTATCTTATGACTTGTTTTAATTTGGTTTCTCAAATCAAATCAAACCAAAATTAGACCAACCCAATTAAAATAAATTTTAACCCAATTAAAAATATAATTTAATCAAATTAAATTAGATTTAAATCTATTTTAATTTTTTAATCAAATTAAAAATTAGGTTGATCCAAGTCTTAATTGAACTAGGACTAGTTTTTTCTTGCACTTGGCTTATCCAATAAACTAATTGGACTTGATCCAATCAAGCCCAAACTAAATCTAATTAAATCATATTCAATTAAACTTAATCTCAGCCCATTGGCTTAAATAAATTAAGCCAATTAGCAATCAAATTGCTAATCAATCCTCCTGCAACACTTGTACTAGGTTAAATGTCAATCGTATTGATCGTTTAACCCTAGAACGATTCTTAATCATTGATCAACCATCCGATCGGATCGTGAACTCTAATGTGTGTGATCTCATAGGTCTGAACTTAAGTTGGTAGTATAGGAATAAATTTTTGTACCAATTGAAGTGACCATCTAGCAATGATACCCAACGACCGGATAGGTCGAATGTGTAGAACAACATCCTTAGAACCCATACGGATATAGTTTCTATATAATTCATCTCCTTGACCAAAATGATCATAGGACACCTCAGAGTTCAATTGTCAACTCTGATCAGGTTATCCATATTGTATTTCAAAATATCAAATCCATCTGATTGATTACCCTGGCCAAGATTTTGCTAAATTGAAATACAGCGACTCATTCTTCTCCAACTCTTGGAGTGGTCAATCCTATCTCGATCACACTCTGACTTCGTAAGTACTTGACTGTGCCCAAAAGCCTTCCATCACTGAATTAGAAATTCAGTTAGTCCAGTACCAAAGCACAGTGAGTTGCTTGCAAGTCACTGAGGTAATCTCAGGTCTAAGGGACACTTATACCTATATCTCATCAGAGACATTCTTGACAACAGAATGCTCTAGAGTTGGTCACGTTCAATAACGATGTACCCTTACATCTCATCTGTATGCCATACCAGTGTCTCCACACTTCTTATTTAAGAGGACAACCAACCCATATGGCCTACAGCGACCTATGCTCGATAGAAGCTATCATCCTTATTAACGGCCTATTATTTGATCGTGAAAAATTTTAAGGACTAATCGATAAATCTTCTCTTTATCAAACTTAAATAGTCCTAAGGACTTTATCATAACAACGGAGTTCGTTAGAAGATGAAAACTTATGATAAAAATATCAAAAATATATTTTATTTATTAACAAATCAATTACAATACTTGGTTGCTCAACCGTCAACAGCTTGACGATTGACTTTTGAGATATATTTTTCAACAACTCTCACTTATCCTAAAGCCACTCGGCACAGTATCTAATACCCATCTTCGACTTGTGGTTGTCGAACTCCTTTATCATCAGGGTTTTAGTGAAGGGATCGATCAGGTTCTCCTTTCCGTCGATCTTCTGAAGGTCGACGTCACCTCGATCCATGATCTCCCGGATCAGGTGGAAGTGACGCAAAATGTGCTTCATCCACTGGTGTGCTTTGGATTCCTTCGCCTGAGCTATGGCACCAGTGCTGTCGTAGAAGAGTAGGATCGGACCATCAAGGGAGGGTGCTACTCCGAGCTCGATGATGAATTTTCTCAGCCACACAGCTTCCTTCACGGCATTCGATGCTGCGATGTACTCCACCTCGTAAACAGAGTCTGCCACAGTATGCTGCTTGAAACTCTTTCAGCAGATGGCTCCATTATTCAGAGTAAAGATATAACTCGATACGCTTCTACTGTCATCATAGTCAGATTGAAAGCTGGAGCCTATGAACCCCACAAGTTTCAGATCTGACTTGCCATAAACCAACCATTGGTCCTTAGCATTTCTCAAATACTTAAGGATGGCTTTAACCATTTTTCAGTGATTTTTTCAGGATCAGATTGGTATCTACTCACTACTCCTAGTGAGTATGCCACATCTGACCTTGTACATATCATGGCCTACATGATAGATCCCACGATCGAAGCATATGGGACTCTACTTATACGCTCTCTCTCTTCAGAAGTTGTCAGACAATCCTTCTTAGAGAGAAAAACTTCATGGTCTAGTGGTAGATAGCCCTTCTTGAAATTCTCCATGCTGAACCTCTTCAGCACAGTGTCTATGTACGTAGACTGGGATAACCCAAATATCTTTTTAGATCTATCCCTATAGATCTTCATCCCTAGGATGTAGGATGCTTTACCCAAGTCCTTCATGGAGAACTACGATGACAACCAAACTTTTATTCCCTGTAGTGGGGGGATGTCATTCCTGATTAAGAGAATGTCATTCACATACAAGACAAGAAATACCACAACTGGACCATTTGCCCATTTATAGATACAGGGCTCTTCTCCGTTCTTAACGAAGCCATATATTTTGATCACCTTATCAAAACGCATGTTCTAACTCCGAGAAGCTTGCTTCAATCCATAAATGGATCTCTGAAGCTTGCACACCTTGAACTCAACTATGGATGTAAACCCCTCAGGTTGTATCATATACACCTCTTTGGTCAGCTCTCCATTCAGGAAAGCTGTCTTTACATCTATCTATCAGATCTTATAATCCAGATGGGCAGCTATTGCAAGCATTATCCGAATAGATTTGAGCATTGTCACAGGAGAAAACGTCTCCTCATAGTCAATACCATAATGTTGATGATACCCCTTGGCAACCAGACTGACTTTATAAGTCTCCATCTTTCCGTCTGTGCCCCTCTTCCTTTTGAAGACCCATTTACATCCAATGGGTTTAACCCCTTCAGGTGGGTCAACCAATATCCATACATCATTGACCTTCATGGACTCCATTTCGAATTTCATAGTTTCAAATCATTTTTCAAAATCAGATCTCTGCATTGCATCCATATAGGTGATCAGATCCTCATCATTCTCATCGAGTTCGATGAGATCACAGTCACGAACTGAGAAATCGTAGTATCTGTCCGGCTGACATGGTATTCTATCGGATTGTCTTAATGATGCAGGTACATTGGGCTCCAGATCTGATCTAATCAAATCCGACACAGGATCAACTATTAGTGTCGATCCTTCTACCTGTTGAACTTCATCAAGTTCAACCTTAGAGGCAACGATTCCTTCACCAAGGAACTTCTTTTCAAAAAATATTGCCTTAAGACTGACGAACACTTTTTGTTCATCAGCATGGTAGAAAAAATATCATTTGGTCTCTTTGGGATACCCTATGAATGTGCATTTGTCAGACCTAAGTCCGAGTTTATCTGTAACTAACCATTTGACATAGGCCGGGCACCCCCAGACCCTAAGGTGTGAAAGTGCTGGCTTACGCTCTGTCCATGTCTCATATGGAGTCTTAATTACAGACTTACTTGAAATCCTATTTAATAGATAACAGGTCGATTCGAGTGTATATCCCTAGAAGGATATCGACAAGCTGGCAAAATCCATCATGGATCAGATCATGTCTAACAGAGTCTGATTTCTCCTTTCAGACACACCATTATGCTGTGGTGTTCCTGGAGGAGTCCATTGAGAGATAATCCCATTCTCTCCTAGGTATGTGAGAAACTCATCAGAAAGGTATTCCCCTCCTCAGTCAGACCGAAGAGTTTTAATACTCTTTTTAGTTTGTTTTTCTACTTCACTTCGAAATCATTTGAACATTTCAAATGAATCCGACTTATGTTTCATCAGATAGACATATCCATATTTGGATAGATCATCCGTGAAAGTGATGAAGTAAAAATATCCACCTCTAGCACTTGTGCTCGTGGGCCCGCATACATCAGTATGTACTAGGCCCAAGAGCTCAGTAGCTCTCTCATCTTTTTCAGTAAAAGGTGACTTGATCATTTTATCAAGAAGACAGGACTCACAGGTTGGAAGTGATTCACAATTATTGACTTCGAGGATTCTCTCTTGAGTCAACCTGTTATTCTGTTCTTATTTATATGACCTAGCCTACAGTGCCATAAGTAGATATCTGACACACTATCTAATCTAGGATGATTGTCAGTAGAATAGACTACATTAACAGGTTGTGATAACATATATATACCATTGTTCAAATATCCACAAAAAATAGTAACATCATTTATAATGATATTATAAATTTATTTTTTTATTAAAATTTCATAATTATTTTTGGTCAGAAGGCCGACAAAAATAACATTTAAAAAAAAACTGGGACAAAAATGACAATCATTAAGAACAACGGTATGGGACTCAAATACAAGTTTTAAGATTTCTAATGCTAGAACTGAAACTGATTTTTCATCTCCAACGTTCAGAAACCTCTCGCCTTACTCGAATCTCCTACTGACCTGCAACCCCTACAACGAATTGCAAATATGGTAAGGGCTACTGGTATCCAATATCCAGTTAGTTATATTACAAATAGAGAAATTACAAGGAGTTATCATATAAATACTTTGCCCAGCAACAGCTTGCTGCTTTCTCTACCTGTTCGGGTCTAGGGAGGCAATGTACTGAGGATAATTTCTCTTCCAGTGCCTCTGCTTCTTACAAAAGAAGTATTCAACTTGACTCTTATCGGGCTTGATCTTTTTGGTCTGGCCCTGCACTGATGTCCCAGCCTGAACTTGCACCTTCTTCACTTTGTTCTTCTTATTCTTCTTCCCTTTCTTAAAGGATCGAGAATCAGAAGATGAACCTCCCACTAAGTTCACTGACTCCTTGTGGAGTTGGTGATCCTTCTCAAAGTTCTGAAGCAACCCCAGTAACCCATGGTAGTTTACTTCAGACTTTGTCATTCTATAATGAGTGAGGAATGGGAGATAAGACTTGGGTAGCGAGTTCAGTATTGCATCTTTCCCAAGCTACTCATGCAAGGAAAAGCCGAGTTTGTTCAAATACTCCATCAGCTCGATCATATACAATACATGATCAGTGATAGAGGCACCATCCCGCATTTTGACGTTGAAGATGGCACAACTAGTCTTATGCCTCTCCACATCATCGGGTGTGCCAAAGGCATCCTCCAACACTTGAAGCATGTCCTTTGACTGAACCGTCTCAAATTTGTGACTGAACTCGTCGCTCATGGCAGCCAGCATGATGCAGCGCACCGTGGTCCGGTCACTGAGCCACTTCTGATAAGTATCTCTGACTGTTCCACATGCATTGGTAGCTGGCTCCTCAGGTGCAGGATCTGTTATCACATATAGGATCTGTTCATGCTCCAGAACTATCTTCAACTTTCAGTACCAGCTACCGAAGTTGGGTCCCACCAACTTATCATTGTCCAACAATGATCGAAGCGATAGGAAAGTGGTCATATCTACACAAAGAAAAATCATAACCTAATTAGTAATTGATTCATTAAACCTAAAGATTTGGACTTTAATCAAAAGATTTTTCTCACTATTTTATTCGAATTGGTAGCCTCTACCTCCAATTTGAGGAATTATCTTAATTCCTTAGTGGGTATTAGAATCCACTTAGACTGCACACAAGCCCAACTTTGGTTGGCTAACCCATATACATCTAAGAGTAGGTTCATAATCAATTATTTTTTAAAATAATTTTTAGTAATTTTAATTTTGCCCCAGTCCCTAATCAGTAGGCTTTGGCCTCCACTGAAAAGGTCTGGTTAGGTCCAACCATTAACATGACCATACTTGGCCCATCTAGCCAATGAATGATTAGGCCTAACTTTGGTTGGCTGACCTAACCACCATTTAGAAAGATGCAGTCAAGAAATCATATTATGAATGATAATTCCATCAGCCGATAAGCACCAGGCCTTTGGGCCTCCAATGATTATCCAACTGATGGATCTATTATCATCCACTTAATGAGAGGCTATGATCTAGTTATCACCATAACTATTTTATTTTAAGGGCCTAATAATTTTAAAAGATTTAATTGATTTAAAGGATGAGGTCAGATGAACCAGCTTATCATGATCCTCCCACTGGCTTTACCAAGTCAGCTTAAGGGAGACCATTAAAAGGGCTGGTCTAGGAGCACCTAAATCAGTCACACTGATTTACCTAACTGACATGGGTTAGCTCGAATAGTCAAGTGATCCAATCAAAATATAATTTCATCAAGAGGCCAGATAAGTTCGATCAATGGGAGGGTCTGCCAAAGCTTGCCTTAAACACCATCAGAAATGACCAAGTAAGTAGGCTCCCAATTAAAAACCATCGATCTGGTTTACCTTAGGCACCAACTGGTTTGATTAGTTTCGATTGGATCAACCTAACAATTCGTATTAGACCGTTTAGCCAAGAATCAAGTCCATTTAATTCTCATTAAAGACATGGACTTGACCAACTACAACTATTGTAATTGATCTAGAGAATCTTTGACCTAATCTAAGATAACAATTGATTAGATTTAGTCAATTCTCTAACTAAGTCCATCTTTAATCTAATCTTAGGTCTAACCCAATTAATGGATCTAATTTTCACTAACCCATTAACCCAATGTGTTATGGTTTGTGTCTTAGGTTCTTCAATTCACAATCCTAGAACCTAATCAAAACAACTTCTTAATTCTCAATTAAGTTTTGGATTGGGGGTTGGGGTTCGGCTTTTTGAAAATAATTTTTATATTTATAAAATAATTTTACAAATATGGTTCCACCAACCAAGTTGCATGTTTGATTCATAATTAAGATGCAAATAAAATAAACATGAAACTACTTTAGATCTAATCTAAATCAGTTCATGTAATTGAAACAATTTCAACTTTAAACTGCACAAATTTTTCAGACAAAAATATGATGGTTCTTTGTACAGATTATATTAACAAAGAGATTTTATTTTATATTTAAATATTTTTTAAATTTAATAAATTATAAATTTAATTTAGATCACATCTAACAAATTTATGATTAAAGATAGATCTACACGAACTAGGACAATCTTTGCACTGTAAGGGATAAACTTTACAGCAAGACAACTTTACAGTTTGTGATTGATCTAAAAATTTTAATTTTAGATTTAATAATCAGATTATAAATTAGATCTAATCTAAAAAATAATCTAAGCATGTATAAATAATCATGTAATAAACAACCTGGCTCTGATACCAGTTGAAGGAACCAGATCTAGGGTTTCAAGGTTAGATCTTGAAACTTTTTCAAGATCATGCAGTGGAAGACAAAAATAAATCAAAATTTATTTTATAAAATTAGAAAATTTTTAGATCTAAGATCTTATTACATGACATTAAATCAAAAATTAAAATATATAGAGAATGAACTACATGTTGATCATATCAACATGTTTCTATGCTACATCTAATGTATGTAATAAACAATAGATCAGATCTATTACCTTGCAAGTTAGATATTCTAATCTTACTGATCTGGGTTTGAGGATGATGTTGTAAGCCACACATATGTTCAGCCTCTAAAAGTCATCCACACGAGCCCACGAATCTCGATCAGAAGTCCTGCTCAAAGAAATCAGCACAGTATGCTAGTACTGCGCTGATCCTTCTTCGATGGTTGATCAAGTGCCTCCTTCTTCTTGATTTGGACTCTTCTAAAGATGAGAAGTAGGAGAAAGTTTAGATCTGAGATGCTCTCAGAAAACTCAAGATGGAGGAAGGGAAGAGATGAACACAACAACCCTAGAAGAAGACCCTCTTCTTCTTCTCTTTGCTCTCTCTAGACATCCTATCTTATGTTTATTATATCTCCACGCCCCAACCTACTTTCTCTTTGATTTTTGGATGCCCCAAAGATCTCTCTTTGATCTATTTTTCACAAATATTTTATGAATAAATTTATTTTATATAGAGAGATATGATAGAGTCCTTATCTAGGTCAAATACCTAGTCAAGGTTTATCCAAACATGGTAAGATAAGGGGTGCCCAACTCTTGGGTGCCCCCTCCCTCTTTTTGTGCATGGACCAACAGCAAAGGGCACCTATCATGTGCCATAAAATTCATAAAAATCTCAAAAAAAATCTGGATAAAATCGATACAAAAAGGAAAGAGTTTTGGATTTCTAAAACTCTATCTCATAGAATTTGAAATCCAAACTTATTCCTATTTTGATTTGATCCACAATCATCTTCCATGTAAGAAAGAAGAAAGAAAACCTTTTGGGCATGGTGAAGACCTGGGAGAGAATTTTTGTCATACAAAATAAGAGAAAATTGACGTGGAATAAGAGAGAGGGCGTGGGGGGCTTATATGACGCAAGGTAGAATCCTAGTCTTACTAGAATTTTATCTTATGACTTATTTTAATTTGGTTTCTCAAACCAAATCAAATCAAAATTAGATCAACCCAATTAAAATAATTTTTAACCCAATTAAGAATCTAATTTAATCAGATTAAATTAGATTTAAATCTATTTTAATTTTCTAATCAAATTAGAAATTAGGTTGATCCAAGTCCTAATGAACTAGGACTAGTTTTTTCTTGCACTTGGTTTATCCAATAAATTAATTAGACTTGATCCAATCAATTCTAAATTAAATTTAATTAAATCATATTCAATTAGACTTAATCTCAGCCCATTGGCTTAATCAAATTAAGTCAATTAGCAATCAAATTGCTAATCGATCCTCCTGCAACACTTGCACTAGGTTAAATGTCAATCATATTGATCGTTTAACCCTAGAATGATTCTTAATTATTGATCAACCATCCGATCGGATCATAAACTCTAATATGTGTGACCTCATAGGTCCGAACCTAAGTCGGTAGCACAGAAATAAATTTTTGTACCAATCAAAGTGACCATCTAGCAATGGTACCCGACGGTCGGATAGGTCGAATGTATAGAACAACATCCTTAGAACCCATGCGGATATAGTTTTCATATAATTCATCTCCTTGATCATAATGATCATAGGATACCTCAGAGTTCAACTGTCAACTCTGATCAGGTTGTCCACATTGTATTTCAAAATATCAAATCCATCTGATGGATTATCCTAGCCAAGATTTTGCTAAATTGAAATACAGTGACTCATTCTTCTCCAACTCTTGGAGTGGTCAATCCCATCTCGATCACACTTTGACTTCGCAAGTACTTGACTGTACTCAGAAATCTTCCGTCACTGAATTAAAAATTCAGTTAGTTCAGTACCAAAGCACAGTGAGTTGCTTGCAAGTCACTGAGGCGATCTCAGATCTAAGGAATACTTATACCTATATCCCATCAGAGACATTCTCGATAGCAGAATACTCTGGAGTTGGTCACGTTCAATGATGATGTACCCTTACATCTCATCTGTATACCATATCAGTGTCTCCACACTCCTTGGTTAAGAGGACAACCAACCCATGTGGCCTACAGCGATCTATGCTCGATAGAAGCTGTCGTCTTTATTAACAGCCTATCATTTAGTCGTGAATAATTTTAAGGACTAATCGATAAATCCTCTCTTTATCGAACTTAAATAGTCTTAAGGACTTTATCATAACAACGAAGTTCATTAGAAGATGAAAACTTATGATGAAAATACCAAAAATATATTTTATTTATTAACAAATCAATTATAATACTTGGTTGCTCAACCGTCAATAGCTTGACGATTGACTTTTGGGATATATTTTCCAACACAGTGAACATGTGTGATACATATTAAGAAAATAAATTAACAAAAAGGAATTCAAACATTGGAGATAAGAGAAATAATATACGGAGATTAGATAAAGTGGAATAAGGTTTTTGTCTTTTTAAAATTTAAAAAGGACCATAATTAGTTGGCGATGTGATATAGAAATAAATAAAGATCATATGGCTTATACATTGAACTTCTTAATCATATTTTTTTGTTCATGAAAAAAGTAACTAAGGGTATTCTAGTCATAAAATTTTGATACAAATGTAAATAGCATATTCCTATCATTTAATAATATAGTATAGATAATGGTTAATGAAAGCTATCATACTCCATCTAATTGCTGGATATGGTAGAGCAGTTATTTCTCCTAAAATATTCAATAACATTAATCTTAGAAGGATACTAACTTACTGAAAATCAAAAAATTCCACAGGAGCCTCAGATGGTTTATTGACTTGTTGGAACTCAAGCATCGTTTCAGAAGATCTCTTCTTTGAGAAAGCATTCACATTATCGACCAAGCACGACCTTCTCATTGACAGCAGGAAATCATCTTGGCTTCTGACTAATATGTATGGTTCAACTAATTCTTCCATCCTGCAAAGATTCCTCCAGGAACTATACCACATTAAGAAGAAATGGAAGGGCCCATGGGTTATTATAAGTGATTTTAATCTAACCCAATTTTTATCTAAAAGAAAGGGAATGGTAGAAAGCAACACAACGTCATCCGATATAACTGAACTGATCAACTAGCTATAGCTTATCGAGGTAAAGCTCAATGAATTTTCATTCACCTGGTCTAACCACAAAGAGAATCCCATCCTAGCAAAACTTGATAGATATTTAGTCTCAATGGAATGGACTGCAACTTCTCCCTCCTACATCTTGTGCCCTCTGGCAAAGACCACCTCTAATCACCATCCTCTACTCGTCGATATCAATATGCAAAAGAATACCAACAAAATATTTTAATTTGGAGACTTCTGGATCACAGTTGAAGGTTTCAAGGACCTAGTCGTTAATTGGTGGAAAGAGGCCCCATCAGCTAAGGACACTGCAAAAACTTGATCATAAAACTTCGATTCTTGAGATAGAAGCTCAAACAGTAGAACAAATCGGTAAACGACAATATGATTAAGAAAAAAGAGGAAATCAAATTCAGATTATAGCAACTGAACAGCATGGAAGAAATATCACCTCTTCAATCAGCAGAATTAGAAGAGAGAACCAAATTGAAAAAGCAACTCCATGATATTTTGCATTAAGAAGAAATCATTTGGATGCAGAGATCTTAAGTCTCCTGGCTGAAACAAGGGGATCAACACACAAGATTTTTCCATGTCATGGCAAGCGCAAGGAAGGGGAAAAACACTATCACCTACCTCGAGCACCAAGAAAATGTAACTTACGATCCCAGGCTTATAAAACAAGCATTCTCTAGCTACCATACTAATGTCCTAGGAATATCAACTGAAAGCAATCGAGCATTGCTTGGAGGAAAATTTATCAAGAAGATAACATCGATCTAAGTAATCTAGAGGCCCTTTTTTTCAGAACCAAAAATCAAGGACACGATTTTCGATCTACGAAAGAACAAATCCCCTGGACCAGATGGTTTTCTCTTGTCATTCTTCCAAAAATTCTAGTTCACCATTAAAGATGATCCATGCAGACTCTTTAAGGCTATACACTCAAATTTCATAGAACTAGATAAGATCAACTACACCTCATGATTTTGATATCGAAGAAAAATAATTGTCAAATAGTAAGGGACTTCAAACTAGTAACTTTGGTAAATGGAGTGATAAAAATCCTATCAAAAATACTCACCGAAAGGCTTTCAAAGCATATTGTATCCCTCATTACAAACTCATAATCTGCTTTCATTCAAGGGAGGCAAATCACTAATTGTTTTGCTTTGGCATCAGAGCTAATTACATATTGGAGGAAATCTAAATAGAGAGGAGTTATTCTAAAATTAGATTTGAGAAAGTTTTCGATAATATTCAATGGGACTTCCTCCTTATAATGCTTAAAGAAAGAGGTTTTGGATCCAGTTGGTGTTTATGGATCAAAAATATTCTTCAAACAAGCAAGATAGCTCCTATAGTCAATGGTGAACCACTGAATTGGATAAAAGCTAGAAAGGGTCTTAAATAAGGAGACTCTCTCTCCCCTTTCCTTTTCATTCTAGTATCTGAAATGCTGACACGAATCCTTAAAACAGCCATCTCCAATGCCCTCATTGCAGGGATTGGACCTACCCCCCAAATCTCAGGGCGCATCCATTGCATGTAGTACATGGATGACACTCTCATTCTCAACGATGCATCCAAGGTACATATGTCTAACATTAAATTTATTCTTTATGCTCATGCACTCATCACCGATTTAAAAATTAACTTCGAAAAGAGCTCGTTAATTGGTATTGAACTGCATGAGTATCACTATCACTCTCTTGCCAAGTTTTTTGGATGTGTGACTTTTTCTCTCCCAACAAATTACCTCAACCTTCCACTTTACTTTTCCAAGCCAAAGACTTCAGATTGGGCTTTTTTGACCAAAAATATTGATAGAAAACTTTAATCATAGAAAGGGAGGTTGCTTTCAATGGGTGGAAGATTGATTTTAATCAACGTTGTGGTAAGCTCAATCCCAATTTATTGGATGTCCTCATTCTTACTAGCATAAGAGGTAATTCAAAAAATTGACAGGAAAAGAAGAGTGTTCCTTTGGAGAGGTGACAATCGTTGCCATGGAATATATTGTTTGGTGAGCTGGGATAAGGTCTCCCGACCTAAATTCCTTGGGGGTTGGGAATCATTAATCTAAAAATCATGGATCAATGTCTCTTGATAAAAAAATGGTGGCGTCTATACACAGAGAGCGCAACACCTTGGCAAGATCTGATTTTAAAACTACACTTAAAAAGCAACCAACCAAGCAGCCTGAAATTATGTAGAAGCACATATGGCTCTACCATGTGGAAGAGCACTTTGAAAGTTTGAGAATTCTTCAATCTAAGCTGTCGGTTCAAGATAGGCAAAGGAAAAATAATCTCCTTTTGCAGGGATCAATGGTTATCAACTTCCTTACTTAAAGATCTCTTCCCAGATATTTATATTTTTACATGAGAATCAGGCATCTCTGTAGCAAGTTTCTATAAAAATGGAGACAAAAAATCACTTTTCAGAGAAACTCTTAGCAGAATCGAGAAAATCAGGCTTGCTCTACTCTTGAACCTCTTTAAAGAGGTCAATACAACAAATATCTCAAACAAACAGAGAAATGTTATACTCAACTATCCCATGGAGGAATAATATTGTATTTCTCAACTATAGTCCCGTCAACATTGCTCCCGACCAAGATTAAAATCTTCTGTTGGCTCCTCTTTGAAGACAAATTATTAACTACAAACAATCTCGAAAGGAGAGAAATAAGAGTTCAGACCAAATACTCTCTTTGCATAAATCAAGAGGAAACACCAGATCATTTGTTTGTCTCCTACATATTTGCTAGGCAATTATGGAATCAAATTGCTCGCAAGCTTCACTTCTGTTTCATTTCCAACACAATCACTCATCTCTGAACAGAGCAGAGGGAATCTCTCCCTAAACAAACCTCACCAAGAACTTGGGACTTCATTGTGGGGACCCTTTGCTGGACATTGTGGAAGGAGAGAAATAGGAGGAGATTTCATTTCAGAGCCTACCTTCCTAAGGCTGCATATAATCGATTTATTTCTACAGCGTAGGAGTGGCTACTCGGTTGTTCCAGCCAACATAAATAAGGAATAGTTGAAGCTCTTTTGCTTCTGAAAATTGAAACCAAGAATTGAGACTTGTTCAAGTAATAGGAGACACTCTGGAAATAGGAACTTGCTCTATCAAGAAAAATAGGGGTGATGCAAATATAGGGTCTGTAGTGGATTTTGAGTCCTGCAACTCTATCCCACCAACTCCTTGTAGCATATTTTTTTCATATAATTTTTTAATTCTTCATTGTACCAAGGTCGTCCTCATTACATAGGGTCAACCTCAGATCTTCCATACAATCGTTGTAATAGAGGTCACTCAATTGTGACCACTTTGTAATTATCTTTATAATAAATGCCATGATTGGTGTAATCCTTCCATTTAATCAAAAAAAATCTTAGAAGAATACTACTTTTGTATGTATATTTTCCAAATTTATATTCTATGCATCAAATTTTTTCAGAATGCCCCTTAGAGTACTCTACAATCTCCCTACCAATGTTTTATTTCTGTGCAAATGGTAATTTTATGCTAGAATGTTAGAGGTTTAAGCCAGGCATCCAAAAGGAACACAATAAGGCAAACAATCATAGCTTTGAAATGCCACATTGCTAGCTTCCAAAAAATAAAACTAAAATCCTTCAACCCCAAGCTTCTGCACTCTTCTTGTGGTCAGTGTTTTGATGGTTGGGTAATTAGGGAATCACCTAGATCAAGTGGTGGGCTCATAATATGTTGGAACAGACAGCTTGTTCAGGGATCTCTCTTCTCATAAGGCAACTTCTTCATCACAACACAGTTCACACATCTAAGCAATAGATTCCATTGGATTACTACTAATATATATGGACCTCATGATCGAATAATTAGAAAAAATTTTTTTGAGAAAATCAGAGCTCTCAAACTAACTATTAATGCACCCTGGATCATTCTTGGGGATTTTATTGTTATAAGAAAACCTTCTAAACACTGAGGTGTATCTAGTAGCTCTGTTGCATCGAGAGAATTCAACAAATTCATCAATGACTTTGAGATTATTGAACTCCACCTCCATAGTAGACTCTTCAAATGGTCTAACTTTAGAGAATGAGCTAGTTTGATAAGATTAGATCGTAGTTTTATAAATATCTCGTGGCATCGTGCTCTCCCTTGCACCTCGTGTTCAACCTTAACCAAAACAACCTCATATTACGTTCTACTATATATAGCATTCTTTTCTCAAGATCAGCAAGATGCTTACCTCCCAAAACCCTTCAAGTTTGAAGATTTTTGGTACCAAAATCCTAACTTTGACTTTTAATAAAAGGATGGTGAACCTCTACTGGTACAGTATCGAATCCGACTGCAATGCTAGTCCTTAAGCTCTGAAATCTTAGGAAAAATCTCCAATATTAAAATAAGCACGTTGTAGGTGACATCTTCCTTAAAAAGAAGGATCTCAATAAAAAAATAGATAAGTTAGATAAAATTGAAAAGAACTCTAGTCTGCTCGAGGAAGAATGGAGTCATAGAGATAAATGCAAACAGATGACTTCAGAGGAACTTATCAACCTAGAAGAAATCTTCTAGAAACAATATTCCAAAAATTTGTGGTTAAAGGAAGGTGACCGCAATATCTATTTCTTTCATATAACTGCAAGCAATGGAAGACAAAAGAATGAAATTGAAGAGATTTTTTAGGAGAGAGTCAAAATCAATACATTGGAAGGTATACATAAAGCTTTTTTCACTTATTACACTTTTTTGTTGGAAACCTCACATGCTAAACAACTGAAAGTCAAATGGGATACACTATACCTAAAGGACCTTTAAATCTAACAGATTTAGGAGCTAACATTATTGAGGATGCAGTGAAACAAGTAATCTTTGATGTAGTTAAGGGCAAAGCAATTGGAACAAACGAATTTCCTCCAACTTTCTACTAGAGATTTTGGGAAACAATCAAAGACGATCTAATGGCCTTCTTCCAAACAATTACCAATGAGATGAATGACATCTCCAGACTCAACTATACACGCATTACCCTCATTTCGAAGAAAAATGGCACACTTTCAATTAAGAACTTTAGGCCAATCTGCCTAGAAAATTGTATCGTCAAAATAATATTGACAACAAGATTAAGCAAATTCATAGACTTGCTAATTTTCTCCGGCCAATCAGCATAAAAAGATGTCTCATATTCGAAAGCTATATATTTCAACCTCAGAAGTCATTTGTATTACAAGAGAACCAAGAGGAAAGGGGTGTTCATTAAGGTCGGCTTTGAAAAGATGTTTAATAGCATATAATGGATTTTTCTTTTTTAGCTACTAAAGAAAAGAGGATTTGACCAAAAATGGATTACATGGATTAGCCAACTGCTCATTACTTCATGCTCAGCAATGGTGATCAATGGGAGAGTTGGCAACTGCTTTCCAATAAATAGAGGGCTTAAATAAGGTAATCCATTATCTCCCTTTCTTTTCATTTGAATAGCAGATACACTCCATCGCATGGTTCATCAAGCTACCAAAGAGAATCTCATAGCTGGCATTGGTCCAAAAAATTCCTCTAACAACATACAACGTGTACAATATGCTGATGATATAGCAATTTCTGCCATCCCATGAAAAAACACATCAGCAATCTAAAGCTCATAATTGAGCTTCTTACCTGATTGAAAATCAACTTTAACAAAACATAGATAATAAGGATTGAGCTAACAAATGCAAAGGTGTCGAGACTTACTAAAATACTCGGATGCCAAGTGGGTAAATTGCCTCAACAATACCTCAGTATACCACTTTATCATAGGTCAATGCAAGTTGAAGATTGAAAAAATTTTGTGGATAAGTATACCACTTTATCATAGGTCAATGAAAGTTGAAGATTGAAAATTTTTTGTGGATAAAATAGATAAAAAAAATATCCTCATTCTAGCTAGAAGACTTGTTCTCATCAACTCAATGCTAAGAGTGATTTCGATTTTTTTGGATGTTAGTTCTACACATCTCGACAGCTGTCATTAAGAACATAAATCAAATATGCAAATCTTTCCTATGGGGTGACCAAAATCAATGTGGCAAGATCAAATTCTTAGCTAGTTGAGATCAGCTTTTCTATTTAAAGAAACTAGATGGATTAGGCATCATAGACCTCAAACTCCAAAACACAGCACTACTTCTCAAATGGTTGATAATATTAAAAGCTCGCAAAGTTCGGAAGTTATACTATTCAAAGGTTGCACCAACAACTGAATTTCAATACCTTCATCTCATCGCCTCACCCTTTTGGAGAAGTATACTAAAAGTCATGAAATCTCTTTCCTCTTTGGTGATTGGAAATGATAAAAAAATGTCACTCTAGAATGAAGAATGGATGGGCAGGGCCCAATTCGTGCCGGGCCAGGTGGCGTAATTGGTGGTCTAGCCCGGTGCCCATATCTACAGTCTATACCTAGAAAATGTGGAGTAGCTTACTATCCAACTTAGAACTTCCGAATGAAGTCCAAGATTTCTGGCCCTCATGGAGGCAACAGCACCAAAACAAAAAAGCAACGAAGGCTATAGACACATTGGTAGCGATCATTTCTTAGTATCTTTGGGTTGAACGCAACAATAGGATATTTCACTATGAGGTCCTTTGTTAGACTTTTGCTATTTTAAAAGGAAAAAAAAAGAAATAAAAGGAAAATAAGATCACTTTGCTGCTTAGAAGAAAAAAAAAAAAAAAAAACCTTCATCCCACCTATTTGCATAATACGGTGGGCCAATGGACTGGTTAAATTCCAATCGTAATCGTGGCTCGCGGGTTTGGCAAACAAATGGAGCGTTTATAGGCTTTGCCAAAATTAATTAAATGGAGGGACGGGTATTGGAAGTCAGAAGCAGTTGAAAGCCTATTTTAATTATTTTCTCTATTTTACAATAGATTTGCAATAGTAGGTAGCTAGCATTCATTTGAAGTTTCAATACAATTAAATCAAATCCCATCATCTTCAAATTCCGGCCATGGACCAGTGGTACGCTATGCAAAATCTCTTCGCGCTGCCATCTACTTGACACTCATATTTTTGACGGGAAAATAAGGAAAACACCACCCCAACTGAGATGGATCCCTGGCTGGGATGAGAAAATTGGACATCTAGAAGATTTTAATGGAGACCTGACACAATAAAATAAGATTATTTTATTATTTTAAAGAAGAAAAAGGAAAATTCATTCCACCTGACTGGAAGCCCGGTTTTAGGATGAGAAAATTGGAAATTTTCTACGGAAGTCTACAAAATAATATTCGGCTGAAATAATATCTACAGAAGTCTGATCATCTTACTTCCAGACTCTCTCTGCAGTTGTGTTGACTGATCTTCCGTCTGTTTTAAGTCTTCTGACATCCTCTCATCTTGAACGCGAGGGCACCATCTCATTGTTATACCTTCATAAAAGTTAGTCTCCAACTGCGCCCGTTCTTTTCCTTGGAAAGATTGCCTCGAGGAGCGTTCAACCACCGAGGCAAACACCTGTATGACTATTTTACATTTTTGTGTTCATGTTTCTAAAGAATTTTAATGGTATCGAGCAATGCTTATGAGCAAACATGAGGGGAGTTGAATGATCATGAAGGCTCATGAGTAGCACCTAACTTTTCTTATAGTTGGTTCACCAATTCACATGACCTCCTAAGAGGTGCTAACCATGGTTCTTCATGATTGCCTGTTAGTTTTCACGTTAATAAGGAACTTATGTTTTAGAACAACTTTGGCATAAAACTTGCACAATGCATGGCATATGCTTTATTCTTCTTCTTTTTTTTTTTTCCAACTGTCCTTCAAATGCAACAAATTATAATGAATGAAAGACTTCAATTGCTAAATTTTTATTAAATATTAAGTACTGAACTCAAATAATTACTCATAATAATCCATTTCTCTCGAGGTTTTACATATCTTTCTCTTGATATCGCTGTAATAAAAGAGTCGGTTAGTGTCTTATTAGTCGATAAATATTCTAACATTTTATCCTTTCTTACTAGTTTTCTAATATAATAATATGTTCTTGAAATATGTTTAGATTTACTAATGAATTTTTTACTCTTTGCCAAGTGAATAGCTATCTTGCTGTCGCAACGCATGGTAAGGAAGAAATGGATTTTTGAGAAGCCATCTCTTGTAACGGTGCCCAACAAATCGATCCAAAACTTCAACTTCATGTATAGGAACCTTAATTATCATAGAAGTAGCTATTATGCATATAGAGAAAAATAATTATTTTTAAACTATTGTGGACTTCATGAATAATATTAAAAAATCTGCAAAATTAGAAACAAATATTTGGATGCTAGACATACCACTTAAGATTTTTTTTTTTAAATAATCATTTCTCCACCATGCAGGTGGCTTTTCTAGAAGTTATTGTCTCCAAGATCAAAATCTATGCACATTCGATACTTTAGGATGTATCCTAAAAGAATAGCAAAGCAATGCGTGTACGCTTATTAATTTGTAAGAGAAAGTATAGCCGTAATAATGATGAGAAGGATAAATTATTTTTATCTACCAAAGTACATCATATATATATATATATATATAGGAGTGATACAAAGCGCCTCTTCATAAAGGAAATGTAGCCGATCAAAGCTTTAAACTTCTTCCAATGGATAAGAAGAGAAAACAAAAGCATCTCTTGGTTATGGAACCAAACGGCCAAAGTTTCGAAACAAGTAATTACCTCTAACAAATAAGAGGAATAGATTTATTTTGAAAATAAAACTCTAACGCATGCCATAGTTAATAGTGGAATGAGGTTCTTGGGAGATTTGGTGGTGGACATATACAGTGTTGACCAAAGGTGAATGGTGAAGCCCTTGGTGCCAAGCTTGATCACAAGTTGGACAACAGCAATGATGAGGACCCCGAAGGTTACGGGGATTAGGATGGCATGGGGCTTCCGGTTAGGATCTACCATTGTTTCTCTAATTTCTATCTGTTGGAGAAAGAAAGTCAGAGGTGTTTGTATTCAAATGTTGAACCGGTTGAATGATAAGGTTGGGTGATTGGTAGATACATGAATTATGCATCTCGTAAGTTCTCCGACTTTAGTTATAAACACACAATATGTGTGCAAATTATTATACATGGGGTGGTTTTGCTTGTCGAATATACTTTAAGGAACCAACATTGGACTGGTACGAGTTTTTCTCTTTTCCTCTAATTATTTTTTGATATACGATATAATAGTTTCATAAATTATAATAATTAAAAATTTCAATAATCAAATTTTTGTTGTATATTAAATAATAAATTTTAATTACGATCGAATAGAAACTTCCATCATTAATACTAGTGTCCACGTAAAAATAGAAAACTATACACAAGTTCAGCCCTATACATAACCTCCTATTATTAATACTATTGTCTTTAGTACTGAAATATTGACTCTACGTGAAACAGGGTTACAACTTTTTCTTTTTCCAACTAGCAATATAATAAATTAGAATAAATAAATAGGTCCAATAGCCTTGCATATCAATCAATGAATTTTAATAATGATCGAGCACATATATTTAATATACATTACATATTAAACAATAAATTTTAATGATGTCACACACATCTATTCCGAGGTCATTAATATACATTGCATATTAAACAATGAATTCTAATAAAGATTGAGCATATTAATATCGATATTATTAATAGTATCCATATGGTGAATAGAGAACTGACATTAATGATATATATACCCAACAATATATGCTTACAAAATAAAACAAAACAAAACAAAATGGACTACTCTATGTAGCTGGAAGGGTGGAGGAGTCATCCATTTACCTTAGTGAATGTACAACTAAGTGAATTTACCTAAGGGTGGAGGGATATGCCTTTACCTAAGTGAATTTAGAACTCCTGTATAATCTACTAACATCATTATTTTCTTATTGTTATTATTATGTCAATATTTACCTTGAATAATCCCTTGAACCAATTAGAAATGTGAAAGATAAAAGTTACCCACTAAGAGTGAGATTGAGAGTGGCAATTTTAGCTCATAGGTAAATCTAAACTTTTTCTCAATGAAAACAATTTAGCAAAAGTAACCCCATCAAGTGAAGTACCCACTTATACGTTACTTCCTTACTGCTCCTCTATCAATCGTATGTGAGATCCCAATATACGTCATTAAGGTCCCATTTGGATGCTCGCATGATGAATCCCTATAATTAATCATAAATAGAGGATCAAGACAAGACCCTAAACAATGGGGAAAGCAATATTTTTCTACAATTTGGGATATTTTAGACAAAAATTATTCCCCACACTACATGCGCCATATGATCGTGCATGTTATCAATAATAGCCACTTATTCTTATAGGCCCCATTCATCAAGCATGCATCTCGGTGCACTGCTATAAGAATGAGTGGATATGATCGATGGCATGCAAGGACACATGGTGCGGAATAATATCTCTATTTTAAAATACATAGTCCTAAAAATATGGGATATTGCAAAACATCTTTCAATAAGAATTTGTAATTTTCATCTTTTCTACGATGTCTGATCTAAAGCTTCCATGAATAGACAAGTTTATTCTTTTCTTATCACTAACTCATCTCTCTTTTTTTAAGCTACTGAAGAAAGGCAGCCCTTTCGCCTGCAGTTTTATTATAAAAAGTCAATACAAAAAGAACAAAATAAAAGAAAGAAGCAAGGGAACAAAGAAGAAGCAAGGATAAGAAAAAAGTAAGCTATGAGGCCAGAATCGGCATAGAAAGAAACAAACTTCCGAAGCAACAACAATATAAACTCTGTATGCTATGGCCAAAAACTACAATAAAACTCATGGCAAAAGCTTGTAGATGCCACATTTTCTCTTTAGAAAAATTTTTTATTCTTTCCTGCCATAAATTCTAGCAACCAAAGCCAACAAATCCCAGCCACTGTGAATTCTCTTTGGAGTTCATTGTGGTTCAAAGTTGTAATAGAGATGATGGTCGACTCTTTACACCCAAATATGTATTCAATAGCAAGCCAGACTTTTATGGAATAGCCAATGTAGAAATAGATGGACACCTATTTCATCTGCAGCTCCACAAAGAGAATTAAGAAGTGGACACCATCCATCCCTTCTTCCTCACAACTCAACCATGTGTAATTGTTAGGATATATTCCAATCACTTCTCCTCATAGACAAGTGATAGATAATAGTCATAAACCTAATGTATAATAACAACCAACAATTCAATGGAAGTAGTAAAATCAAGCAACCAATAAAGTACAAACATCCAGAATTGCATGAATAAACCTTCAAAGAAGGAAAATCACAAAAAAACAATGGAAAATCTACTAATCAATAAGATGAATAGTATAAAAGGTTCATCATAACAAGAAATTACAAAACACACTACAAAAAATAAGGGATACAATAGCAGTCAAAATCTCTGAACAACTTTCCCAACGATTTTTCTAACTACGACTATGTCACTAGTAAATGTGCCATTGTTGTTTCAACAGCGATACTTTATACAACCACTGAAAAAGTGATGTTTCAGTAATGATTTTTGTAAGATTTAACTGTGTTTTCTTTCCACTGCAAAAATTTTCACCAACGGTCGTAAATGCTACTAATAGTTTATAACGATTATTGGGAATACACTTCCAACAATGATTTTCACTACTAGGAATATATTTTCAACAATAGATCTTTCGAGATCAATTATGAGCACTCTAGATAAAATTTCAGCAATGGTTCAAATCATTGGGGATAATATTTCAACAGCGATTCTAATTGTCGGAAATAATCTTTTAAACGACAGTTATTACCCCGGGGGATAATATATTAGCAGTAGTTATAACTGCTGGGGATAATATTTTAGTGGTAGTTATAACTGAGGTTCTAATTAGAATGGAGAGAAAATGAAGAGATTATAGATAATTGACCATTCTTAGAGAAGAAGATATAGAGCACGGCGAGAAGAAAGCCAAGAGGAGGGAGGTGTTGACCTTGACAAAGATGGCATAGATGAGGGGGGTGCCTGCCTTGATGATGATGGCGTAGGAGAGGGAAGCACCCAAATTGCAAAAATATACCCAAAAAATAATAAAATTCCAACAATAAAATAAGGGATAAAATAAAAGAAGAAGAAATTGAGAGGAGCTTGTCAGAGCTATGGATGCAGAGAGAGGAGAAGAACGGAGATGACTCATGATCATATTGTTGGAAATTATATCCCAAAATCAATCGTTAGTCTATTGACAGTTGTGCTTATCATTGTAATTGTATATGAATTATTGAATTAATAAATATTATTTAGTTTTTCCATCTCTGTGTACATCTCATTTTGAACTCCAGTTATGTAATGAAGTCCTTAGGACTATTTAATTCGATATAGAAGGATATATCGTTTAGTCCTTAAATGAGTTCGCGATCAAATGATATGCTATTACTAGGACGATAGACATATCAAGTGTAGGTCGTTGTATGCCATATAGGTTGGTTGTCCTCTTAACCAAGGAGCATGGAGACGCTAGTATGGTATGTAGGTGAAATATAAGAGTATATTTCACTAAACATGACCAACTCTGGAGTACTCTGCTGTCAAGAGTCACTCCAAAGAGATATAGATATAAGTGTCCCTCTGATCTGAGATCACCACGATAACTTGCAAGCAACTCACTATGCTTTGGTGTCGGACTACCTGAATTTTTAATTCAACAATGAAAGATTTATGAACATAATCAAGTACTTCTGAAGTCGGTGTGTGAGTCAAGATAGAATTGACCCTTCCGAATAAGTAGGAGTTAATGTATCAGTGTGTTTCAATTCATTAAAACCTTGACCGGGGTAATCCATGTGACAGATTTTAAAAATTGAAATACAATGTGGATGATCATATCAAGGTTGGCAGTTAAACCCTAGGTCATCTTGAGTATTTGGGTCAAAAAGATAAATTATACGATAACTATATTCAAATATATTCTTGAGTGTTGCTTAGTATACATTCAGTCTATCCGGACGTCGGGTACTATTGCTAGATGGTTACTTCGATTGGTACAGAAATCAGTTTCTGTGCTACCGACTTAGATTCGAACCTATGGGGTCACACACATTAGAAGTTTTTTTTCTGATCACTTGACTAATCTAAAGAGTCTCAGTCAACAGAGACTCTGATGAAGAGTCCCACTTGACGGAGACTCTACTGAAGAGTCTCACTGGACGGGGACTCTAGAGAAGAGTTTCCACTAGACTTGGACTCTATCATTAATGAAGAATTAATTAC
>NC_025996.2:57655620-57716644 GCF_000442705.2 Elaeis guineensis
GATCAGATCATATCTAATAGAGTCTGATTTCTCCTTTCAGACACACCATTATGCTGTGGTGTTTCTGGAGGAGTCCATTGAGAGAGAATCTCATTCTCTCCTAGGTATGTGAGAAACTCATCAGAAAGGTATTCTCCTCCTCGATCAGACGCAGAGTTTTATACTCTTTTCAGTTTGTTTTTTCTACTTCACTTCGAAATCGTTTGAACATTTCAAATGAATCTGACTTATGTTTCATCAGATAGACATATCATATTTGGATAGATCATCCGTGAAAGTGATGAAGTAAAAATATCCACCTCTAGCACTTGTGCTCATGGACCCGCATACATCAGTATGTACTAGGCCCAAGAGCTCAGTAGCTCTCTCATCTTTTTCAGTAAAAGGTGACTTGATCATTTATCAAGAAGACAGGACTCACAGGTTGAAAGTGATTCACAATTACTGACTTCGAGGATTCTCTCTTGAGTCAACCTGTTATTCTGTTCTTATTTATATAACTAGCCTACAGTGCCATAAGTAGATATCTGACACACTATCTAATCTAGGATGATTGTCAGTAGAATAGACTACGTTAACAGGTTGTGATAACATATACACACCATTGTTCAAATGTCCATAAAAAATAGTAACATCATTTATAATGATATTATAATTTATTTTTTATTAAAATTTCATAATCATTTTTGGTCAGAAGGCCGACAAAAATAACGTTTAAAAAGAAACTGGGACAAAAATAACAATCATTAAGAACAACGGTATGGGACTCAAATACAAGTTTAAGATTTCTAATGCTAGAACTGAAACTGATCTTCCATCTCCAACGTTCAGAAATCTCTCGCCTTACTCGAATCTCCTACTGACCTGCAACTCCTACAATGAATTGCAAATATGGTAAGGGCTACCGGTATCCAATATCCAGTTAGTTATATTACAAATAGAAAAATTGTAAGGAGTTATCATATAAATACCGCCCAACAACAGCTTGCTGCTTTCTCTGCCTATTCGGGTCTAGGGAGGCAATGTACTAAGGACAATTTCTCTTACAGTGCCTCTGCTTCTTGCAAAAGAAGTATTCAACTTGACTCGTATTGGGCTTGATCTTTTTGGTCTAGTCCTGCACTGATGTCCCAGCCTGAACTTGCACATTCTTCACTTTATTCTTCTTGTTCTTCTTCCCTTTCTTAAAGGATCGAGAATCAGAAGACGAACCTCCCACTAAGTTCACTGACTCCTTGTGGAGTTGGTGATCCTTCTCAAAGTTTTGAAGCAACCCCAGTAACCCGTGGTAGTTTACTTCAGGCTTTGTCATTCTATAATGAGTGAGGAATGGGAGATAAGACTTGGGTAGCGAGTTCAGTATTGCATCTTTTCCAAGCTACTCATGCAAGGGAAAGCCGAGTTTGTTCAAATGCTCCATCAGCTCGATCATATACAATACATGATTAGTGACAGAGGCACATCCCGCATTTTGACGTTGAAGATGGCACAACTAGTCTTGTGCCTCTCCACATCATCGGGTGTACCAAAGGCATCCTCCAACACTTGAAGCATGTCCTTTGACTGAGCCATCTCAAATTTGTGACTGAACTCGTCGCTCATGGCAGCCAGCATGATGCAGCGCACCGTGGTCCGGTCACTGAGCCACTTCTGATAAGTATCTCTGACTGTTCCACATGCATTGGTAGCTGGCTCCTCAGGTGCAGGATCTGTTATCACATATAGGATCTGTTCATGCTCCAGAACTATCTTCAACTTTCAGTACCAGCTACCGAAGTTGGGTCCCACCAACTTATCATTGTCCAACAATGATCGAAGCGATAGGAAAGTGGTTATATCTGCACAAAGAAAAATCATAACCAATTAGTAATTGATTCATTAAACCTAAAGATTTGGACTTTAATCAAAAAAAAAATTTCACTATTTTATTCGAATTGGTAGCCTCTACCTCCAATTTGAGGAATTATCTTAATTCCTTAGTAGGTACTAGAATCCACTTAGACTGCACACAAGCCCAACTTTGGTTGGCTAACCCATATACATCTAAGGGTAGGTTCATAATCAATTATTTCTCTAAATAATTTTTAGTAATTTTAATTTTGCCCCAGTCCCTAATCAGTAGGCTTTGGCCTCTACTGAAAAGGTCTGGTTAGGTCCAACCATTAACATGACCATACTTGGCCCATCTAGCCAATGAATGATTAGGCCCAACTTTGGTTGGCTAACCTAACCACCATTTAGAAAGATGCAGTCAAGAAATCATATTATGAATGATAATTCCATCAGCCGATAAGCACCAGGTCTTTGGGCCTCCAATGATTATCCAACTGATGGACCTATTATCATCCACTTAATGAGTGGCTATGATCTAGTTATCACCATAACTATTTTATTTTAAGGGCCTAATAATTTTAGAAGATTTAATTGATTTAAAGGATGAGGTCAGATGAACCAGCTTATCATGATCCTCCCACTGGCTTCACCAAGTCAGCTTAAGGGAGTCCATTAAAAGGGCTGGTCTAGGAGTACCTAAATCAGTCACACTGATTTACCTAGCTGACATGGGTTAGCTCGAATAGTCAAGTGATCCAATCAAAATATAATTTCACCAAGAGGCCAGATAAGTTCGATCAATGGGAGGGTTTGCCAAAGCTTGCCTTAGACACCATCAGAAATGACCAGGTAAGCGGGCTCCCAATTAAAAACCACCGATCTGATTTACCTTAGGCACCAACTGGTTTGATTAGTTTCGATTGGATCAACCTAACAGTTCGTGTTAGACCGCTTAGCCAAGAATCAAGTCCATTTAATTCTCATTAAAGACATGGACTTGACCAACTACAACTATTGTAATTGATCTAGAGAATCTTTGACCTAATCTAAGCAACGAAGGCTATAGACACATTGGTAGTGATCACTTCTTAGTGTCTTTGGGTTGAACGCAACAATAGGATATTTCACTATGAGGTCCTTTGTTAGACTGCTTTGGCAAAAAAGATCGTCTCCCTTCTAGGTGGCTGGACGAGAGGCACAAAAGATGAGGAGGTTTGGTTACACACATTCACTCCAGACTTTTCTTGACAATGAGAACCGACCTCCCCTCTACTTGGAGCGGCAATGACCGAAACTGAGCCATAAGCCGTAAGGTTGTGCTGACAAAGTGGTGATTTAAATCATATGCATAACCCAGATATAATGAAGCTGTTGACCCTCGCCCTCTGAACTCCCATCTATTGTTCTCCCCTCAACCCTATGTAACTTATCCACTCCCTCCAAAAACAACCCCCTCCCACATCCCTCACCTAGCTCTTATAATTTTCTAATTTCTAACTTATCATATTATATATAAATATATTAATGGGGGAAGTGTCTCACTAACCTCATTTTTCATCAAAAAAAAAAAAATATTGCTACTGCTATAATCAATTAATAATTTTGATGGTGATTTGTTACAAAGGACTAACACCATAATTGAAACCTTTGAGCATTCTTGCTGCTTAAAACAAAAAAAAAAAAAGGTGAATTATTATAGCGAAACCAAAAGCTCAGCTTGGATAAGTTATGCAATAATGGCTTTGGGGAATGTCCGTAGCAACAAAATAACACCACTTTTGCTATTTTAAAAGAAAAAAAAAAAAAAGAAAAGGAAAATAAGATCACTTTGCTGCTTAGAAGAAAAAAAAAAAAAAAACCTCCATCCCACCTATTTGCATAATACGGTGGGCCAATGGACTGGTTAAATTCCAATCGTAATCGTGGCTCGCGGGTTTGGCAAACAAATGGAGCGTTTATAGGCTTTGCCAAAATTAATTAAATGGAGGGACGGGTATTGGAAGTCAGAAGCAGTTGAAAGCCTATTTTAATTATTTTCTCTATTTTACCTTGTATTAATTCTCTTACAATAGATTTGCAATAGTAGGTAGCTAGCATTCAATGATCTTTAAAGTTTTTGAAGTTTCATTACAATTAAATCAAATCCCATCATCTTCAATTTCCGGCCATGGACCAGTGGTACGCTATGCAAAATCTCTTCGCGCTGCCATCTACTTGACACTCATATTTTTGACGGGAAAATAAGGAAAACACCACCCCAACTGAGATGGATCCCTGGCTGGGATGAGAAAATTGGACATCTAGAAGATTTTAGTGGAGACCTGACACAATAAAATAAGATTATTTTATTATTTTAAAGAAGAAAAAGGAAAATTCATTCCACCTGACTGGAAGCCCGGTTTTAGGATGAGAAAATTGGAAATTTTCTACGGAAGTCTACATAATAATATTCGGCTGAAATAATATCTACAGAAGTCTGATCATCTTACTTCCAGACTCTCTCTGCAGTTGTGTTGACTGATCTTCCGTCTGTTTTAAGTCTTCTGACATCCTCTCATCTTGAACGCGAGGGCACCATCTCATTGTTATACCTTCATAAAAGTTAGTCTCCAACTGCGCCCGTTCTTTTCCTTGGAAAGATTGCCTCGAGGAGCGTTCAACCACCGAGGCAAACACCTGTATGACTATTTTACATTTTTGTGTTCATGTTTCTAAAGAATTTTAATGGTATCGAGCAATGCTTATGAGCAAACATGAGGGGAGTTGAATGATCATGAAGGCTCATGAGTAGCACCTAACTTTTCTTATAGTTGGTTCACCAATTCACATGACCTCCTAAGAGGTGCTAACCATGGTTCTTCATAATTGCCTGTTAGTTTTCACGTTAATAAGGAACTTATGTTTTAGAACAACTTTGGCATAAAACTTGCACAATGCATGGCATATGCTTTATTCTTCTTTTTTTTTTTTTTTCCAACTGTCCTTCAAATGCAACAAATTATAATGAATGAAAGACTTCAATTGCTAAATTTTTATTAAATATTAAGTACTGAACTCAAATAATTACTCGTAATAATCCATTTCTCTCGAGGTTTTACATATCTTTCTCTTGATATCGCTGTAATAAAAGAGTCGGTTAGTGTCTTATTAGTAGATAGATATTCTAACATTTTATCCTTTCTTACTAGTTTTCTTATATAATAATATGTTCTTGAAATATGTCTAGATTTACTTATGAATTTTTTACTCTTTGCCAAGTGAATAGCTATCTTGCTATCACAACGCATGGTAAGGAAGAAATGGATTTTTGAGAAGCCATCTCTTGTAATGGTGCCCAACAAATCGATCCAAAACTTCAACTTCATGTATAGGAACCTTAATTATCATAGAAGTAGCTATTATGCATATAGAGAAAAATAATTATTTTTAAACTATTGTGGACTTCATGAATAAAATTAAAAAATCTGCAAAATTAGAAACAAATATTTGGGTGCTAGACATACCGCTTAAGATTTTTTTGTTAAAAAAAAATAATCATTTCTCCACCATGCAGGTGGCTTTTCTAGACGTTGTTGTCTCCAAGATCCAAAATCTATGCACTTTCGGTACTTTAGGATGTATCCTAAAAGAATAGCAAAGCAATGCGTGTGCGCTTATTAATTTGTAAGAGAAAGTATAGCCATAATAATGATGAGAAGGATAAATTACTTTTATCTACCAAAGTACATCATATATATATATATATATAGGAGTGATACAAAGCGCCTCTTCATAAAGGAAATGTAGCCGATCAAAGCTTTAAACTTCTTCCAATGGATAAGAAGAGAAAACAAAAGCATCTCTTGGTTATGGAACCAAACGGCCAAAGTTTCGAAACAAGTAATTACCTCTAACAAATAAGAGGAATAGATTTATTTTGAAAATAAAACTCTAACGCATGCCATAGTTAATAGTGGAATGAGGTTCTTGGGAGATTTGGTGGTGGACATATACAGTGTTGACCAAAGGTGAATGGTGAAGCCCTTGGTGGCAAGCTTGATCACAAGTTGGACAACAGCAATGATGAGGACCCCGAAGGTTACGGGGATTAGGATGGCATGGGGCTTCCGGTTAGGATCTACCATTGTTTCTCTAATTTCTATCTGTTGGAGAAAGAAAGTCAGAGGTGTTTGTATTCAAATGTTGAACCGGTTGAATGATAAGGTTGGGTGATTGGTAGATACATGAATTATGCATCTCGTAAGTTCTCCGACTTTAGTTATAAACACACAATATGTGTGCAAATTATTATACATGGGGTGGTTTTGCTTGTCGAATATACTTTAAGGAACCAACATTGGACTGGTACGAGTTTTTCTCTTTTTCTCTAATTATTTTTTGATATATGGTATAATAGTTTTATAAATTATAATAATTAAAAGATTTTAATAATTAAATTTTTATTGCATATTAAATAATAAATTTTAATTACGATCGAATAGAAACTTCCATCATTAATACTAGTGTCCACATAAAAAATAGAAAACTATACACAAGTTGAGCCCCCATACATAACCTCCTATTATTAATACTAATGTCTTTGGTACTGAAATATTGACCTACGTGATACAGGGTTACAACTTTTTCTTTTTCCAACTAGCAATATATTAAATTAGAATAAATAAATAGGTCCAATAGCCTTGCATATCAATCAATGAATTTTAATAATGAAGTCCAAGATTTCTGGCCCTCATGGAGGCAACAGCACCAAAACAAAAAAAGCAACGAAGGCTATAGACACATTGGTAGCGATCATTTCTTAGTATCTTTGGGTTGAACGCAACAATAGGATATTTCACTATGAGGTCCTTTGTTAGACTTTTGCTATTTTAAAAGGAAAAAAAAAAAAAGAAAAGGAAAATAAGATCACTTTGCTGCTTAGAAGAAAAAAAAAAAAAAAAACCTCCATCCCACCTATTTGCATAATACGGTGGGCCAATGGACTGGTTAAATTCCAATCGTAATCGTGGCTCGCGGGTTTGGCAAACAAATGGAGCGTTTATAGGCTTTGCCAAAATTAATTAAATGGAGGGACGGGTATTGGAAGTCAGAAGCAGTTGAAAGCCTATTTTAATTATTTTCTCTATTTTACCTTGTATTAATTCTCTTACAATAGATTTGCAATAGTAGGTAGCTAGCATTCAATGATCTTTAAAGTTTTTGAAGTTTCATTACAATTAAATCAAATCCCATCATCTTCAATTTCCGGCCATGGACCAGTGGTACGCTATGCAAAATCTCTTCGCGCTGCCATCTACTTGACACTCATATTTTTGACGGGAAAATAAGGAAAACACCACCCCAACTGAGATGGATCCCTGGCTGGGATGAGAAAATTGGACATCTAGAAGATTTTAGTGGAGACCTGACACAATAAAATAAGATTATTTTATTATTTTAAAGAAGAAAAAGGAAAATTCATTCCACCTGACTGGAAGCCCGGTTTTAGGATGAGAAAATTGGAAATTTTCTACGGAAGTCTACATAATAATATTCGGCTGAAATAATATCTACAGAAGTCTGATCATCTTACTTCCAGACTCTCTCTGCAGTTGTGTTGACTGATCTTCCGTCTGTTTTAAGTCTTCTGACATCCTCTCATCTTGAACGCGAGGGCACCATCTCATTGTTATACCTTCATAAAAGTTAGTCTCCAACTGCGCCCGTTCTTTTCCTTGGAAAGATTGCCTCGAGGAGCGTTCAACCACCGAGGCAAACACCTGTATGACTATTTTACATTTTTGTGTTCATGTTTCTAAAGAATTTTAATGGTATCGAGCAATGCTTATGAGCAAACATGAGGGGAGTTGAATGATCATGAAGGCTCATGAGTAGCACCTAACTTTTCTTATAGTTGGTTCACCAATTCACATGACCTCCTAAGAGGTGCTAACCATGGTTCTTCATAATTGCCTGTTAGTTTTCACGTTAATAAGGAACTTATGTTTTAGAACAACTTTGGCATAAAACTTGCACAATGCATGGCATATGCTTTATTCTTCTTTTTTTTTTTTTTTCCAACTGTCCTTCAAATGCAACAAATTATAATGAATGAAAGACTTCAATTGCTAAATTTTTATTAAATATTAAGTACTGAACTCAAATAATTACTCGTAATAATCCATTTCTCTCGAGGTTTTACATATCTTTCTCTTGATATCGCTGTAATAAAAGAGTCGGTTAGTGTCTTATTAGTAGATAGATATTCTAACATTTTATCCTTTCTTACTAGTTTTCTTATATAATAATATGTTCTTGAAATATGTCTAGATTTACTTATGAATTTTTTACTCTTTGCCAAGTGAATAGCTATCTTGCTATCACAACGCATGGTAAGGAAGAAATGGATTTTTGAGAAGCCATCTCTTGTAATGGTGCCCAACAAATCGATCCAAAACTTCAACTTCATGTATAGGAACCTTAATTATCATAGAAGTAGCTATTATGCATATAGAGAAAAATAATTATTTTTAAACTATTGTGGACTTCATGAATAAAATTAAAAAATCTGCAAAATTAGAAACAAATATTTGGGTGCTAGACATACCGCTTAAGATTTTTTTGTTAAAAAAAATAATCATTTCTCCACCATGCAGGTGGCTTTTCTAGACGTTGTTGTCTCCAAGATCCAAAATCTATGCACTTTCGGTACTTTAGGATGTATCCTAAAAGAATAGCAAAGCAATGCGTGTGCGCTTATTAATTTGTAAGAGAAAGTATAGCCATAATAATGATGAGAAGGATAAATTACTTTTATCTACCAAAGTACATCATATATATATATATATATAGGAGTGATACAAAGCGCCTCTTCATAAAGGAAATGTAGCCGATCAAAGCTTTAAACTTCTTCCAATGGATAAGAAGAGAAAACAAAAGCATCTCTTGGTTATGGAACCAAACGGCCAAAGTTTCGAAACAAGTAATTACCTCTAACAAATAAGAGGAATAGATTTATTTTGAAAATAAAACTCTAACGCATGCCATAGTTAATAGTGGAATGAGGTTCTTGGGAGATTTGGTGGTGGACATATACAGTGTTGACCAAAGGTGAATGGTGAAGCCCTTGGTGGCAAGCTTGATCACAAGTTGGACAACAGCAATGATGAGGACCCCGAAGGTTACGGGGATTAGGATGGCATGGGGCTTCCGGTTAGGATCTACCATTGTTTCTCTAATTTCTATCTGTTGGAGAAAGAAAGTCAGAGGTGTTTGTATTCAAATGTTGAACCGGTTGAATGATAAGGTTGGGTGATTGGTAGATACATGAATTATGCATCTCGTAAGTTCTCCGACTTTAGTTATAAACACACAATATGTGTGCAAATTATTATACATGGGGTGGTTTTGCTTGTCGAATATACTTTAAGGAACCAACATTGGACTGGTACGAGTTTTTCTCTTTTCTCTAATTATTTTTTGATATATGGTATAATAGTTTTATAAATTATAATAATTAAAAGATTTTAATAATTAAATTTTTATTGCATATTAAATAATAAATTTTAATTACGATCGAATAGAAACTTCCATCATTAATACTAGTGTCCACATAAAAAATAGAAAACTATACACAAGTTGAGCCCCCATACATAACCTCCTATTATTAATACTAATGTCTTTGGTACTGAAATATTGACCTACGTGATACAGGGTTACAACTTTTTCTTTTTCCAACTAGCAATATATTAAATTAGAATAAATAAATAGGTCCAATAGCCTTGCATATCAATCAATGAATTTTAATAATGAAGTCCAAGATTTCTGGCCCTCATGGAGGCAACAGCACCAAAACAAAAAAAGCAACGAAGGCTATAGACACATTGGTAGCGATCATTTCTTAGTATCTTTGGGTTGAACGCAACAATAGGATATTTCACTATGAGGTCCTTTGTTAGACTTTTGCTATTTTAAAAGGAAAAAAAAAAAAAGAAAAGGAAAATAAGATCACTTTGCTGCTTAGAAGAAAAAAAAAAAAAAAAACCTCCATCCCACCTATTTGCATAATACGGTGGGCCAATGGACTGGTTAAATTCCAATCGTAATCGTGGCTCGCGGGTTTGGCAAACAAATGGAGCGTTTATAGGCTTTGCCAAAATTAATTAAATGGAGGGACGGGTATTGGAAGTCAGAAGCAGTTGAAAGCCTATTTTAATTATTTTCTCTATTTTACCTTGTATTAATTCTCTTACAATAGATTTGCAATAGTAGGTAGCTAGCATTCAATGATCTTTAAAGTTTTTGAAGTTTCATTACAATTAAATCAAATCCCATCATCTTCAATTTCCGGCCATGGACCAGTGGTACGCTATGCAAAATCTCTTCGCGCTGCCATCTACTTGACACTCATATTTTTGACGGGAAAATAAGGAAAACACCACCCCAACTGAGATGGATCCCTGGCTGGGATGAGAAAATTGGACATCTAGAAGATTTTAGTGGAGACCTGACACAATAAAATAAGATTATTTTATTATTTTAAAGAAGAAAAAGGAAAATTCATTCCACCTGACTGGAAGCCCGGTTTTAGGATGAGAAAATTGGAAATTTTCTACGGAAGTCTACATAATAATATTCGGCTGAAATAATATCTACAGAAGTCTGATCATCTTACTTCCAGACTCTCTCTGCAGTTGTGTTGACTGATCTTCCGTCTGTTTTAAGTCTTCTGACATCCTCTCATCTTGAACGCGAGGGCACCATCTCATTGTTATACCTTCATAAAAGTTAGTCTCCAACTGCGCCCGTTCTTTTCCTTGGAAAGATTGCCTCGAGGAGCGTTCAACCACCGAGGCAAACACCTGTATGACTATTTTACATTTTTGTGTTCATGTTTCTAAAGAATTTTAATGGTATCGAGCAATGCTTATGAGCAAACATGAGGGGAGTTGAATGATCATGAAGGCTCATGAGTAGCACCTAACTTTTCTTATAGTTGGTTCACCAATTCACATGACCTCCTAAGAGGTGCTAACCATGGTTCTTCATAATTGCCTGTTAGTTTTCACGTTAATAAGGAACTTATGTTTTAGAACAACTTTGGCATAAAACTTGCACAATGCATGGCATATGCTTTATTCTTCTTTTTTTTTTTTTTTCCAACTGTCCTTCAAATGCAACAAATTATAATGAATGAAAGACTTCAATTGCTAAATTTTTATTAAATATTAAGTACTGAACTCAAATAATTACTCGTAATAATCCATTTCTCTCGAGGTTTTACATATCTTTCTCTTGATATCGCTGTAATAAAAGAGTCGGTTAGTGTCTTATTAGTAGATAGATATTCTAACATTTTATCCTTTCTTACTAGTTTTCTTATATAATAATATGTTCTTGAAATATGTCTAGATTTACTTATGAATTTTTTACTCTTTGCCAAGTGAATAGCTATCTTGCTATCACAACGCATGGTAAGGAAGAAATGGATTTTTGAGAAGCCATCTCTTGTAATGGTGCCCAACAAATCGATCCAAAACTTCAACTTCATGTATAGGAACCTTAATTATCATAGAAGTAGCTATTATGCATATAGAGAAAAATAATTATTTTTAAACTATTGTGGACTTCATGAATAAAATTAAAAAATCTGCAAAATTAGAAACAAATATTTGGGTGCTAGACATACCGCTTAAGATTTTTTTGTTAAAAAAAATAATCATTTCTCCACCATGCAGGTGGCTTTTCTAGACGTTGTTGTCTCCAAGATCCAAAATCTATGCACTTTCGGTACTTTAGGATGTATCCTAAAAGAATAGCAAAGCAATGCGTGTGCGCTTATTAATTTGTAAGAGAAAGTATAGCCATAATAATGATGAGAAGGATAAATTACTTTTATCTACCAAAGTACATCATATATATATATATATATAGGAGTGATACAAAGCGCCTCTTCATAAAGGAAATGTAGCCGATCAAAGCTTTAAACTTCTTCCAATGGATAAGAAGAGAAAACAAAAGCATCTCTTGGTTATGGAACCAAACGGCCAAAGTTTCGAAACAAGTAATTACCTCTAACAAATAAGAGGAATAGATTTATTTTGAAAATAAAACTCTAACGCATGCCATAGTTAATAGTGGAATGAGGTTCTTGGGAGATTTGGTGGTGGACATATACAGTGTTGACCAAAGGTGAATGGTGAAGCCCTTGGTGGCAAGCTTGATCACAAGTTGGACAACAGCAATGATGAGGACCCCGAAGGTTACGGGGATTAGGATGGCATGGGGCTTCCGGTTAGGATCTACCATTGTTTCTCTAATTTCTATCTGTTGGAGAAAGAAAGTCAGAGGTGTTTGTATTCAAATGTTGAACCGGTTGAATGATAAGGTTGGGTGATTGGTAGATACATGAATTATGCATCTCGTAAGTTCTCCGACTTTAGTTATAAACACACAATATGTGTGCAAATTATTATACATGGGGTGGTTTTGCTTGTCGAATATACTTTAAGGAACCAACATTGGACTGGTACGAGTTTTTCTCTTTTTCTCTAATTATTTTTTGATATATGGTATAATAGTTTTATAAATTATAATAATTAAAAGATTTTAATAATTAAATTTTTATTGCATATTAAATAATAAATTTTAATTACGATCGAATAGAAACTTCCATCATTAATACTAGTGTCCACATAAAAAATAGAAAACTATACACAAGTTGAGCCCCCATACATAACCTCCTATTATTAATACTAATGTCTTTGGTACTGAAATATTGACCTACGTGATACAGGGTTACAACTTTTTCTTTTTCCAACTAGCAATATATTAAATTAGAATAAATAAATAGGTCCAATAGCCTTGCATATCAATCAATGAATTTTAATAATGAAGTCCAAGATTTCTGGCCCTCATGGAGGCAACAGCACCAAAACAAAAAAAGCAACGAAGGCTATAGACACATTGGTAGCGATCATTTCTTAGTATCTTTGGGTTGAACGCAACAATAGGATATTTCACTATGAGGTCCTTTGTTAGACTTTTGCTATTTTAAAAGGAAAAAAAAAAAAAGAAAAGGAAAATAAGATCACTTTGCTGCTTAGAAGAAAAAAAAAAAAAAAAAACCTCCATCCCACCTATTTGCATAATACGGTGGGCCAATGGACTGGTTAAATTCCAATCGTAATCGTGGCTCGCGGGTTTGGCAAACAAATGGAGCGTTTATAGGCTTTGCCAAAATTAATTAAATGGAGGGACGGGTATTGGAAGTCAGAAGCAGTTGAAAGCCTATTTTAATTATTTTCTCTATTTTACCTTGTATTAATTCTCTTACAATAGATTTGCAATAGTAGGTAGCTAGCATTCAATGATCTTTAAAGTTTTTGAAGTTTCATTACAATTAAATCAAATCCCATCATCTTCAATTTCCGGCCATGGACCAGTGGTACGCTATGCAAAATCTCTTCGCGCTGCCATCTACTTGACACTCATATTTTTGACGGGAAAATAAGGAAAACACCACCCCAACTGAGATGGATCCCTGGCTGGGATGAGAAAATTGGACATCTAGAAGATTTTAGTGGAGACCTGACACAATAAAATAAGATTATTTTATTATTTTAAAGAAGAAAAAGGAAAATTCATTCCACCTGACTGGAAGCCCGGTTTTAGGATGAGAAAATTGGAAATTTTCTACGGAAGTCTACATAATAATATTCGGCTGAAATAATATCTACAGAAGTCTGATCATCTTACTTCCAGACTCTCTCTGCAGTTGTGTTGACTGATCTTCCGTCTGTTTTAAGTCTTCTGACATCCTCTCATCTTGAACGCGAGGGCACCATCTCATTGTTATACCTTCATAAAAGTTAGTCTCCAACTGCGCCCGTTCTTTTCCTTGGAAAGATTGCCTCGAGGAGCGTTCAACCACCGAGGCAAACACCTGTATGACTATTTTACATTTTTGTGTTCATGTTTCTAAAGAATTTTAATGGTATCGAGCAATGCTTATGAGCAAACATGAGGGGAGTTGAATGATCATGAAGGCTCATGAGTAGCACCTAACTTTTCTTATAGTTGGTTCACCAATTCACATGACCTCCTAAGAGGTGCTAACCATGGTTCTTCATAATTGCCTGTTAGTTTTCACGTTAATAAGGAACTTATGTTTTAGAACAACTTTGGCATAAAACTTGCACAATGCATGGCATATGCTTTATTCTTCTTTTTTTTTTTTTTTCCAACTGTCCTTCAAATGCAACAAATTATAATGAATGAAAGACTTCAATTGCTAAATTTTTATTAAATATTAAGTACTGAACTCAAATAATTACTCGTAATAATCCATTTCTCTCGAGGTTTTACATATCTTTCTCTTGATATCGCTGTAATAAAAGAGTCGGTTAGTGTCTTATTAGTAGATAGATATTCTAACATTTTATCCTTTCTTACTAGTTTTCTTATATAATAATATGTTCTTGAAATATGTCTAGATTTACTTATGAATTTTTTACTCTTTGCCAAGTGAATAGCTATCTTGCTATCACAACGCATGGTAAGGAAGAAATGGATTTTTGAGAAGCCATCTCTTGTAATGGTGCCCAACAAATCGATCCAAAACTTCAACTTCATGTATAGGAACCTTAATTATCATAGAAGTAGCTATTATGCATATAGAGAAAAATAATTATTTTTAAACTATTGTGGACTTCATGAATAAAATTAAAAAATCTGCAAAATTAGAAACAAATATTTGGGTGCTAGACATACCGCTTAAGATTTTTTTGTTAAAAAAAATAATCATTTCTCCACCATGCAGGTGGCTTTTCTAGACGTTGTTGTCTCCAAGATCCAAAATCTATGCACTTTCGGTACTTTAGGATGTATCCTAAAAGAATAGCAAAGCAATGCGTGTGCGCTTATTAATTTGTAAGAGAAAGTATAGCCATAATAATGATGAGAAGGATAAATTACTTTTATCTACCAAAGTACATCATATATATATATATATATAGGAGTGATACAAAGCGCCTCTTCATAAAGGAAATGTAGCCGATCAAAGCTTTAAACTTCTTCCAATGGATAAGAAGAGAAAACAAAAGCATCTCTTGGTTATGGAACCAAACGGCCAAAGTTTCGAAACAAGTAATTACCTCTAACAAATAAGAGGAATAGATTTATTTTGAAAATAAAACTCTAACGCATGCCATAGTTAATAGTGGAATGAGGTTCTTGGGAGATTTGGTGGTGGACATATACAGTGTTGACCAAAGGTGAATGGTGAAGCCCTTGGTGGCAAGCTTGATCACAAGTTGGACAACAGCAATGATGAGGACCCCGAAGGTTACGGGGATTAGGATGGCATGGGGCTTCCGGTTAGGATCTACCATTGTTTCTCTAATTTCTATCTGTTGGAGAAAGAAAGTCAGAGGTGTTTGTATTCAAATGTTGAACCGGTTGAATGATAAGGTTGGGTGATTGGTAGATACATGAATTATGCATCTCGTAAGTTCTCCGACTTTAGTTATAAACACACAATATGTGTGCAAATTATTATACATGGGGTGGTTTTGCTTGTCGAATATACTTTAAGGAACCAACATTGGACTGGTACGAGTTTTTCTCTTTTTCTCTAATTATTTTTTGATATATGGTATAATAGTTTTATAAATTATAATAATTAAAAGATTTTAATAATTAAATTTTTATTGCATATTAAATAATAAATTTTAATTACGATCGAATAGAAACTTCCATCATTAATACTAGTGTCCACATAAAAAATAGAAAACTATACACAAGTTGAGCCCCCATACATAACCTCCTATTATTAATACTAATGTCTTTGGTACTGAAATATTGACCTACGTGATACAGGGTTACAACTTTTTCTTTTTCCAACTAGCAATATATTAAATTAGAATAAATAAATAGGTCCAATAGCCTTGCATATCAATCAATGAATTTTAATAATGAAGTCCAAGATTTCTGGCCCTCATGGAGGCAACAGCACCAAAACAAAAAAAGCAACGAAGGCTATAGACACATTGGTAGCGATCATTTCTTAGTATCTTTGGGTTGAACGCAACAATAGGATATTTCACTATGAGGTCCTTTGTTAGACTTTTGCTATTTTAAAAGGAAAAAAAAAAAAAGAAAAGGAAAATAAGATCACTTTGCTGCTTAGAAGAAAAAAAAAAAAAAAAACCTCCATCCCACCTATTTGCATAATACGGTGGGCCAATGGACTGGTTAAATTCCAATCGTAATCGTGGCTCGCGGGTTTGGCAAACAAATGGAGCGTTTATAGGCTTTGCCAAAATTAATTAAATGGAGGGACGGGTATTGGAAGTCAGAAGCAGTTGAAAGCCTATTTTAATTATTTTCTCTATTTTACCTTGTATTAATTCTCTTACAATAGATTTGCAATAGTAGGTAGCTAGCATTCAATGATCTTTAAAGTTTTTGAAGTTTCATTACAATTAAATCAAATCCCATCATCTTCAATTTCCGGCCATGGACCAGTGGTACGCTATGCAAAATCTCTTCGCGCTGCCATCTACTTGACACTCATATTTTTGACGGGAAAATAAGGAAAACACCACCCCAACTGAGATGGATCCCTGGCTGGGATGAGAAAATTGGACATCTAGAAGATTTTAGTGGAGACCTGACACAATAAAATAAGATTATTTTATTATTTTAAAGAAGAAAAAGGAAAATTCATTCCACCTGACTGGAAGCCCGGTTTTAGGATGAGAAAATTGGAAATTTTCTACGGAAGTCTACATAATAATATTCGGCTGAAATAATATCTACAGAAGTCTGATCATCTTACTTCCAGACTCTCTCTGCAGTTGTGTTGACTGATCTTCCGTCTGTTTTAAGTCTTCTGACATCCTCTCATCTTGAACGCGAGGGCACCATCTCATTGTTATACCTTCATAAAAGTTAGTCTCCAACTGCGCCCGTTCTTTTCCTTGGAAAGATTGCCTCGAGGAGCGTTCAACCACCGAGGCAAACACCTGTATGACTATTTTACATTTTTGTGTTCATGTTTCTAAAGAATTTTAATGGTATCGACCAAACATGAGGGGAGTTGAATGATCATGAACGGTCATGAGTAGCACCTAACTTTTCTTATAGTTGGTTCACCAATTCACATGACCGCCTAAGAGGTGCTAACCATGGTTCTTCATGATTGCCTGTTAGTTTTCACGTTAATAAGGAACTTATGTTTTAGAACAACTTTGGCATAAAACTTGCACAATGCATGGCATATGCTTTATTCTTTTTTTTTTTTTTTTTCCAACTGTCCTTCAAATGCAACAAATTATAATGAATGAAAGACTTCAATTGCTAAATTTTTATTAAATATTAAGTACTGAACTCAAATAATTACTCATCATAATCCATTTCTCTCGAGGTTTTACATATCTTTCTCTTGATATCGCTGTAATAAAAGAGTCGGTTAGTGTCTTATTAGTCGATAGATATTCTAACATTTTATCCTTTCTTACTAGTTTTCTAATATAATAATATGTTCTTGAAATATGTTTAGATTTACTTATGAATTTTTTACTCTTTGCCAAGTGAATAGCTATCTTGCTATCACAACGCATGGTAAGGAAGAAATGGATTTTTGAGAAGCCATCTCTTGTAATGGTGCCCAACAAATCGATCCAAAACTTCAACTTCATGTATAGGAACCTTAATTATCATAGAAGTAGCTATTATGCATATAGAGAAAAATAATTATTTTTAAACTATTGTGGACTTCATGAATAAAATTAAAAAATCTGCAAAATTAGAAACAAATATTTGGGTGCTAGACATACCGCTTAAGATTTTTTTGTTAAAAAAAATAATCATTTCTCCACCATGCAGGTGGCTTTTCTAGACGTTGTTGTCTCCAAGATCCAAAATCTATGCACTTTCGGTACTTTAGGATGTATCCTAAAAGAATAGCAAAGCAATGCGTGTGCGCTTATTAATTTGTAAGAGAAAGTATAGCCATAATAATGATGAGAAGGATAAATTACTTTTATCTACCAAAGTACATCATATATATATATATATATATAGGAGTGATACAAAGCGCCTCTTCATAAAGGAAATGTAGCCGATCAAAGCTTTAAACTTCTTCCAATGGATAAGAAGAGAAAACAAAAGCATCTCTTGGTTATGGAACCAAACGGCCAAAGTTTCGAAACAAGTAATTACCTCTAACAAATAAGAGGAATAGATTTATTTTGAAAATAAAACTCTAACGCATGCCATAGTTAATAGTGGAATGAGGTTCTTGGGAGATTTGGTGGTGGACATATACAGTGTTGACCAAAGGTGAATGGTGAAGCCCTTGGTGGCAAGCTTGATCACAAGTTGGACAACAGCAATGATGAGGACCCCGAAGGTTACGGGGATTAGGATGGCATGGGGCTTCCGGTTAGGATCTACCATTGTTTCTCTAATTTCTATCTGTTGGAGAAAGAAAGTCAGAGGTGTTTGTATTCAAATGTTGAACCGGTTGAATGATAAGGTTGGGTGATTGGTAGATACATGAATTATGCATCTCGTAAGTTCTCCGACTTTAGTTATAAACACACAATATGTGTGCAAATTATTATACATGGGGTGGTTTTGCTTGTCGAATATACTTTAAGGAACCAACATTGGACTGGTACGAGTTTTTCTCTTTTCCTCTAATTATTTTTTGATATACGATATAATAGTTTCATAAATTATAATAATTAAAAAATTTCAATAATCAAATTTTTGTTGTATATTAAATAATAAATTTTAATTACGATCGAATAGAAACTTCCATCATTAATACTAGTGTCCACGTAAAAAATAGAAAACTATACACAAGTTCAGCCCTATACATAACCTCCTATTATTAATACTATTGTCTTTAGTACTGAAATATTGACTCTACGTGAAACAGGGTTACAACTTTTTCTTTTTCCAACTAGCAATATAATAAATTAGAATAAATAAATAGGTCCAATAGCCTTGCATATCAATCAATGAATTTTAATAATGATCGAGCACATATATTTAATATACATTACATATTAAACAATAAATTTTAATGATGTCACACACATCTATTCCGAGGTCATTAATATACATTGCATATTAAACAATGAATTCTAATAAAGATTGAGCATATTAATATCGATATTATTAATAGTATCCATATGGTGAATAGAGAACTGACATTAATGATATATATACCCAACAATATATGCTTACAAAATAAAACAAAACAAAACAAAATGGACTACTCTATGTAGCTGGAAGGGTGGAGGAGTCATCCATTTACCTTAGTGAATGTACAACTAAGTGAATTTACCTAAGGGTGGAGGGGATATGCCTTTACCTAAGTGAATTTAGAACTCCTGTATAATCTACTAACATCATTATTTTCTTATTGTTATTATTATGTCAATATTTACCTTGAATAATCCCTTGAACCAATTAGAAATGTGAAAGATAAAAGTTACCCACTAAGAGTGAGATTGAGAGTGGCAATTTTAGCTCATAGGTAAATCTAAACTTTTTCTCAATGAAAACAATTTAGCAAAAGTAACCCCATCAAGTGAAGTACCCACTTATACGTTACTTCCTTACTGCTCCTCTATCAATCGTATGTGAGATCCCAATATACGTCATTAAGGTCCCATTTGGATGCTCGCATGATGAATCCCTATAATTAATCATAAATAGAGGATCAAGACAAGACCCTAAACAATGGGGAAAGCAATATTTTTCTACAATTTGGGATATTTTAGACAAAAATTATTCCCCACACTACATGCGCCATATGATCGTGCATGTTATCAATAATAGCCACTTATTCTTTAGGCCCCATTCATCAAGCATGCATCTCGGTACACTGCTATAAGAATGAGTGGATATGATCGATGGCATGCAAGGACACATGGTGCGGAATAATATCTCTATTTTAGAATACATAGTCCTAAAAATATGGGATATTGCAAAAACATCTTTCAATAAGAATTTGTAATTTTCATCTTTTCTAGGATGTTCTGATCTAAAGCTTCCATGAATAGACAAGTTTATTCTTTTCTTATCACTAACTCATCTCTCTTTTTTTTAAGCTACTGAAGAAAGGCTAGCCCTTTTCGCCTGCAGTTTTATTATAAATAAGTCAATACAAAAAGAACAAAATAAAAGGAAAGAAGCAAGGATAAAAGAAGAAGCAAGGATAAGAAGAAACTAAGCTATGAGGCCAAGAATCGGCATAGAAAGAAATAAACTTCCGAAGCAACAACAATATAAACTCTGTATCTTGCTGGAAAATGGCCAAAAACTACAATAAAACTCATGGCAAAAGCTTGTAGATGCCACATTTTCTCTTTAGAAAAATTCTTTTATTCTTTCCTGCCATAAATTCTAGCAACCAAAGCCAACAAATCCCAGCCACTGTGAATTCTCTTTGGAGTTCATTGTGGTTCAAAGTTGTAATAGAGATGATGGTCGACTCTTTACACCCAAATATGTATTCAATAGCAAGCCAGACTTTTATGGAATAGCCAATGTAGAAATAGATGGACACTTATTTCATCTGCAGCTCCACAAAGAGAATTAAGAAGTAGACACCATCCATCCCTTCTTCCTCACAACTCAACCATGTGTAATTGTTAGGATATATTCCAATCACTTCTCCTCATAGACAAGTGATAGATAATAGTCATAAACCTAATGTATAATAACAACCAACAATTCAATGGAAGTAGTAAAATCAAGCAACCAATAAAGTACAAACATCCAGAATTGCATGAATAAACCTTCAAAGAAGGAAAATCACAAAAAAACAATGGAAAATCTACTAATCAATAAGATGAATAGTATAAAAGGTTCATCATAACAAGAAAATTACAAAAACACACTACAAAAAATAAGGGATACAATAGCAGTCAAAATCTCTGAACAACTTTCCCAATGATTTTTCTAACTACGACTATGTCACTAGTAAATGTGCCATTGTTGTTTCAACAGCGATACTTTATACAACCACTGAAAAAAGTGATGTTTCAATAATGATTTTTTGTAAGATTTAACTGTGTTTTCTTTCCACTGCAAAAATTTTCACCAACGGTCGTAAATGCTACTAATAGTTTATAACGATTATTGGGAATACACTTCCAACAATGATTTTCACTACTAGGAATATATTTTCAACAATAGATCTTTCGAGATCAATTATGAGCACTCTAGATAAAATTTCAGCAATGGTTCAAATCATTGGGGATAATATTTCAACAGCGATTCTAATTGTCGGAAATAATCTTTTAACGACAGTTATTACCCCGGGGGATAATATATTAGCAGTAGTTATAACTGCTGGGGATAATATTTTAGTGGTAGTTATAACTGAGGTTCTCAATTAGAATGGAGAGAAAATGAAGAGATTATAGATAATTGACCATTCTTAGAGAAGAAGATATAGAGCACGGCGAGAAGAAAGCCAAAGAGGAGGGAGGTGTTGACCTTGACAAAGATGGCATAGATGAGGGGGGTGCCTGCCTTGATGATGATGGCGTAGGAGAGGGAAGCACCCAAATTGCAAAATATACCCAAAAAATAATAAAATTCCAACAATAAAATAAGGGATAAAATAAAAGAAGAAGAAATTGAGAGGAGCTTGTCAGAGCTATGGATGCAGAGAGAGGAGAAGAACGGAGATGACTCATGATCATATTGTTGGAAATTATATCCCAAAATCAATCGTTAGTCTATTGACAGTTGTGCTTATCATTGTAATTGTATATGAATTATTGAATTAATAAATATTATTTAGTTTTTCCATCTCTGTGTACATCTCATTTTGAACTCCAGTTATGTAATGAAGTCCTTAGGACTATTTAATTCGATATAGAAGGATATATCGTTTAGTCCTTAAATGAGTTCGCGATCAAATGATATGCTATTACTAGGACGATAGACATATCAAGTGTAGGTCGTTGTATGCCATATAGGTTGGTTGTCCTCTTAACCAAGGAGCATGGAGACGCTAGTATGGTATGTAGGTGAAATATAAGAGTATATTTCACTAAACATGACCAACTCTGGAGTACTCTGCTGTCAAGAGTCACTCCAAAGAGATATAGATATAAGTGTCCCTCTGATCTGAGATCACCACGATAACTTGCAAGCAACTCACTATGCTTTGGTGTCGGACTACCTGAATTTTTAATTCAACAATGAAAGATTTATGAACATAATCAAGTACTTCTGAAGTCGGTGTGTGAGTCAAGATAGAATTGACCCTTCCGAATAAGTAGGAGTTAATGTATCAGTGTGTTTCAATTCATTAAAACCTTGACCGGGGTAATCCATGTGACAGATTTTAAAAATTGAAATACAATGTGGATGATCATATCAAGGTTGGCAGTTAAACCCTAGGTCATCTTGAGTATTTGGGTCAAAAGGATAAATTATACGATAACTATATTCAAATATATTCTTGAGTGTTGCTTAGTATACATTCAGTCTATCCGGACGTCGGGTACTATTGCTAGATGGTTACTTCGATTGGTACAGAAATCAGTTTCTGTGCTACCGACTTAGATTCGAACCTATGGGGTCACACACATTAGAAGTTTTTTCTGATCACTTGACTAATCTAAAGAGTCTCAGTCAACAGAGACTCTGATGAAGAGTCCCACTTGACGGAGACTCTACTGAAGAGTCTCACTGGACGGGGACTCTAGAGAAGAGTTTCACTAGACTTGGACTCTATCATTAATGAAGAATTAATTACTGATTAGATTATTAATTAGCTCAATTTGATTGAGCATTAAAGTTTGAATCAAGTCTGATTGAATTTGATTCAATCAGGTAAAGGCTGATTAGGTTATAAGATGACCTAATCGGTAAGGAAAAAATGATCCTGATTTAATTGGATCTATAGCTCAATTAATTTATTGATTTGATCAAATTTAATTGAGATTATAAGAGTTTAATTAGATTAGATTCATCATATTTTATTTGGATCTAATTGAATTGGATTTGAAAGAAATCCAATTGGTTAAATCCTAGAGTCCCAAATGAGTAGGACTCTATCCCTTGCACCATCTAAATTGTCTCACACCTTTTCTCACCACACAAAATAAGTTTGTACATGAAAAAACTACAAAATAATCTTTTTTATGTCACTCATTAAGGATAGAAATTGATTAATTTTGATTTGAATTTAAATTAGTTTGAATTTCAACTTAAAATCTTATCCATATTCTTCCACACATTGGCTGCTTTTAAAGGGGTCTATTGTGTACGAGAAAAGATCTTTCTAATTGATTTTTGTGCTCAATTTTCTCTGATAAGTCTCTCTTTAAGTTAGATAAGGGTGAGAAAAAGATGAAATCAAATTAAAATTCAAAAGAGTTTAAATTGCAACCAAATCCAATCCTTATCCTATTTTATCTGGTTTGTGCGACAACCATAAAAAGATCATAATTTTGTGTGCCAAAATAAGAGAGCTCTTCACTATGAGATACCAAAGAGAAATAGGGTCAAAAACACTTCTTTGGGACATAAGGATTGGGTAGATTTCCTTCCTCCTTGGCGTGAACAAAAGAAGAGACCGTTGTCCTCTTGGGTGAGAGATCTAGAACTGTTCTAGATTTTTGGATGAAAAAAAATCAAAGAGAAGAGAGTCTTCATCTAAATTTTCTCCACCATCCAGTATTCTTCTCTAATCCATCTTTGACATCAAAAAGATTCGAGGTGATCGAAAAAGGAGATCAAGTCAGATCTGCCATCAGAAATCGATTGTCCGAGCTAGCACTTTCACGAGGGTTGATCGATCCGAAAGGCTTCGTGTAGACCATCCGTAAAGGTCGGATGCTTGTGCGGCTGCTCAATATCAGTGAGAGCTTCATACCATGCTTACCAATAGTGAAGATCATCAACCCGTGAAAAGGTGAGAAGTTCTGAACTCTACCGACATAATCTAAATGTTAGATCAAATTCAAAATATTGATATGATCAATGTAGTTTTTTATTTTATTTTAGATTTTATATGTAAATTTTTATGTCATAGATCCTTAATGGTAGTTTAGATCTGATCTAAGATATGTTTAGAAGATTAAAATATTTAATCTTTTATTATTTTACTGTAAAATTTTAAAAATACATGCTTTAAACTACCCATTTTTTTTCAAATAGTATCAGAGCAAGATTTCTTATGACATGAATTTTTTGCATATAATCTGATTTTAATTATTTAGATTAGATTTAAATAGTTAATTTTAAATCTGAGTAGTATAGTAATCTGATTGGATAGATCCTCATAACCGTCCGATCATAGGAGAAATCAGGATTTCACTATCCTATTTATCCATTCGATGGGATCTCTTATAGCGTGTAGGGGTGCTGTCGATCTTTTCCATGATAATGAACAATGAAAAAAAATTAAAATTTTATTGTAGATCTAAAATAATATATATTAGATCTAAAATTAAAGTTTTGATCATTAGATGATTGATTGTAAAAATATTTTATAAAATTAAAAATTATTTTCAAACACCAAATCCGAACCCATATCAACTCAAAACTTAATTGAGAATTAAGCAATTTAGATTTGAGAATCAAAGAGCTAAGGCATTAATTTCATAACTCATGGTTTAATGGGTTAGCTTAAGTCAAGTTCATTTAACTGGGTTAGACCTAGGGTTAGAAATTATTGATAATGGATCATGTTAGTAATTGATCAAATCTAATTAAAAGTTAATTCTGATTGGGTCAATTTCTTCTCTTGATCAATTTTAATAGTTGTAGTTGGTCAAGTCCATGTCTTTGATTAAACCAATATGAACTTTGATTATAGCTCCGTAGTCGAATCCAAGTCTATAAGTTGATCAAATTGAAAATGACTAACCAGTTGGTATCTAAGATAAGTATGGCAGCTTTGATCGATGGTCATTAATTGAGAGCTACTTACATAGATTAAGTCTATATCGAGTTAATGACATATCCCTCCCATCGATCTCACTTACTTGACCAACATGGTGAATCATGTTTTGATTAGATCACTTAATGATTGGAGTTGACCCATGCTAACTAAGAAATCAGTATGACTGATTTAGGTGTCCCTAATTTAACTTATCTTGAGTCCTCTTTATGACTTGGTGAAGCCAGTAGGAGGATTCATGACTGGTTGGCTGGACCAGCTTATGCCTGATCTTCTGAAATCTGACTTGATGAAGTTAGTGGAAGGATTAAGATTAATTAATCAAGTCTCATCTCATCTCTCAATTCAACTAATTAAATCTTCTAAAATTGTTAGGTCCCAAAAATGAAATAGTTATGGCGATAACTAGATCATAGCCTCCCATTAAGTTGGATGATAATGAGTCCAATGGTTTATATGATCATTGGAGGTGCCACACATCTGGTGCTCATCTGGCTATCGAAATTATCATTCATAATATATTGTTTTAGTTGTTTCTTTCTGATGATGGTCAGGTTGGCCGAGCCACACTCAAGCCTGGTCATTTGTTTGTTACATACACTAAATTCTGGCATATTAATAGTTGGACCTAACCATAACCTTCAGTAGAGGCATCACACGCCTGCTGAAGAGGTATCTGGGATAAAATTGAATACTAGAAATTATTTGGTGAAACAATTGGTTAAGAACCTATCTGTGGGTACATAAGGGTTGGCCGAGCCATACTCGAGCCCATATGCAGTCCATGTGGATTTTAGTACCTACTAAAAAATTAGTGTAATTCCTCAAGTTGAAAGTAGAGACTATCAATTCGAATAAAATAATAGAAGAACCTTTAGACTAAAATTCATATCTTTAGGCTTAATCAATTCATATACTAATTAGATTTTGATTTTTTTTTTTACAGTTATAGCCACCACCTTGTCGCTCCAATCACTATTAGATAGTGATAAATTGATGAGACCAAATTTCGATAGCTGGTATCGAAAGCTCAGAATAGTTTTAGAGCATGAACAGATCTTATATGTATTGACAGATCCGACATCCAAGGAGCCAGCTCTGAATGCGCATAACACGGTCAGAGACACTTATCAGAAATGGCTCAACGATCGAATTATGGTTCGTTGTATTATACTGGCGGCAATGAATGATGAGTTTAGCCATCATTTCGAGAATACTCAACCACAGGATATGTTGCAAATGTTGAACGAGTCCTTTGGCACACCCGACAACGTTGAGAGGCACAAGACTAGTTGTGCTATCTTCAACGCTCGAATAAGGAAAGGAGCATTAGTCACTGATCATGTATTGTACATGATCGAGATGATTGAGTGCCTAAGCAAGCTCGGCTTTCTCCTACATGAGCAGTTGGAAAAAGATGCTATTCTGAACTCTCTGTCCAAGTCCTACCTCCATTTTCTTACTTATTTTCGAATGACAAAGCATGCAGTTAACTACCACGGTTTGCTGGGGTTACTGTAAAACTTTGAAAAGAATCACCAGCTCCAAAAGGAGTTGGTGAATGTTGTGGGAGGGTCTTCTTCTAGACATCGATCATTTAAAAAAAGAAAGAAGAATAAGAAAATGATGCAAAGTGCTGGGACACCCAAGCCCAATCAGACCAAAAAACCCAAGTCCAATCAGAGTCAGGCAGAATGCTTCTACCGTAAGAAGCAGGGATACAGGAAAATGAATTGTCTTCAATATCTTGCCTCCCTGGATCCGAACAGATCGAGAAAGAAGCAAGTTATTGCTAGACAAGGTAATTATATGATAATACCTTATAATTTCTCATTTTGTGATTTCACTACCTGGGTATTAGATACCGAAAATTCTTTTCATATTTACAATTCGTTGCAGGATCTGCAAGTCAGTAGGAGATTTGAAGAAGGCAAAAGATTCCTTAATGTTGGAGATGAAACACCAGTTCCAGTTCTAGCATTAGAGATTATTAAGGTTGTATTCAAATCTAATATAATTATTCTAAGTGAATATCACTTTTGTCCTTCCATTTTATTGAATATTATTTCTGTAGGCCTTTTGGCCATGTACGGTTATAAAACTTCAATAAAAAAAAATAATTTTAATATCATTATGAATGATGTTAATGTGATAAATAGACAATTGAACAATGATATTTACATATTATCACAATCTGTTAGTGTAATGTACACATCCAACAAATGTCCTAGAATTAGTGATGTCTCCGATATCTACCTTTGGCATTGTAGGTTAGGTCATGTTAATAAGAACAGAATAAATAGGTTGACATAATAGAAAATCTTTGAAGTCAGTGATTATGAATCATTCCCAACCTGTGAGTCCTGTCTTCTTGAAAAAATGATCAAATCACCTTTTACTGAAAAAAATAAGCGAACCAGTGAAGTTCTAAGTCTGATACATACTGATGTATGTGGACTGATGAACACTAGTGCAGAGGTGGATATTATTATTTTATTATATTTACAGATGATCTATTGAGGTATGAACATGTCTACTTAATGACACATAAGTCAGAATCATTTAAAATATTCAAACGACTCCGTAATGAAGTAGAGAAACAAACAGAAAAGAGTATTAAAACTCTTCAATCCGATCGAGGAGGAGAATATCTCTCTAGTGAGTTTCTGACATACTTAGAAGAAATAAGATTCTCTCACAAAGGACCCCTCCTGGAACACCACAGCATAATGGTATATCAGAAAGGACGAATCGAACCCTATTAGACATGGTTCGGTCCATGATGGGCTTTGCAAATCTGTCGATTTTTTTTTGAAGATACGCACTCAAGTCAGCTTGTTATATTTTAAATAAAATTTTGAGTAAGTCTGTAAGTAAAACACCACATGAGATGTAGACAGGACGTAAGCCAGCACTCTCTCACCTAAGAGTTTGGGGATGTCCAACTTATGTCAAACGATTGAAAACTGACAAGCTTGGATCTAGGTCTGATAAATGTCTATTTATAGAGTATCCAAAAGAGATCAAAGGATATTACTTCTATCTTACTAACGAATAGAAGGTGTTCGTCAGTAATAGGGCTATCTTTTTAGAAAAAATATTTCTTGATGAAGGAACTAATACCTCAAAAATTGAACTTGATGAAGTTCGATCAGTAAAAAAATCGACACAATTTAGTAAACCCATAGAGTCAGACTTGATTAGATCAAATCCGAAACTTATTGTAGAAACATCTTTAAGGAGATCCGGTAGAGTACCGTATCAACTGGATAGACACTATGATTTTTAGTCCGGAATGAGGATCCAGTTGAACTCGATGAGAACAATGTGAATCCAATCACCTATATGGATACGATACAGAGGTCTGACTCCGATAAGTGGCTGAAAGCCATGAAATTCAAAATGGAGTCCATGAAAATTAATAATGTATGGACATTGGTTGACCCACCTGAAAGGATAAAACCCATAGGGTGTAAATAGATCTTCAAAAAAAAAGAGTGCAGAAAAGAAGGTAGAGACCTATAAAGTCTGTCTAGTTGTCAAGGGTTACTGTCAGTGTTATGGTATTGACTATGATGAGATATTTTCTCCTGTGAAAATGCTCAAGTCTATTCAAATTATACTTACGATAGCAGCACATTTAGACTATGAAATCTGACAAATGGATGTGAAAACAGCCTTCCTAAATGGAGAGCTAGAAGAAAAGGTATATATGATACAATCTGAAGGTTTCATAACCACAGATGAGTCTAAGGTGTGCAAGCTTCAAACATCCATCTATGGACTTAAGCAGGTATCTTGGAGTTGAAACATGTGTTTTGATAAAGTGATCAGAACGTATGGCTTCATTAAGAATGGAGAGAAATCCTGCATATACAAATGGATTAATAACTCTATGGTAGTATTTCTTATTTTGTATGTCGATGACATTCTCTTAATCTAGAATGATATCCCTGCATTACAGAGAATAAAAGTTTGGTTGTCATCACAGTTCTCCATGAAAGAATTAGGAGAAGCATCCTTCATCCTTGAGATGAAGATCTATAGAGATAGATCTAAAAGGTTGCTTGGATTATCCCAGTCGACGTACATTGATACTGTGCTGAAAAAATTTAGCATGAAAAATTTTAAGAAAAGCTATCTTCCGATAGATCAAAGAATTTCTCTCTCGAAGAGTGATTGTCCGATAACTCCTCAAGAGAGAGAGCGTATGAGTAGAATTTCAAATGCTTCGATAGTAGGATCTATTATATACGCTATGACATGTACGCAATTAGATATGGCATACTCATTAGGAGTAGTGAGCAGATACCAGTCCGATCCAGGTGAAAATCATTGGAAGGTCGTAAAGACCATCCTTAAGTATTTGAAAAATACTAAGGATCAATGGCTTATCTATAGAGAATTCGATTTAAAACTTGTGGAGTTTACAGACTTCAGTTTTCAGTCAAATCATGATGACGGCAAAAGTGTGTCAGGATATATTTATATCCTGAATGGTGGAGCAATCTACTGAAAAGTTTCAAGCAGCACACTGTGGTCGACTCTACTTGTGAGGCAAAATATATCGCGACATCCGATGCTGCGAAGGAAGCTGTATGGCTATGAAAGTTCATCAACGAGCTCGAAGTGGCACTCTCCCTTGATGGCCCCGTCTTGCTATACTGTGACAGTACTGGTGCCATTGTCAAGCAAAGGAACTGAAGTCACATCAGTGGACCAAGCACATTCTGCATCGCTACTACCTGATCCGAGAGATCGTGGATCGAGGTAACATCAAGTTTTAGAAGATCGATGGAAAGAAGAACTTGGCCGACCCATTTACTAAAGCCCTCGATGTCAAGGAGTTCGAATACTACAAATCAAAGATGGGTATACGATACTGCACCGATTGGCTTTAGTCCAAGTGGGAGTTGTTGAAAATTATGTTTCAAAGTCAATCATCAGCCTGTTGATGGTTGTGCTTATCATTATAATTGTATATAAATTATTAAATTAATAAATATTATTTAATTTTTTCATCACTGTGTACATCTCATTTTGAACTCCTGTTATGTGATGAAGTCCTTAGGACTATTAGATTAGATATAGGAGAATATATCATTTAGTCCTTAAATGAGTTCACGACCAAATGATATGCTATTACTAGGACAATAGACATATCAAGTGTAGGTCATTGTATGCCATATAGTTTGGTTGTCCTCTTAACCAAGGAGTGTGGAGACGCTGGTATGGCATGCAGGTGAAATATAGGAGTACATTTCACTGAATGTGACCAACTTCGAAGTACTTTGCTGTCAAGAGTTACTCCGAAGGGATATAGGTATAAGTGTTCCTCTGACCTGAGATCACCACGGTGACTTGCAAGCAACTTACTATGCTTTGGTGCCGAACTATCTGAATTTTTAATTCAGCGATGAAAAATTTTTGGATATAGTCAAGTACTTGTGAAGTCGGTGTGTGAGTCAAGATGAAATTGACCCCTCTGAATAAGTAAGAGTTAATGTATCAGTGTATTTCAATTCAATAAAACCTTGACCGAGATAATCTATGTGATGGATTTTAAAAATTGAAATACAATGTGGATGACCATATCATGATTGGCAGTTAAATCCTAGGTCACCTTGAGCATTTGGATCAAAAGGATGAATTATACGATAACTATATTCAAATAGATTCTTGAGTGTTGCTTAGCATACATTCGGCCTATTTGGACGTCGGGTACCATTGCTAGATGGTTACTTCAATTGGTACCAAAATTAATTTTTGTTTTACCGGCTTAGGTTTGAACCTATGGGGTCACACACATTAGAAGTTTCTCTCCGATCACTTGACTAATCTGAAGAGTCCCAGTCAATGAGAACTCTGGTGAAGAGTCTCACTTGACGGGGACTCTGCTGAAGAGTCCCACTGGACGGAGACTCTAGAGAAGAGTCCCACTAGACTTGGACTCTATCATTAATGGAAGATTAATTAGTGATTAGATTACTAATTAGTTCAATTTGATGGAGCATTAAAGTCTGGATCAAGTCTGATTGAATTTGATTCAATCAGGTCAAGTCTGATTAGGTTATGAGATGACCTAATTAGTAAGGAAGAAATGATCCTGATTTGATCGGATCTATGGCTTAATTAATTTATTGATTTGATCAAATTTAATTGAGGTTATAAGAGCCTAATTAGATTAGGTTCGCTATATTTTATTTGGGTCTAATTAGATTGGGTTTGAAAGAAATCCAATTAGTTAAACCCTAAAGTCCCAAATGAGTAGGACTCTATCCCTTGCGCCACCTAAATTGTCTTATGTCTTTTCTCACCGTACAAAATCAGTTTGTATATGAAAAAATTAAAAAATAATCCTTCTTTTATCACTCATTAAGGATAAGAATTGGTTGATTTTGATTTGAATTCAAATTAGTTTAAATTTCAACTTAAAACCTTATCCATATCCTTCCACACATTGGCTGCTTTTAAAGAAGTCTATTGTGTATGAGAAAAGGAAGTCTTTCCAATAGATTTTCATACCTAATTTTTTTTGATAAGTCCCTCTTTAAGTTAGATAAGGGTGAGAAAAAATTGGAGTCAAATTGAAATTCAAAAGAATTTGAATTGCAACAAACTTCAGCCCTTATCTTGTTTTATCTGATTTGTGCGACAACCATAAAAAGGCCATAATTTTGTATACCAAAATAAGAGAGCTCTTCACCATGAGATATCAGAGAGAAATAGGGTCAAAAATACTTCTTTGGGATGTGAGGATTGGGTGGGTTTCCTTCCTCCTTGGTATGAACAAAAGAGGAGACCGTTCTCCTCTTGGGTGAGAAACCTAGAACTGTTCTAGATTTTTGGGTGACAGAAAAATCAAAGAGAAGAGAGTCTTCATCTAAATTTTCTCCATCATTCAGCATTCTTCTCTGATCCATCTTTGACATCAAAAAGATTCGAGGTGATCGAAAAAGGAGATCAAGTCAGATCTGCCATCAAAAACCGATTGTCCGAGCTAGCACTTCCACGGAGGGTTGATTGATCTGAGAGGCTTCATGTGGACCATCCGTAAAGGTCGGATGCTTGTGCGGCTGCTCAACATCAGCAAGAGCTTCATACCATGCTTATCAGTAGTGGAGGTCATCAACCTGTGAAAAGGTGATGAGTTCTGAACTCTACCGACATAATCTAAAGGTTAGATCAAATTTAGGACATCGATGTGATCGATGCAGTTTTTTATTTTATTTCAGATTTTATATGTAAATTTTTTATATCATAAATTCTTAATGGTAGTTTAGATCTGATCTAAGGCATGTTTAGAAGATTAAAATATTTAATCTTTTATTATTCTGCTATAAAATTTTAAAAATACATGCTTTGAACTATCCATTTTTTCTTTACATATAGGAGAAGAAAAAGAGATGCGTGAAAGAGAGGGTGGTGCTGATTGGTTTTGGCCCTTTAAGGTTTCAAAAGAACAAAAGATATCGCCTACATGTAGAAGAAGAAGGGATGCATAAAAAAGGACAATACTGATTGATTTTGGGCATTTAAGGTTTCCCAAAAAAAAAAAAACTCCCATGCCCAAAAGAAGAAGGGACACATGAAAGGGTGATGCTAATCTATTTTGGCCCTTTAAGGTTTCCAATATATATATATATATATCGCCCACATGGGGAAGAAGAAGGGATGCACGAAAGATGCACGATACAAAATTTGAACAAATATTTTGGGTTAGTTATGATTTTACTAATAAAAATAAAATATTTAGAGTACCATGCACCTAAGATTTTAATTTTTGGCATAAATTTTTTTCAATGGTCTATGAAAATTGCTGGAATAGTATGGACATTCCCAATTGACTGAAAAGTCGTATGGATAAAACAGACCATTTTCTCAGTAGATTTAAAAAATTGCTAGGATAAAATTAAGACTTTCTTGATGGTTTTAACTGACAGTGGATAAAAATAAGATTTTACCCAGTGAATTTGAAAAACTGCTAGGATAATCTAGACTTTTTCTAGTGGTTTTACCTAGCCAAGTAAAAATGAGACTTTTTCCAATGGAGTAGAAAAATTGTGTGATAATTTCAACTGGATGAATAACATGGACTTTTTTCCAGTGGTTAGTCATGACCACAGAAAACATTAACACTTTTCCTTATAGTTTTTACTAACCGCTGGGAAAAAAACATCATTAATTCTTATATTTCTTGTAGTGGCACCACTTAAAAATAGCTCTGTTAATAAGGTCTATACCCAACAGTAATGAGTATTGATGATAATAAGAAAGGAGGTGAGTATTTTTAGTCCCACATTTATTATGAGTCAAGAAAGACTCTGACTTATATGGAAAAAGATCACTTTTTCTTGTATGAGCTGCCTTTTGGATTAGAATCTAGAGGAACAAAATTGTGAGGCCCATCAACCAGAGCGAATAATACCCCACATGCCAAGCTATGAGCCTTTAGCTATAATATTGGTGGCCCATGTAGGTTCCGAGTCTGCGACTGTGATGCACCTTCTGCTCATACACACTCTCCTTTGATTGGGAGGCTATATAATAATAATAACAAAGAAGATGAGCACTTTTAGTCCCATATTGATTATGAGTAAAGAACTTTGGTTTATATGGGAAGGGACCATCCTTCTCTACGTGAGGCATTTTTTGAATTAGAATCCAGAAGAGCAAAACCATAAGGTCCATGGATCAGAGCAAATAATGTCTCATATGCTGAGCCATGAATTTTTGGCCATAACAAGTATTACGCAGGCCATTCCACATGGTGCTAGTCCAAAACAATAAGGATCGATTTTAATGACCAACCAAAGAAAAATTTATGGTTCTTGAAAAAGATTGTGTCAATGTTACTTTGTAACATGGACAAAGAACACCTCTATAGTTAATGAATTGATGATTGAATTATTTGAGAAAGCTTGCTCAGTAGTTTAACTTCCAATAAAGTCTGTCCTCACATCTTCGGGGCCTCATAGCTCGAAAGAGACAAGCTCTGAAACCTCTGTCTCTGTTATTGGCAATAACAAATTGGTTGAAATATTTTACCAAGCTGCCTTCACTTCCATCGAGAATAACTAAGACGTTCTTCGCTGAGACATGCAGTATAGTATTGGAAATAAGTCAATCAGGAAGAGCCCCTGTATCCATCCATCCTCCCTTAAAGGACACGTTCCAGATGGCGTGAGCAAAGCTATTCTCGACATCCTTCCAAATTGGTACACTACCATGGATCTTCTTGCTCACAATCACATTATCATTGTAGTGTAATACCAAAGCTTGAAAAATTCATTTCCAAGGACCATTTTCATGCAATAAGTACTTCCAAGCCCATTTAGAGAGTAAAGATATACTCAAATCATCCAAATTCTTCAATCTAAACCCTTTTTCGCACTTGTATTTGTAAATAGACTTCTAATTCAGCAAAAAGTATATTCCACTGATGCTAGAGATGAAAGTAGTATGGATAATATCTGTTCAGATCAATTTTTAAATCTGAATCAATCCAGATATGGACAAAAATTAAAAAATCAGACTAATATCCATATCCATATCCATATTCATCAAAGAAAAATGAATGTGGATATGGATAGACAACTATCCGATCCATATTCAAATATCCAAATCTATCTATAATCCTATATAATTTTATGTAATACTTATTAACTTTTAAGAAAAGTATACAACCATATAAATATACTATTAACTTGATTTATCATCTATTTAGTAATATCTTTGATTTTATAGTTATAAAGTTTTATCATCCAACTTATATCCGTAATTATATTCATACTTCCGATATCCAAATTGTATCTATATCTGTTTAAAATAAATATGGATATAAATTTTTGTATTCAAATAATATCTATATCCATATTTGTGTTTGCCAGATAAAATAAATATAAATATAGATATGCTGGTATCCGATCTGATTTCAGTCCTAGCTAATGCTGTCTTTTCCTTCCCAAAGAAAAGCTTGACACCATCCATCAATTTTTTTTATATGGAAGTAGCTTGAACACTGGCATGTAATAGGTAGGTAAGGTAGAAAAGATGACATTGAACAAAGTCAATCTGCCACCTAACCAAGGAGTCTCTTCCTTCCATGTCACTAATCTACTCTCTATTTTCCTCTAATGATTGTAACTAGTCCTTTCAAATGAGCTTTTTGTCAGAAAACGATGGCCTGAGGAATCCAAATGGAAAAGAACAAATCTTGCAGTTCATGCTAGCAGCCGTAGCTGGCTGCTCTTTGAATTATTACACCAGAAAACTCTTTTGAAGACTGATTTGTTCTTTTTGAGGAAATTGGAGGAAGTAAGATACTTCCACCAATATGATATTTATAATGGCACAGTGAGATGGTATGTATATATATCCTTTGATATGAACATCTGAGTTCGTGATCAAACAAGAAGCTCAAGGACAAAGTCTCTCAATTCTCTCCCTTCGGGTACCAACAGAAATACAAAATTTAACAGAGACAAAATAGACCCCAGTTAAGCATTGGGAGGACGTTCCAGATCTTTTTCAGCTCTTTCATGAAGACTTCTGTTCTTATTTTAAAGTTTGCTAATTGTCGCATAAACTGAAACCACAGCTGGAGCCATGAACCAAATAAACAGACTTCAGCCTGGTCTGAAAATTTCCTCCTCCTAGGTTCATCAACTTCAGAAAAATCCATCTGCACCCAAACTTGAGTATTCCACTTATCGTAAAGGCTCCAAGAAACATTTTTACACATCCATTACAAAGAGCTGATGAGCTTTGTTAGCAAATGACAGAGGTTATCATTATCGATATGTAACATCCAGCTCTTAGCAAGAGTGGTTGCTTCAGTGGCCCTTCTTGATGCAACCATGGCTTCAAATTTAAATAGGCGATGGTTGCGCTCATGCCAGAGACACCAACATCCAATCAGGAAAAGGCATTTCGCCGCTGAAAAAATACGAGATATGAGAGCATGTTTACACCAAGCATCCCAAAATGTAGCATAAGTGTGTAGGAGTTCTGATACTCCAAGAACATCATTCAAAAAAATATACCAAAACTCCTTTGAATATCTGCAGACCATAAACAGATGGTCTGTTGTTTCGTCTTCAGCACTACCAAAAGAGCAAGACACCGAAATCGTTAGGCCTTTTTTGATGAGGTTTGCCAATGTAAGAATCTTGTCGTGACAGCATAACCATGCGAATATCTTAGTTTTTTTCTGATAGAGGCATCCACCAAAAGGAGCCATCCAGAGCAGAGATCAACCCACCATGTTTGAGGAAAAAATAACACTTATTAACAGAGTAGGATCCAGTGCTGCTCCATTTTCACAACCAACGATCTAGACTAGAGTTACATTGGCAAGAGTGAAGAAGATTGAGAAGAGCTTGATATTCTCAGATGGTCGAGAAGTTCATTGGCTGTCTGAAAATTTCAAAATTCAAGTATGCCTGACTTAGGGAATCTCCTGTTTGAGTGAAGAAACCAGCAACAGAAATATGTTTATTTAAGGCTAATAAATACAGGTTTGGAAAAGTGGTTGATAGCGAAGAGTCCATGTGTCAATTGTCATTCCAAAAAGAGAATTGGTCTCCCATTCCAAGCTTTGGTTGAAACAACTACCGAAATAGTTCTGATAAGTTGAGAATACCTTTCCAGAAGGGTGAGGCCATCTGTTTCATGTAGGAGGATAACGTCAATGGCGTTTTTCTGGAGTAGTAGATAGTTCTAATCAGATTACTTCAAATTTGGGGCTGTTCATTAAAGAATTTCCACCACCATTTAAGCAACAGAGCAGTGTTAAGAGTAAAGAGATCTAACAATCCTAAGCCTCCCAGTTTCCTAGGTCTGCAAATCTGTTTTCAGTTGACCAAATGCTTTACCCGAGCAAATGTTCCCCGACCATTCTATATGAAATTGCGACATAGCTAGTTTAGTTATCGAATGACAGTTGCTGGGAACTGAAATACAGACATCCAATATAATGGGATTGCTTTGAGCACAAAATTTATAAATATGAGACGACCAGCTAAAGATAGTGAGTTATTCTTCCAGCTTGATATCCTTTTGGAGATTTTTTCAATCACGAAGGATCAATCCATACTGCGGGCAGCGGAGTGATGAAGTGGCAGACCAAGATATTGAATGGGTAAATGAGAAACCTGACAACCAAGCATTGCACCAAATACACTCCCAGTTTAGTCACTGATTCCCAATCCAATAAGTTTAGATTTTTGAAAATTGATTCTCAAACCAATGGCCAGTTCAAAGGCATATGAGATGAATTTCAAATTGTTTACATTTTCTCTGTCTGCTTTGCAAAAGAGCAATGTATCATCAGCAAAATGCAAACTATGGATATGGCCTGTGATATTGTAAGGAACCAACAGTCCTTCCGAGCTCGCTGTTTTCAGAATTTTGGTGAGAGTATCAGTAACCAAAATATATAATAAGGGAAAAAGTGGATTCCCTTATTTTAAGCCTCTTCTGTTAGTAAACCAAGAACTAATGCCGAAGTCGAAGAGACTAGCAGAGATTGTATCCATGAAATCCATCTGCTGCCAAATCCCCAGTGCTGTAATAATGAAAACAAAAACTCCCATGATATACTGTCCAGGCCTTTTCAAAATCAATTTTGCATAGAATTCTAGGGGTTTTGGAACGTCGGCAAAAAGAGACCACTTCAGAGGCAGCAATAAAACTTTCGAAGATGAAACGGCCTTGAATAAAAGCAGTCTGAAAGTCTGAGACGAGCTTATCGATCTTCGTTCGAAGCTGAAGAGCTAGCAGCTTGGAGATAAGTTTAATCATCCCGTTCTCCAAACTAATATTGGACGATAGTCGGATATCTGACTACAGTCTCCTTTCTTTGGTATTAATGTTAAGAAGGTATAATTTAATCTGGAGATGTTATGTGCTGTGTTGTAGAAATGAGAGAACAATTTCATAGAACAACTTATATTGGAGGTATCCAAAGATGCCTTAAAAGCATTTCTATGTTAATGTACATGTCATACACGGATATGAGAACCGTCCAAAAGCCATTGACTTGGCCAAGCCTCTCATAGTAGATGTCACACGAACGAAACATTACGTTTTGGAGAAAGGATAGGTATCACACCAAGTACTATTTAAACCTCGCCGCATTACTAACGCGTACACGTTAATTAAATTAGCCACCCATTCTGGACAAACAATTAGGTCAAGGCAGGGTAGAAACTTTCCACCCCCTCCCGCGCCTATGTCTTTAGGACAACCAACCCAAGGAATATAGACCATAAAGTTTTCAAACTTTAAGAACAATCAAACATTTGAAGTCAAGGCATGGGAACCCACCACGCTAGTACATCCAAGAAAGAGAAAATCACCTATCCATATAAATCAACACAAAGAAGACAGCTTCAAACAAGACCCGTTTCAATTGAGAAAAACCAAAGCGCAGCCATGGCCGAGCACCAGAGAATGCACCCGGTCGACGTCGAGGCCCCATCGCCGGCGGCGCCGCTCGTCCCACGAGGCATCTCGAGATCCGACAAGGGCGATCCGGCCGCCGTCGCCGGGCAGTACCCGCCTTACCGCCGCACAATCCCGGTCTCTCACTCTAGACCCCCGAAAAGGCGACGTAGCTGCTGCTGCAAGTGTCTATGCTGCACCATTCTCACCATCATCATCCTTATCATCCTCGTCGCCGCCACCATCGGCATCCTCTACCTCATCTTCAACCCCAAACTGCCGAAATACTCCGTCGACCGCCTCACTGTCTCCGCCTTCACCGTCGACACCAACCTCAAGGCGCATGCGAGCTTCGACGTGACGGTGACGGCCGAGAACCCGAACAAGGGGATCGGAATATACTACGAGGGTGGGTCGCACCTGAGCGTGTGGTACTCGGGTTTCAGCCTGTGTGAGGGGGTGTTCCCGGAGTTTTATCAGGGGCACCGGAACACGACGGTGCTGACGGTGGTGATGACGGGGGAGGCGCAGCTGGGGAGTACGGAGATGGCGGCGCTGCAGCAGCAGCAGACGACGGGGATGGTGCCGCTGGACTTCAAGGGGGACGTGCCGGTGAGGTTAAAGCTGGGGAGTCTCAAGCTGTGGAAGGTGACGTCCAGGGTCAGGTGTAACCTGGTTGTGGATAGTTTGACGGCTAATAACCGGATTCAGATCAGGTCTAGCAGTTGCAAGTTTAGGTTGAAGCTGTGAGCTTTTGGTTTATTTTTCTAATTTGATCGTCTTATTTTTACTCCTTTATTTGTTATTATCGTTGGTATGATTCTTAGATTTTATGGGAGGATTTTATGTAGGGATTTTATTTTTGGTGGTGGTTGATACTAGCGAGTGGAGGTTATTTATGCTTGCATTCCTTCTTTTTTTTTTTTTTTTTATGTCGATTTATTTAGCATTTAATAGTAATAGCATGTTACCAGAACCTTAATTGTGTGGATGATTGTTTCTTTTTCATGTCGATTTATGATTGCATTTAATAGTAATAGCATTTCTTTTTTATGTCGATTTATGATTGTAACAAATATACGTTTCCTTTTTAAATTTTTTTTTAAGATTCGGTCAGCGATTTGGGTGGAGAAAATTTTCGTGGAAGTGGCAAAATGGCACTGGTGCCGGACAACATCCAACTCACGGGGAGACGGGAGTTTTCTGACACCGGGCAAAAACACCCCATGGGCGTCACGCTTAAAGCCCTCCCTAATTTCAAGTTAAAATGGGAATCTTTTTGAAACTTCCAATAGTATTAGACTGATTTTTTCATAGAAATCAGTTCTGTCATCCTATACGGTCCATCCTATCCTTGGCCTAAATCTCATCTATAGATCCGTTGGACCGTAGAATGAAAAAAAGATCTATGAAATTCTTTTTTATTTCCATAAGATTTGGGCTGGGAAAGATTGGATTGGTATGGACTTTATTTAAATAAATTGTATAATCTATAATCCAGTAGAAAATTCAGTCCAATACTATTAGAGATTTTCCAAACGGGCTCTGAAGACATCCAATTTCATACCATGGCCATGCACATGATATGTTAATTAATTTTAACAAATTATTTGCTGATTATTTATTTTATTTCACTGCAACTGTATAATTACTAACAGACTATTGGTGGAAAGAATGGAGAAAATATGGCCTGACAGTTGACTAGGAAAATATCTTAGATGACTACGATAGTTGACCCAATACATATTGTGTTCATCATGTTCTTTAAAAAAAAAAAAAAAAAAGGCAAGTTCCATTTAAACAAATAATTAATATTAGAGAAAAAGTTTTTTAATTAAAAAAAAAAAAAGGTAGAGAACAAGAAAATTTGGACCTTAGCAACCACATGCTCTAGCTACGTCACGTACCCCACCTAAATGGGGCTAATGATACGGGATGAAACCGAGAGGACCGGTGCCGTAGAGAAAGGGAGGTGTCTACATTTGTTCGTGAGAGTTAATATTATATGTTCCGTTAGATAATTAGTTAAATATATTTTGCCAATACATTATAATCATGTTAATAGTATCCTATGTCCAACTGGCATCAGAACCACAATTTGGAGATTACCAACAAAAAATTATGGAACATTTGTATTCATATTAAAATATTAAACCGTGTTTGTGGTTCATGATAGATCTATTTATTTTAATTTATTTACCTTCATATGTAATTATATGTTTTGTACTAAGTTTTGGTGGATTATGTAGATCCGGTAAATGTCTAATTTGTGTAACACCATTTAAATTTTATCTAAGGTTAGTTTGTCAACTTGATGTCTTCTATTAAATTCCAAGCCTGATCCTGATATTCCATCTCACAGGCGAATCTAGATCCAGGCCCTGTTTAATTCCGAGCATGGTCTAGATCTGTGTTGAGTCCAACTTGGAACCAAGTTCTATTTAGATGTGAACCTAATCAATATCCACGCCAAGTCTCTTTTGATCCAAGCCTGGTCCAATGACCAAATAAGCCCAATTCAGATTGGAACCAGGTCCAGTTCGGACGCAAGCTCTGTCTAGGAATTTAGCCCAGTTTAGATTATAAGCCAATTCACTGTTTAGGACCTGAGAAGATCTAATCCAACCTGTTTACTTAAGCCCGTTTCTAATCAACCATCAGACTATTAGTTAAATTTTTTGATGCTAGGCTATTAGATACTAAATTAAAGGCTCCTAATATATGTTTGACCTTGACATCAACTATTACACTAATGAGTTTCTATTATCTTTTAAACAGCTTGAAGAACTATCCTATCCGAGTTAGGAGGATGACTTCCAATTGGTCTAAGATGGTTTGAATTGGGTTGAGTTATTACCTTTGAGAAAGACTCTAAAAGAATAACCTCTCCGCACTTAGAGCAACAACAATGACGACCAAAAGGAGAATATCTGGAGACTGATGTTCAAGATAGAGGCAATCATGGAACCAGTGCTAGATGGAGTGGCAGCAATTAGGAGATCAACAATGGAATGGTGATCAGTAGCTGAAACATCAAGAATGGATAAGTGGTAACTACCTTGGTCTCTCGAAGGCTATAAGAGCAAACATCGTTCCTTTAGTAAGAAGACCAACGATCAACAAGCATTCGAATCAACCTGCTGATGGCCAAAACTACCTCCATCATATTGGTTCATGAGGAATAGGGCGAGGACTTCTAAGCTATGGACATATCGAATCTGTTGTATCTCTTTAAAATAGATAGGTGGCCTATCCTAGTCCCTCAGCTAGTCAGCCAGGTGCATTGGAGAGATCTTGGACGAATCTCTTTAATGACTCAACCGACCCCAATTGTCAGGAAAAGAGTCACTACTTTGGCATCAACTCTGGACTCTCTTCCGTTAGTTCTGAAAATAAAACTCGTCTCTTTGTTGAGCAAGCCCCAAGAAGGCACCAAGCACCCTTCCAATCAAAAGCTTGGGGGTTTAAACTCAGAGCATGCTTTTATTGCAGGGATATTGGCCACTGGAGAAGAAATTGCTGAAATGGTTTGAACTGCTTTCTTTGCAAGGGCTTTGGCCACTCCTCTTGTGGTTGCATGGTAGATCAGATGAACAAGAAAAAGATGGATGACGCTGATAACATCTTCATCTAGGGATAACATGAAAGTCTATCAGCCTTCGTCTCAATCAAAGAAGGTCATGTACAACGATATAATGAGATATCCAGTGCCGAAGTTCTCCGAGTATTCTCGATAAGAAGTAGTGTTCCACCGTTTGGTTCATCACAGGTTATCCAAGCTTTGAAGAGATTTTATCTCAGGTTTGAATAGGATCCCATCATCATAGGGTACAACATCTTTCTAGTATTCTTCCCCTCATGCTCATCTCTATTTCGTGCTCATCGACCAAGAACCATGAGAGACCAATTCTTCTAATTCTCCATCTGATCATGGTCCTTCCGAGATAGTGCAGCACCTCACCATCTGCAATTCTGAGTTCTCTTACAACACCATGACTTGCCATTATATGTCTGGGACTCTATGATCATTAGAAGGGTGATCATCTCTAGCATTGGCTTGCTGGAGATGGTGACACCTTGTGCTTGATTGGTAAGAATTTATCAATTTATAAAATTTTTGCTTATTGCAAGAGCTTGGAAGCTATCCAAATTTTATGTTCGTGACTTTGAAAGATGAAACATACCGGATTTTAGTTAATGCCAAGGATGGCACCTTATGGCCATCCTCTTCCATCCGATGTCTCTCTAAGATAGGATCAGAAATTAGAATGGATACCAAGAGGTCCTTTATTCCAATACCGTGAAAGTTCAAGAGCTCCAACACATCAAGAAGCTCCAACCTTATGGCTTCATGATCAAAATATCAAGACAAGAGTCCAAGATCCCAAAGAAACTAATGGAAATATGGAAGAGGATCATGTTTTCAATGGCCTGCAGGTGGAAGACAGAGGCAACAAAGAAGCTCGAGAGAGCAGAGCATTTCAGACTACTCAAGCCTCCTCTCTGTCATCTCTTTGCTATGGGGATGGATGTGGAGATAAATCCAAGGATGATGTTCTGTCGGGGGCATCTTCTCCAATGATGGTACCCCAACCAATTATAGAGAACAACCATGAACCAGAACCAGCCTTTCAAATTAGTTCAAATAATCAGATGATTGAATCAGGTTCAAACAATCCATCTAGTTTAATTTTGAATCCACTCTTAGGGCATGGGGGGCTCGAAAAGACGGACAAATGAATTGATTTGATCTCCTTTGAAAGCTCAGTCGCTGCTGATACTGTGAAAGCCCACACTCACCCCTCCTACTCTGGTCATGTTTTATTGATGTGTAATAAAAATGTGGCTTTGAGACATATTTATGCATTGCTAAACCAATGCAAGTAGATTGAAGATTAAACTGAAACCTACATGGATGCCACCCACTCTCAAAGCCGTGTGAAAAAAGCAGAAGCTATACCAACTAACTCTGATGCCATGGAAGATCATGTTCAGATGAAACCAACGATAAGATGGTATCTGATAAGGATGCTGACTTAGAGGTCATTCCTAATTCTCAAATCGATTACCCTATAATAATAGGTATTGAGGAGAAAATGCATAAAGAGTAGGATGCCTCATAAGAAGAGCACACTCGACAACTTGAAATTGTACCTTCAAGATCTTGAATGCCTCCTTCAAAGTATGCCAATCTTTCAAAATAAGGATAGTCGGTGCAATAAAGGAGGCAACGATGAGATTGCCTCCAGCAAGGTGAAAGAAGAAAGATACGATTAAAGTTGACAGTTTGGATCCTATTATGCCATTGAGCTCCATTTTCCATTAGCTTCTACTTGAATTGGAGAAGGCATGTGGCTTCACTTGCATGGAAGATTTGACTATTGAGATTGTAAATATCCTCTTAGAGCTCGATAAGGAGAAAGCTGCTATGGAGGTAAAGTAAAAAATGCATAAGGATGGTCTTAGCATGTCATGTGCTGTAAATTTTTGAAAGCAAATATTTTAATATTTGATTAGATTTTTGGAAGCTATCTTTTTCTTGATAGCTAGTAGTCAGAACCGTTCCTATTTTAATAGATGCTTGGCTGGTCATAGCCTTTTGTCTTATTTTTGGCATAGTTAGATATGGCATAAAGATTACCAGCTGATCTTATATAGCTCTTTGTTTTGCCCTAGTGAATAGATTTTTATTTTTAGGCTCTATTCCTTGTATTCTCTAGTGCAATGTGGTTGATTTTAGAGTTATATTTTTGGTATCCACTTTGGTGGAAGGGCATGTGGATTGGTAACCTATTTGTTATTACTTTGCGTCAAACAATAATGGCAATTATCTTTGGTATCAAAGCTACATCGACTGCTTGTTTATTCCTATTGTGGAGGATGTAGTTTAATTTGTGTTTGATTTGTTGCCTGGTGTTATGTTATTGGAATTGATGCTTTGTCCCCTATATCCAAAGCCAAAGGTGCTGCTCTCTTATTTCTTATACTCAATTTTGGAGGCCTTTGTCTTGCATATTGCATCATCGATTGATACCTGACCTAAAAAGAGAATCATGGATTGATATCCTATTTGGATCAATGGAATTAAGTTGTTTGAAACAGTATAGAAGAAGAAATGAGTACAGAATCTTTGATCTCTTCCTTGCATCTCCTCTTGTACCAGCAAGATTATTATCCCATGGAATATGAGAGGATCAGGTGGAGCTACTAAACAGAGGATAATTAAGGACCTAATCATCTCATCCTCATGCGACATTGTCCTTCTACAAGATTTAAAAGTGGCATCCCCTTCACCCTCCTTTCTCAGATCAATGGGTGGTAATAGAATTGATATGTAGTCTCACTTGAACTCTGATAATACAGCAGGAGGGATATTTATTGGATAGAATTTATAATACTTTTCTCTAAGATCTACTGCTCAAAGAACCTTCTCTCTTACAATTGAATTGCATTGTCATGTATTGAAGAAGAGTTTAATTGTGTCTACTATATATGAGTGGAATGAAAGAGCACAGACGAATATTTTTTTTTAAGAATTAATTGATATTCGTTGTATCTATCCAAGTCCTTGGCTTTTGGGAGGTGACTTTAACATTACCAAAATGCTAAAAGATATAACAGGTAACCTACAAAGTGTGAAGGATAATTTGGTTTTCATGGATTTCATTTCTTTACTAGGTCTAATAGACCTAGATTTAAAGGATAGAGACTTTACTATGAGCAATAAACATAAACAGCCTTCTTTGGTATTCCTGGACTGCCTCCATCTTTCATCTGAATGGGAAAATATTTTTCTAGTGAGCTTTCAAAAAGTCCTCTTGAGCACTATCTTGGATCACATTCTGATTGCCTTGGACTGCTACATTGGATTCCAATGCCCTAATATTTTCATATTCGAAGGATGGTATATTAAGGAACAAGAAATTCATAATCTTATGAGGAGCAATTAGAAGAACATTAGAGGTGCACCCAACTCGATGGCTGCATAGGTGGAGAACTTAAGAAAATCTGTTCTGTTCTTAAAACTTGATCACTTTCAAAGAACATCGTAAAAGAGAGCTGAAAAAAATTATTGTATGATGTGAGTGATATTGATAAAAAGGAGGAAATCATAGACCTTACTACTGATGAATTCAACATAAGAAGAATTCTAAATTAGTCCTTAGATGAGCTTTGCCACAAGGAAGAGATATAAAGGGGATAGGAACACCTTCCTTCACAAAGTCATCTCCGAAAGGATAAAAAGAAATCATATAGCTTCTTTCTTAGATGAAGGTATTGAGTTTCATGATCAAGAAGACCTCTCCCTCCACCTTTATTTATATTTCAAGAATCTCTTTGGCCCCACCTCATCATCAAAGCTTTCCATAAATTGGGACTTATTTTATGGTAACCCAACCGTCAATCTAAATGACTTGGTACAGAAATTCACTAGGAAAGAAATTAGAAGTGCAATTTTTTTCTTTGACAGTCTCAAAGCCCTAAGGCCAGATGGGTTCGCATTTACATTTTTTAAAAGCTTCTGGAATCTTCTCTATGATGATATTATGGTGCTGCTTGATGATTTCCACAAAGGTGCCTTTGACTTATCAAGGTTGAATTTTGCATATATTACATTCAACCCCAAAAAAGAAGGCATTCTGACTGCTAAGGACCTATGATGCATCAATTTCATCAATAGCCTGAACAAAATAATCACAAAGATATTATCTATGCATCTTGCTAAGTTTTCTCCTTTGCTTATTGATGAATCATAATCAATTTTTGTCAAAAGAAGATCAATTATTGAGAATTTTTTCAATGCTCATGAAATGATAGCCTACTACAAAAGATCCAGTCAAAAAGAAATCTTGTGCAATCTAAATTTTGAAAAGATTTTTGATAAGATAAATTGGGACTTCTTATTTGCTATACTACAAGCCAAAGGCTTTCCTCTAAAATGGATTGATTGGATACATTACTTGCTTTCTTCTGCTTCCATAGCCCTTTAGGTAAGTGGAAATCTTGAAAAATGGATTAAGTGCTGACAAAGATTAAGACAAGGGGATCCACTCTCATCTGCTCTTTTTATCTTGGCAACAAACATACTCTCCAAATTACTTAAAAAAGCTGGATCATTAAGGTTAATTGAAGGAATTAGTTGCAACAAGATATTTTCTAATATTAAAAATTTTCTATTTGCAAATAATACATTATTATTCTGTGCTGCTAAAATTGATAATATTATAGTAGCTAGAGCTATCCTACTTAGATTTGAAGGTGCTTCTGGATCAAGAATTAATTTCATAAGAGCTCCACTATGTGCTTGAATATTGATAAAAGGGAGGCATATAGATTCGCTTCTTTAATGAATTATAAAAAAAGGCTCACTTCTATTTACTTACTTAGGTCTCTCTTTGTGACAAAAGGTTTCAAAATCGTGTTGGATGCCTTTGCTAGAGAAAATAAATATAAGATTGGCTACATAAAAGGAAAAGATTACTATCTTAGGGAGGCAGAGTTACTCTTATTAATTCAGTTTTCACTGCATTACATTCTTATTATATATCAGTATTTAAACTTTCAAAATGGATGGTAAATACAATTGACCAGATGCGCAGAGCTTTTTTATAGAGAGAAAGAGAGACTGTCAGTAGATTTCACCATCTTATTAATTGAAATAGTGTGTGTAGATCCAAAGAGCAGGGAGGCTTGGGCATAAAAAATATTGATTAGATGAATCTTGCTCTCCTTACGAAGTGGACTTGAAAATTCACAATGAGATCAAATTACTTCTGGTGCAAACAAATCAAAAGTGCATATTATGTAAAGAAAAGACTTGGTATAAAAATCAAGAAATGTGCTAAAATACTCTCTCCTATCTGGAAAGATATCAATAAGCAGCTGGATATATTCTGAAATTATTTATCCTTTAAGCTAGGCAATGGCGATCATGTTTGATTTTGAAAGGACTCTTTAGTAAGCCCTGCACCTCTATCCTATTTCTTCAATGATCTCTACTCCAAAGTTTTAAAGCTAAATTGTACTAGTTCTCCATGGTCATTGAGATATCTCATTTGGAAAATCAAAGTTAGGGATTTTTTCACTAGACAGCAAGCTACATGGTTGGAAAATCTCCAAGCTATCCTTATCCATGTCAGGCCTACAAGGATTGCTGATGTGCCAATTTGGATACTTACTCAAAATGATACTTTTTTAGTTGACTCCTATTATAGGCTTATCAATAATGGCAGTTTAATTTGTCCTTACTAAAAAATTATTTGGAGGGCTGCCATTCTAAAAAAATTAAAATATTTCTCTGGCTTACTTTGAGAAACAAACTCCACACAAGAAAAGTTTTAGATAGAAAAGGTTGGCAAGTAAATTCTGGTTGCCCTCTTTGTAGATCAAGAGTATAATCTATCTCCCATCTGTCCATCAAATACCCCTTTGCTTGTAACCTATGGAACTCCATCAAAATCCAACTAAACCTGAAAGGGTGGCCTTCAAATATGCATGATCTTTAAACTGACTAGAGGTATAAAAAATTTTAGCCATTACTATAGAGAGCAAAAGATCAACTGTATGCAGTCGTTTGTTGAGAGATTTGGAGGAAAAAAAATACGAGATCTTTATCCAAAAGAAATCTTCCATTTACCCAACTTTTCAAAAAGTATTGCATACATTTCACTCTTAGAAACCAATGTATACTAAGAAGTTGATTGAAAGTCATGGCAAGCTGTAGAATGCCGTTAGTGCATCACCTTTTTAGCTGACAATATGTTGTAACTATGGATGCCTCATCATGGAAACTCTTGTACATTTCTTGTTTATCCAATCAATAAATAGGGGGAAGCCTTTGCTCCCTCCTCTTCCTTTCAAAAAAAGATAAGGACTTTGAGAGAGGTTATTTTTTATCAATACTAATTATCTAGTTCACCTTGAAAATGATGTGGATTATTGATGTGGGCTTGTATTGGCGAGATCTCATTATTGGCCAATGACCTCAAAGAAGATATGAAGAGACTTGAAAATGTGTGCGTAGAGATCCTTTTGCCATGGTTGAGGCCAATTGGTGATGGCAAGGAGCTTAATGGGGGATCCAAAACTGCACGGCACAAAGAAAGAGGTGTAGGGGTAGTTAAGGGTAGAAGCAATGATGAAGGTGGTAAAGACCATTACTATTAGGTAAGAGGAGAGCCAAGGTTTAGAGAAATAAAAAAGAAGATGGAAGGCATGATTAAGGGCCTAAAGGATTGAGGAATAGTCAAAGGAAATTGTTAAGGAAGTGTGATGCTTCATGGCATAAAGCAGAGGAGGAAGTAGAGGCCTAATTAAGCATGGAGAGGTGGGCCATTATATGTAGCCTAAAATGATTGCCAGGAGAAACAATAGGCTTAGACTGCATTTGGCAATGTTATCATTATTTCTAAAAAAATATTAAAATTAAAAATTTTATTTCTAGTTTTTCATATTTCTAACAATCAAAAATATGTTTGGTTCATTTTTTTTCTTCTACAACAATAGTTGAGGAGAGAAAGAGGGGGGATGTGGTTGGTATTGTGGTCAAGGATAAGGAAGAGCTTGACATTGAGTGTAGAGATAATCAAGATAAGTGATAGAAGAAGAAGAAATAAGAATGAGGTCCATGATGTGGTCCAGAATAAGAAATAACTTGGCATCGGAAGAAGAGATAGCCGCCGAGGTTCAAGGAGCCAATGTGGTCGGTGGGGGCAACAGAGCCAAAGCCGAGATTGATTCCAAAAAAAAAGAGTTGGAAGGAAAAGGATGAAAATCTACTTTAAAAAAATCTGAAAATAAAAAAAATAAAAATAATAGAAGTTATTTAGAAAAAATAGAAATAGAAATAATGTGATCAAATATATTTTCTACGATGGTTCCGTGTTGTCATAAAAATTATAAAAAAAAGGGCAAAGGGAGTGCCAAATAGGCCCTAAAGCTTCCAACTTTTTTGAAAGAATGAGAAGTAGATATCCATCAAAAAAAAAAAAAAAAGGACTGCTTGGTTTCTAACATTAAAACATATACTTGTATAATATATGCAATTTAATATATTCGCATGGATCAGGTGTTCCTAGCCAAAGAATTATTTGCACTTGACTTCCTAAATTCAACCTCACCTAAAACTTAGGTTGCATTTGGTAGCTAGCAATCTTTCCAAATTGCTGGCAATTTAATGTGGTAATCTAAATTGCTGTGTTTGACATATTTTTTGGATAGTAATCCAGATTACCTTGGCAATCCAGATTGCCTCTCATCATGAGAGGCTATCTGGATTATCTTGGAAAGAGATGGCTATCCAGATTACTACTTCTTTGGCAATATTATAATAAAATTTTTTAACAAAATTATCCCTCAAAAAAATCACACAGAACCTATTGTCCAACCATCCCCTCTGCGTGTGCTCCCAACCCACGGCTCCTCCATCTCTTTTTGCCTGCCCGTGGCTCCTCCACCTTTATTCCCCACCACCCCCCCACCCCCATGGCTCCTCCACGCCAGTCTCCACCGCCCCTACGGCTCCACACATACCCGCTCCTCCTCACACCCCAGTGACTACGGCTCCCCACACCCTTCGGTCCGCTACTTCTCCATGTTACCACCACTCCCATCACTTTTCATCAGAGAAAAAGAAGAGTATCCGGACAAAATTATTAAGAATATTTTAGAAATTTGATTTTATATTATCAGTAATCTGATTATCATACCAAATATATCAATCAAAATTTTCAATAATTTTACAACATGACTGACAATTTAATGGTGACAATCTATTTTGAAGACAATCTATATTATCTTTGAAGATTACCTGATGATGCATTTGCCAAATGCGACTTTAGAGAAAAACAAAAATGAAAAGAAAAGACAGAAACGGGCAGCAGCTGCTGCTGCTCCAAAGCCCACCTGGGCCAACTTCCATCCCCAGCTTAGAGAAGTTCCAGCACAAGTGCATATGATGGTGGACCACTCAGGGATGGCCTACCAGCCACAATCTCTGCTAATACATTACACTCTTTCAGTTGTCTTTCTATTGCTGTCTTCTCTCTCTTGGATAGGCTTCTTTTCCTTTTTTTTCAAGTTCTCCTTTTCCTTTCTTAAAATTTTCTCTTTAAATTTTTTTCTCTCTTAATTAAACATGCATCACACATGCATGCACGCTAGCGTCTATGAGAAGAATTTAGTAATTAATGCAAAGGAGAGACCTGCAGCATGCGAACCAAAATTGAGAGTTGGGAAAATTAACCTTAGCTATTGGTTTGCGAATAAAGCAGATATAAACAACCAAATAGCTCTTGAAAAATAAACACAAACAAGGAATATTATTCTTGTGAAATTTTATCATGCTAAACATAAATATTTAAAAGGAAAGCAATCATGAGCTATTCTTGGAATAAAGTCCTTATTTATGCCGCTATCATGAGCTATTCTTGGAATAAAGCCTTTATATGTGCCTTTTTTTTTTATGTTCGAAAAGTGAAAACGCCCTCATTGCTCATATAATAAGCAACCAAGGTTTTTCTTTCAAAAAAAGAAAAAGAACAAGAAAGAACAAGAAAGAACAAGTGATTTCTTCATTGGTGAATGGAATCATTGCTGTCATTTATTATCTCAATTTTATGTTACACAAGACTTGTAAACAAGCAATTCCTCCCACAACTAATGATCTACTGCACAGTGGTATGCAAAACTGTGACCCTTTCTCTCGCTGGACACATCCAACTTCTCGGGGCTGGTACTCTCCTGGCTTTTTCTTCTCTGAAATTTTCTACCGATGGTTATCCTCTTTGTTCCATGAACCATCCAGTGCAGGAAGTTGGTAGTCATCCGGTTTCAAAGCCAATGCGAAATCTGGCAACGTCGGTGCCGTCTGAAGGATCCTGCACAATTAGCAACCACAGAAACTTCTATCAGTATGTCTTGGTAGATAGCAAACTCATACTTCAACATTTACCGTGTCATAAATAGCTAATGCCACTGGATGTTCGGTTGTAGGGTTTACATCAAAATAACCCACAAAGGAACCAAAAAAATGTGATGTTTTCGGTAGGGTTTATATCAAAATAAGCCATTAAGGAACCAAAAAAAGAAAAAAAAAAATGATGTTTCTAGTTTACAAGTTCAGGATCTGCATATTATCACATTCACCAGCTGAAGCGTTCTCATATAATTCTTCTCACAGAACCAAGCATGTGGTTTTAAGACGATGAACTATCAAGACCATATCAGTTTTTTTACCAATTTCATGGTCCAGCAACATTCCATCAGGGTTCAGAGAAAACATGTAAAACAAAATATTTTCAATAACAAGGAAACAAATTTCAGAAAAAAGATGTTCGCAACTAATATTGGATCATACATTTCAGACCTAGTAAATATAAGATCCAAAGGATATTGGCATATATTTACAGAGGGTCACAAAATTTGCGGTCAAAGGAGGAAAGTGCTATGGCATAGGATGTACACAGGCTGCAAAATCAAGTCAATATATGAATATACAAGACATTGTCGATTCTAACAAATAAGCCCAAAAAAAGGAACCTCCCAGAAGAATGCATAAAAACACATGGAGGGTGTCACGCTAGGGTATGAAAGTGAAGTGGTTGTCCACTGCTTTATTCATGAAAGAACCTTGGCAAAGGGCAATTAACTAATTATGGAATCCGAGTCACAAGCACATACCAGTAAAGGTCATGCAATACTTACAAATATTGAAGTTAGACAAACTATTATCAGAATATTTCAGCTAAAGATCTTATGTCAATTTTTAAGACAGTTACCTTTCTTGACTGTAGAGATCACGATTGATTCTAACCTTGCTTGAGGCATCTTTGGGGATCTTCTCGGAGAGGTACTTCATAGATCCCCATAGAGGAGGAATCCTGTAAATAGATCAGTTAGTGAAGACTTGAGTATGTTACAGGAATTATGTTTGTTCACCAAAGTAGCACTTCACCGAGAGCAATTTCTTCCACCCAATTTTGACCAAGGTATTTTATACATAACTGAATCAAAAATGAGGCAATACAGGAATTCCAGATAAGAGACAGGAGCAACTCAGGTGTTGATGGAAAGAAGCTGGAACAGTTATTCCATTGTTTAAAAACTTAAAGCACCTAGCAAGGTAGGATGCCAATTACAAGGCATCCAGACTATAAAATGAGATAATATTCTGAAAGACAATTAAGTGATTTGTATTTATCTACCATTAGACAGAAAATAAAGCAAATAAGTCTTAGTTGCTCATGTGCCTTGAGATACTTCTAAGAATATGGCTATGACAAGGCTACAGCAAGGACAAGATTCACTTTCATGAGTCTGTAATTTACAGGTACAACAAAATGAAATTATTATACAGAGTTCCATACTAGAAGACTTAAAATCCACTCCATAATTTTCCTGATGGTAAAGGGAGGGATAGAATCCATTCTATTTATAATGTTAAAGAGAAAGGACTGAAAAGTTGATGAAAATTGTATAGATATTGGTATGAATCAGGACATGCTTGCTACCATATCTTCCTCATGTAAAATAACCAAAAAGATTACCGAGGAAAAAGTGAAACTTGCTATGCCGCAACATGGAGCATCTTAAAAAGGGGAACAGACAAAAATGAAGACTGTTAAATTAAGGCAGGTCAATGATAAAATTACCTGGACAGAGGAGGCATCAAATTGAAGGCCTCACATGCTTTCTTGCTTTCTTTGAGAAATTCCTCAGCTGCTTGCAGGGCAGCTACAGCCATTCCATGGGATTTCTCTGTATTCCCCTCATCAAGGATCATTCCATGGTAATAATATGCAGCAGCCTGATAGATAATAATATTTAAAAATGCGTTGAATTCTGTAGGAGTATCAAAATACAACAGAAACATGCAGATAAAGATTTCCTCATGTTTCCTAATGCATTTAAGCACTGTTTTAAGCTCTCTCTCTCTCTCTCTCTCTCATATCCAACTTGGTGTGTTTTGGGTATGACAGAATATCTCATAATTTTCTGATCTAGGAGCATCCAGATAAACCAAGAGGAAGTAAACTGTACTTCATAAAATACAACATTTCCACTAAATGATTAATATACAGTTTCATGATATCAGCAATATACTGCTCCAATTTATTGATCTTATATGGTGGTTTGATTATTTTTTCTATTTAGATTTTAAATTTGTTAACCATATTTTTAATATTTAGGTGGCATTTGGTGATCCTTGTCCTGAAGTAATCTGATCCTCGATGATCTAAGATCATCTGCATTTAGTATGCTATGTTCTAGTGATCAAAGATCCCTAATTATCTACAAGTAATTTGTTTGGTATGCCATGAAAATCCAAGATCACTAACCATATAATACCAAAATTACCCATTATATATTCTGTATATTTGCAAATACTAAATAGAATTCTCAAATAAATCATAAGAAAATATACTTGAATGGCTCGGCACGTACATGCAATTTATACATAAAATTGTTTGGACAGACCACTTATAATTTGATAGGAAAATTATTAATCCTATAAAAATATATTAATTTGTATTATAGAATTAATAGCTTCATTTATACTTATATTATATTATTATTTTAATACTAATATTTACTTTGATTAGAAAAATAAGGAAAATAGAAGTAATATATTAAATAACTTCATAACATAAATATAAAGTACAATAATATACTTCTATTATAATTATACAAATATAATTGAATAATAATATGATAATAATATAAAATATATATCATGAATACTATGTATGTAATATTAATATGATATAATATATATAATATTGATATAATATATTAATGATATATACTAATTTTTCTCACTGAGCCGAGGGGCATTTTTTCCCGCAAATTTCAACCCAAGATCACTCCCTTGAGATGATCTTGGAAACTCCATCCTCAAGGATAGGTTAAAGATCCCTAGATTAGATGTTGATTTTAGGAGTAGAGATGATTTGGGATCACTACCATATAGAATCACTGAGGTGTAACCAAATCCGGTACTCTCATCATCTCCACCCACATTACCCTTGATCTTTGGGTCATCACCCCATATCAAATGCCCCCTTATAAAAAAGATATCATCCACAATCACCAAAGCATGGACAAAAGACTTCTGGATTTTGTTAAAGTACATCTCTACTGTATTTCCCAGAATTATTCATGATAAAATATATCCATTTGACACCCGAGTGTTTTACAGCGTGTAAAATAAAAATGAAAAGAAGTGGTCTACTGCATCTTCTCTAATTTGATTCCAGGCACTTAAACAAAACAGAAACAAGAACCTCTATATCATATATATGAGGTCAATTCTATTGATTCCAGACAATTTTTATGTTTAGACTATTAAATCTTCAAACAGAATCAATTAAAATTATCTAGTTCTTAATTTTGTTTACCAAATAATATATATGTAATGAATATTTTAATCCCATTAGGTATTTAGAGTTCTGACATGACACATGACATATCCGTCATAAGATTATCATCTCACAATGGAACATGTTCTGGCAGCATTGAACTCTGATTAATATGTGTTTTAAATCAATAGAAGCAAAAGTAACTTTAATAACACAAAAGAACATGATAAGCCACAACCTTCAACAACCATGCATGCGGATAAAATGAAATGCTTAAAATAAGTTTATAGGAACGACGAAAAGAAAACAGAATGGTTGTCATACCTTTGCTTCAACATATTTCCACTTCACAAAAAGTTGATGTTTCTTCCCCCAGCCATCAGAGAAATGAAGTTGTGATATGTTATCATGAGCCTGTGTAGACTAGAATGAGCTTAACCACAAGAGAAACATTTATATATATGTATATAAAGTTTGGCACCAAAGCACAAACTTGACCTGTTTAAGTGTTAAAAAAAATAAAAAAGTAAAAGAAAAAGCCAGTAACCAGAACTGCATAGCAAATGACCTAAATTTGCATATCAAGTATGTCAATGTAAGAGTTAAGAGGCTGAAATTCAGGCCAGGAAGCAATGATACCTAGTGTGCCATGCAGCAATCACCAGTCAGGAAGAATGTAAAATCGGAAAAGTGTAGCTAAATTAGACTTCTTCATGTAGCTATATGTATAAAAATAGAAAAGCACACAAAATGGAAGCAAAGTGACCCTTGCAACATGAAGCATTTATGATTCAAAACAAGGAAGACGTCAGAGCAAAAACAAGCAATTCATCGCAGATTGATTCTACTATAAGTTACAAATTGAAATTTATCAAAGATTCACAATATTTATAGAAAAATATGTGGGGGAACAAATCCATGTTCCCAGGTAAATAAATAGATCCCACGGTTGAATCCTCAAGCCTCAGTTCCAATGCTCAATTGATGACTATACCTAGGCTACAATATTTAATGTTGAGGTCAATAACAATTTTCTCATGATCAAGTCATACAATTATGGCTTCAATGCATCTCAATCAGCGATTGCAAGGCATTCAATCACTTGTTAGATGGTGCATAATGCTGGATTGGAGAACTGGCAAAGAATGGATCATCATCATAGTGACAGATGTCACATACGAACTCATGTTCATCAATGACTAGACTTCTGGATGCTCTCTTAAAGGATAAGCTGCAGTTAGATCCAGTATTTGTTGGTTGATGGATCAACAATAGCAAGATCTTGCTGGTCTTGAACCTTGAGATCTTCGAAGATCAATCCTCAATCTCCATAGTTTTTTCCATTATATCTTCAATGTCATAGCTCTAGGCTAACCAATTATTGTTCAGAAGTTATCCTCACAATGGATCTATAAATTTTAAGCACTCGTTTGCCAGATCTTCTCAGATCACCTCCTTTTTGTTGATAGCTTCATCTTCATTTTGGGGTCCCCCTCCCCCTACTCCCAACTTTCTAAGAATTTAAGGTCGCACACTCTCCATATGGTCAAACTAAATGTCTATGCCCTATTGTGACTCTTGATGCCAAAGCAACTTCTTATGTTGTCGAAGCAATTCCTGATGTAAACAGAACCACTCATGTTATCAAAGCTATCTTCACAAACCACAACCAACGTGCCACCACACATTGAAGACATTTTCTTCTGGTGAGCCACAAGAAGGATCTTGTCATTGTGATGCCAATCTGGTAACTAAATTATTAAAAAAAATGTACAATGGGCGGTCAAAACACCCTGGGGTGTGAGGCTGGCATGATTAAAAATTTTAGGAAAATGCTTATCAAATATATCATGTGTAAAAGAAAACATAGAGTTGTTTTTCAACTTTACAGTCTAAACAATGAATTCATCTATCACAGTAAGCTTGTGAAAGTATAAATAAAATATTGGATAGTAAATAATAAAAATCAAAAATATACATGAAGCACATAAATGACAAGTGGAATCAACAATTCATGAAGTGAAATCAACAAGAGAAAAATTGAATTACTTGTAGATCTTTACAACATTTGAAAAAGGAATAATAGAATAAGAGATGAAGTTTAAATCATTGTCTATGGTGGTGACAGGGTTAAAATGGGCTGCCATTTGGAGGTTTAAAAGGAATGTGCCTCTCCAACCCAGGACACCTCTGGATCTACCACTGTCCTGTGAGGATCTGTGCATACATGCATCATGCCTCACATCGTTTGCGCTGGAGAAATCTTGGGTACTCATATTGGGCCCAGCAACTCGAGTAATAACTTCCTAGCTAGCCTTTCTAAGTAAGGTCCTAGGTCATTACATCTCTACAACCCTAATGCAATCCTAGCACATGCAAGTCAAGAAAATTTGGTCAAAACAAGTATTACCTAGACCCTGGCATTAAAAATTTATCAGCGAGTTGGATACACAGCAGAGCTTTTCAAATGAAGTGAGCTTTGGCTTAAATTGCAAGGGAGACAATTTACCAAAATTTCTCGAAACAACAGAATTTTTCTACAGAAACTTCAAGGAAAACATTAGATGAATCTTAAATGTCTTAAAAAGCCCATTATAACAAGCAATAAGAGCAAATAATTGAGCTGCAAAGCTGAGATGCCAAACATGTTTGGATTCTCAATTATGACCTACCAAAATCAAATAAATACAGGTTAAAAGGAAAAAGACAAGCAGCATGCAGTCATGATATTTATTCTCATTATTTAAAACGTTATGCATTCTAGAAAGATCTTGCATTCAAACAAATATTCCACTTTTTTTGGGGAAATCTTCATTTTGAATCATTAAATATAAGAAATGTGGAATTTTGTTCCAGCAATAGCTCAGCAGAAGTATTTCACTTCCTCTGTCCATTATAAAAATAACATTTATTTTATAAACTATTGTTTATTTTTATATGATAGCATGGATAATGAGAGATTTACAAAGATTTTTTTTCTTTTTTGAGATATAAATTCGAAAGAAATTTGAAAATCAATCTAGTTTAGGCGAACGAATGAGGGAGAATGGTGTAAAGTGCTAATAAGTAACAACCAAACATGACCGTAAATGGATAAGAGAATGACGTGCAAAATTTGGCAGCCTTATGTGGAATACATTAGGCAGTTGCCAGAAGCCAAGAAGAACAAAACCATCTAGTTCTTTGGAACTAATAAAGAAGTTGTTGCTAAATATGTTAACAAAGAAAACATACAATAAAAGTTAACAATTCAAAAGAGTGGAAAATTCTTGGTAAAACAAAATTTGCAAGCTAAGCATTGAACGTGAAGTGGAGAGAATGAGGGTGAAAGAAGAATGAAGAGGAAGAAAGGAGATAGAACTAGAACTGGATATCCTTATTTTATAGGGATCAAACTATAAATTCAATAATCCATATATATTGATAGAATGTAAAAAGTAAGAAAAAAAGATGGGAAGAAAAAAGAGCATGAAGTTAGAAGTGAATTACTCAGTTTCATAGAATCAACGCAAAAAATAATGAGAAAAGAGAATTGAAAACATTAAGGAATGAGCAAAAGGGATGTGAAGCAAGAACTCATCATGTAGTTAAAGAAAGTATGGATACCTGATGCCAGTACTTGACCATCTCACATGCTAACCGGCGTTTAACTGCTAGTGTGGCCTTTGGACTATCAATTGCCATCCCAAGTTGAATATCAACACCCTATATTACCAACCATTGAAAGATCGAAAAATATGAGATCAGTGAGACAGATGAAGTGCTTTTCAATTGACCAGGGTTGAAGTTTAAAAAAAAAAAGCAACAGATACACATGAAAAGGATTCTCAGTCCATCTGATTTTTAGAAGCATCATAGAATTGTATGAGCTCAACTGACTGTTAAATGATATTCAAGAAACGAAAATATATATTCTGAATTTTTCACATCAAAAAAAAAAAAATGCATACCTTGCACCATGAACAACTAATAGAAATTGAATACTAATAATATGCAGAAGCAGAAGCCCCTTTTTTTTGTACCAGTAGCATACAGAAGTCATTACTGCATTTTATTTAGTAGAAAACTATTACATTCAGACAAAGGATGCTAAACTTCAATTTCTGGTACATCATTTTGGGAAAATTAGTGCTGTCCTTTCTTTGACCGAACTTTAACATGCAGCCCTTTGACCACTATCATTTAATTTTTAGTACTGCACACGCTTATATGGGATTGGCACACACTTGTACTTATATTGAGCCCCCTTATACTAGTTTTTGCATGCAGTTATATTGTCCCTGCACATGGTTATATTGTCCCTGCACATGTATTTGTGTGTAGACAGTTATTTATAACTGTGTATGTATTGGGAGATTTGTGTACAGCCGCTAGGGATTGGGAATTAAAGAAACTTTGAAACTTGAGATAAATGTTAAAGTCCCAATCAACAAGGATTAAAAGTTATAGTCCGATCACTGGAGAGACCGGCCATCAATTTACTGCCTTTTTATATGAATCTTAGCTTGTTTTATGTACATAAAACAGGGGTAAACTTAGGGATGGCAATGGGTCGGGTCAGCCAATACACGTCCCTACCCCGCAATTAAAATCCCCATGCCCATACGCACCCCATACCTGCCTTTGGTCGGATCGGTTCGGGTTAAGTAGAGGTGCAAGTCGGGTCAAGTTGGGAAAATAAGAGGGGTTGGGTTGGGTCGAGTCAAAAACTCATGTAAACATTATAATATGATTATAATTTTGAAAGGGGGATTTAGATTAAGGTTATACAGGTTGGGTTTGGGGCAGGGCATATCATTACCTATACCCGACCCGAATCCACTTCGGATTTTTTTTTTCTAGAACCCTACCCCTTCTGGATTTTAATCGGATCGGATAAAACCCGCCCCGCATGGATCGGGTCTGGTCAGGTATCTGGTGGCTGGCTAAAATTGCCATCCCTAGATAAAAACTATCATTTGTGAAAGTTAAGAAGTCAGCAAGAGTGGGAAGAGAGGAGAGAAACTGGATTCCTGATGTTAGTCATCACTGAGGAATCTTTAAAAAAGATCACAACATAAGACTTGGTATTTAACTGTTAGTTTATAGTTTCATGTCAATGAGATACATAGAATATTTATGTTCGTTCTCAAACAGCGATAATCTAACAGAAAATCCTAATATATATTACAGCATAGAATATGCAAGAAAATGACAAATATATACAGTCCTCCCTGTGATAATAAACTTTTAATTGAACAAAATGCATAACCCACTTTCGAGTAACAATCAGGTGCCTTAAATCTCCCACTGACTAGGTTCAACTACCTATAAAACAATGTTAGAATTTCAGTTCGCAACCCTTTAGTTGGCCTCGTTGGTGCTAACATTTTTGGCCAAAACAGGATAGAACCAAAATCATCAGCAATTTGGTTGATAGTTGTGCCCAGTTTCAAATGCTTTGTCAGTTTTAGCCAAATTATTTTAGCTTTCATTTTGGTTTTTTCCAGATTTCAGACAAAAAGAAACTGATATTTTACCAAGCTCTAAAGTTTCTAAAGAACTAGATTCGTGTTGTTTCATTAAGTCAAGACAATGCAAACAGGATAGGAACTGTTATGTTCACCAATTTAGTTCAAAATATAAACTGAGACTTTTCTCAAAAAATTGATGCTAACTAAGAGATACAAATTTACAACATTAAAAAGATAAAAGGAATCAAATGAAGCTTGTTCAGATGGTCTGTGGTAGGGCTACATTCCACAGATAGTTGAGATGTTCCCCACATCACTTTCTGAATTATAGGGGCCTAGAAGGTAGTGATGCGGTTCTGACTTTGGCCGATACAATTTCATAATGCTACAGTTCTAGAATGAATAATCATCTAATATGTTACCAGCTGTGAGGTTGACCTAATCTTGATAGCATTATCAAGGAATAGGTTGCATTTCTAAACTAATTTAGGAAGATGGAGCTTTAGAAACAAAACCCTGCATAAGACACTACAGAAACCGACTATGTCATCCACTAACAATTTAAAAACCAATTGAATTTTTGGAGTAATGTAATGCTGGTGGAGGTGCTAAGGCACTACAGAGAAGATCAGAAAAGAAGCAATTATGAAGCTCAATTTAGCTGCATATAACTTTTAGAGGGGGAAAAGAGAAAAGAAATACAGTGGGGAAACCACCACCAGGGTTCAAAACCTGGACCTCTCCAAACTGGACAATGGTGCCAACCTGGCTGATTGGAAGCTATACCGAAGCTTGATCGATTCGATTAAGGGATCCATAAATTCATATAAATGCATGAATAATGTCAGGGAATAAGTCAGTACCTGACCCAAGGCCTGCATGGAGAGAGCTCTAAGCACTCCTTCTTCTAAGTCTTGTGGGAGATCTCTCCTGCAAGTTACATAAGAAAAAAACCATTCAGAACGTACAAAACAAAATCAGTAAAAAACATTGTGGAATCTATAATTCTA
>NC_025996.2:57716744-57736142 GCF_000442705.2 Elaeis guineensis
TTGGATCTAATTGAATTGGTTTGAAAGAAATCCAATTGGTTAAATCCTAGAGTCCCAAATGAGTAGGACTCTATCCCTTGCACCACCTAAATTGTCTCACACCTTTTCTCACCACACAAAATAGTTTGTACATGAAAAATACAAAATAATCTTTTTTTGTCACTCATTAAGGATAGAAATTGGTTATTTTGATTTGAATTTAAATTAGTTTGAATTTCAACTTAAAACTTATCCATATCCTTCCACATTGGCTGCTTTTAAGGGGTCTATTGTGTACGAGAAAAGATCTTTCTAATTGATTTTTGCTCAATTTCTGATAAGTCTCTCTTTAAGTTAGATAAGGGTGAGAAAAAGAGTCAAATTAAATTCAAAAGAGTTTGAAATTGCAACAAATCCAGCCTTATCCTATTTTATCTGGTTTGTGCGACAACCATAAAAAGGCATAATTTTGTGTGCCAAAAAAGAGAGCTCTTCACCATGAGATACCAAAGAGAAATAGGGTCAAAAACACTTCTTTGGGATAGGATTGGGTGGGTTTCCTTCCTCCTTGGCGTGAACAAAAGAGGAGACCGTTCTCCTCTTGGGTGAGAGACCTAGAACTGTTCTAGATTTTTGGATGAGAAAAAATCAAAGAGAAGAGAGTCTTCATCTAAATTTTCTCCACCATCAGTATCCTTCTCTGATCCATCTTTGACATCAAAAAGATTCGAGGTGATCGAAAGAGATCAAGTCAGATCTGCCATCAGAAGCGACTGCGAGCTAGCACTCCCGGAGGGCTGATCGATCCGAGGCTTCGTGTGGACCATCCGTAGAGGTCGGATGCTTGTGCGGCTGCTCGACATCAGTGAGAGCTTCATACCATGCTTACCAATAGTGAGATCATCAACCTGAAAAGGTGATGAGTTCTGAACTCTACCGACATAATCTAAAGGTTAGATCAAATTCAGGACATCGATGTGATCGATGTAGTTTTTTATTTTATTTTAGATTTTATATTAAATTTTTTATATCATAGATCCTTAATGGTAGTTTAGATCTGATCTAAGATATGTTTAGAAGATTAAAATATTTAATCTTTTATTATTTACTATAAAATTTTAAAAATACATGCTTTGAACTACCATTTTTTTTCAATGGTATCAGAGCAAGATTTCTTATGACATAATTTTTTGCATATAATCTGATTTTAATTATTTAGATTAGATCTAAATAGTTAATTTTAAATCTGAGTAGTATAGTAATCTGATTGGATAGATCCTCATAGCCGTCCGATCATAGGAGAAATCAGGATTTCACTATCCTATTTATCCATTCGATGGGATCTCCTATGGCGTGTAGGGGTGCTGCGATCTTTTCCATGATGATGAACAATGAAAAAAAATTTAAAATTTTATTTTAGATCTAAATAATATATATTAGATCTAAATTAAAATTTTGATCATTAGATGATTGATTGTAAAAATATTTTATAAAATTAAAAATTATTTTCAAACACAATCGAACCCATATCAGCCCAAAACTTAATTGAGAATTAAGCATCTAGATTTGAGAATCAAAGATCTAAGGCATTAATTTCATAACTCATGGGTTAATGGGTTAGCTCGAGTCAAGTCCATTTAACTGGGTTAGACCTAGGGTTAGAAATCATTGATAATGGACCATGTTAGTAATTGATCAAATCTAATTAAAAGTTAATTCTGATTGGGTCAATTTCTTCTCTTGATCAATTTCAATAGTTGTAGTTGGTCAAGTCCATGTCTTTGATTAGACCAATATGGACTTTGATCGTAGCTCCGTGGTCGAATCCAAGTCTATAAGTTGATCAAATTGAAAATGACTAACCAGTTGGTGTCTAAGGTAAGTATGGCAGCTTTGATCGATGGTCATTAATTGGAGCTACTCATAGATTGAGTCTATATCGAGTTAATGGCATATCCCTCCCATCGATCTCACTTACTGACCAACATGGTGAATCATGTTTTGATTAGATCACTTAATGATTGGAGTTGACCCATGCTAACTAGAAAATCAGTATGACTGATTTAGGTGTCCCTAGTTCAACTTATCTTGAGTCCTCTTTATGACTTGGTGAAGCCAGTAGGAGGATTCATGACTGGTTGGCTGGACCAGCTTATGCCTGATCTTCTTAAATCTGACTTGGTGAAGTCAGTGGAGGATTAAGATTAACTGTCAAGTCTCATCTCATCTCTCAATTCAACTAATTAAATCTTCTAAAATTGTTAGGTCCTAAAAATGAAATAGTTATGGATAACTAGATCATAGCCTCCCATTAAGTTGGGTGATAATGAGTCCAATGGTTTAGATGATCATTGGAGGTGCCACACATCTGGTGCTCATCTGGCTTCGAATTATCATTCATAATATGTTTTTAGTTGTTCTTTCTGATGATGGTCAGGTTGGCGAGCCACACTCACCTGGTCACTCGTTTGTTAGATACACTAAATTCTGGCATATTAATGGTTGGACCTAACCAGAACCTTCAGTGGAGGCACACACCTGCTGAAGAGGTGTCTGGGAAAAATTGAATACTAAAAATTATTTGGTGAAATAATTGGTTAAGAACCTATCTGTGGGTACACAAGGGTTGGCGAGCCACACTCGGCCCATGTGCAGTCCATGTGGATTCTAGTACCCACTAAAAATTAGTGTAATTCTCAATTGAAGGTAGAGGCTATCAATTCGAATAAAATAGTAGAAGAACCTTTAGACTAAAATTCATATCTTTAGGCTTAATCAATTCATATACTAATTAGGTTTGATTTTTTTTTCAGTTATGGCCACCACCTTGTCGCTCCGATCACTATTAGATAGTGATAAATTGATGGACAAATTTTGATAGCTGGTATCGAAAGCTCAAAATAGTCCTGAGCAGAACGGATCTTGTATGTATTGACAGATCCGACACCAGGAGCCAGCTCCGAATGCATAGCACGGTCAGAGACACTTATCAGAAGTGGCTCAACGATCGAACTATGGTTCGTTGTATTATGCTGGCGGATGAATGATGAGTTTAGCCATCATTTCGAGAATGCTCAGCCACAGGATATGTTGCAAATGTTGAACGAGTCCTTTGGCACACCGACATGTTGAGAGGCACAAGACTAGTTGTGCCATCTTCAACGCTCGAATGAGGGAAGGAGCATCAGTCACTGATCATGTATTGTACATGATCGAGATGATTGAGCCTAAGCAAGCTCGCTTTCTCCTGCATGAGCAGTTGGAAAAAGATGCTATTCTGAACTCTCTGCCCAAGTCCTACCTCCTTTTCTTACTCATTTTCGAATGACAAAGCCTGCAGTTAACTACCACGTTTGCTGGGGTTACTGTAAAACTTTGAGAAGGATCACCAGCTCCAAAAGGAGTCGGTGAATGTTGTGGGAGGGTCTTCTTCTGGACATCGATCCTTTAAGAAAAGAAAGAAGAACAAGAAAAGATGCAAAGTGCTGGGCACCCAAGCCCAGTCAGACCAAAAACCAAGTCCACAGAGTCAGGCAGAATGCTTCTACTGCAAGAAGCAGGGATAAAAAAAGAATTATCCTCAATACATTGCCTCCCTGGATCCGAACAGATCGAGAAAGAAGCAAGTTATTGCTGGACAAGGTAATTATATGATAACACCTTATAATTTCTCAATTTTGATTTACTACCTGGGTATTAGATACCGAAAGTCTTTTAATATTTACAATTCGTTGCAGGATCTGCAGGTCAGTAGGAGATTTGAAGAAGGAAAGATTCCTTAATGTTGGAGATGAAAACCATTCATTCTAGCGTTAGAGACTATTAAGCTTGTATTCAAATCTAATATAATATTCTAAGTGAATATCACTTTTGTCCTTCCTTTTATTGAATATTATTTCTGTAGGCCTTTTGGCCATGTCGTTATAAAATTTCAATAAAAAAAATAATTTTAATATCATTATGAATGGTTAATGTGATGAATGGATAACTGAACAATGAATTTACATATTATCACAATCTGTTAGGTAATGTACACATCCAACAAACATCCTAAGAATTAGTGATGTCTCCGATATCTACCTTTGCATTGTAGGTTAGTCATGTTAATAAGAACAGAATAAAAGTTGACACAAGAAAATCTTCGAAGTCAGTGATTGTGAATCACTCCCAACCTGTGAGTCCTGTCTTTCTTGAAAAAATGACAAATCACCTTTTACTGAAAAATGAAGCGACCAGTGAAGTTCTAAGTCTGATACATACTGATGTATGTGGACCTATGAACACTAGTGCCAGAGATGGATATTATTATTTTATTACATTTACAGATGATCTATTGAGGTATGACTATCACTTAATGACACATAAGTCAGAATCATTTGAAATATTCAAATGATTCGTAATAAAGTAGAGAAACAAACTAAAAGAGTATTAAAACTCTTCATCCGATCGAAGAGAGAATACTCTCTAGTGAGTTTCTGACATACTTAGAAGAAATAAGATTCTCTCACAATAGACCCTCTTGGAACACCACAGCATAATGGTGTATCGAAAGAGAAATCGAACCTGTTAGACATGTTCGTCCATATGGGCTTGCAAGTCTGTCAATTTTTTTTGAGGATACGCACTCGAGTCGGCTTGTTATATTTTAAATAAAATTTGAGTAAGTCTGTAAGTAAAACACCACATGAATGTGACAGGACGTAAGCCAGCACTCTCTCACTAGATTTGGGATGTCCGACTTATGTCAAACATTGAAAACTGACAAGCTTGGACTAGGTCTGACAAATGTCTATTATAGGTATCCAAAAGAGATCAAGGATATTACTTCTACCTTGCTGACGAACAGAAGGTGTTCGTCAGTAATAGGACTATCTTTTTAGAAAAAAGATTCCTTGGTGAAGGAACTAATACCTCAAAGATTGAACTTGATGAAGTTCGATCGTAGAAGAATCGACACAATCTAGTAAACCCATAGAGTCAGACTTGATTAGATCAAATCGAAACCTATTGTAGAAACATCTTTAAGGAGATCCGAGTAGAGTACCACATCAACAGATAGATACTACATTTCTTAGTCGGATGAGATCCAGTTGAACTCGATGAGAACAATGAGATCCATCACCTATATGGATCGATCAGAGGTCTGACTCGATAAGTGGCTGAAAGCCATGAAATCAAAATGAGTCCATAAAATCAATAATGTATGGACATTGGTTGACCCACCTGAAGGGATAAAACCATAGGTGTAAGTGATCTTCAAAAAAAAAGGTGCAGAAGGAAGGTGAGACCTATAAAGCCTTCTGGTTGTCAAGGGTTACCGTCAGCTTATGGTATTGACTATGATGAGATATTTTCTCCTGTGAAATGCTCAAGTCTATTCAATTATGCTTGCGATAGCAGCACATCTAGACTATGAAATCTGACAAATGGATTGAAAACAGCCTTCCTAAATGGAGAGCTAGAAGAAGAGGTTATATGATACAACCTGAAGGTTTCATATCCACAGATGAGTCTAAGGTGTGCAAGCTTCAAAGTCCATCTATGGACTTAAGCAGGCATCTCGGAGTTGGAACATGCTTTTGATAAAGTGATCAGAACGTATGGCTTCATTAAGAATGGAGAGAACCTGCATATACAAATGGTTAATAACTCTATGGTAGTATTTCTTATTTGTATGTCGATGACATTCTCTTAATCGAGAATGACATCCCTGCATTACAGAGAATAAAAGTTTGGTTGTCATCACAGTTCTCCATGAAAGACTTGGGAGAAGCATCCTTCATCCTTGAGATGAAGATCTATAGAGATAGATCTAAAAGATTGCTTGGATTATCCCAGTCGACGTACATTGATACTGTGCTGAAAAGATTCAGCATGAAAATTTCAAGAAAAGCTATCTTCCGATAGGTCAAAAATTTCTCTCTCGAAGAGTGATTGTCCGATAACTCCTCAAGAGAGAGACGTATGAGTAGAATTTCATATGCTTCGACAGTAGGATCTATTATGTACGCATGACATGTACGCAATGGATGTGGCATACTCATTAGGAGTAGTGAGCAGATACCAGTCGATCCAGGTGAGAATCACTGGAAGGTCGTAAAGACCATCCTTAAGTATTTGAAAAATACTAAGGATCAGTGGCTTATCTATGAGAATCTGACTTAAAACTTGTGGAGTTTATAGACTCAATTTTCAGTCGGATCATGATGACAGGCAAAAATGTGTCGGATATATTTATATCCTGAATGGTGAGCAATCTGCTGAAAAATTTCAAGCAGCACACTGTGGTCCGACTCTACTTGTGAGGCAAATATATCGCGACATCCGATGCTGCGAAGGAAGCTGTGTGGCTATGAAAGTTCATCAACGAGCTCGAGTGGCACCTCCCTTGATGGCCCCGTCTTGTTGTACTGCGACAGTACTGGTGCCATTGCTCAAGCGAAGGAACGAAGTCACATCAGCGGATCAAGCACATTCTGCATCGCTACCACCTGTCCGAGAGATCGTGGATCGAGGTGACATCGAGTTTAGAAGATCGATGAAAGAAGAACTTGACCGACCCATTTACTAAAGCCCTCGATGTCAAGGAGTTCGAAGACTACAAATCAAAGATGGGTATACGATACTGCACCGATTGGCTTTAGTCCAAGTGGAGTTGTTGAAATTTGTTCCCAAAGTCCAATCATCAGCCTGTTGATGGTTGTGCTTATCATTATAATTGTATATAAATTATTAAATTAATAAATATTATTTGATTTTTTCATCACTGTGTACATCTCATTTTGAACTCCTGTTATGTGATAAAGTCCTTAGGACTATTTGATTCGATATAGGAGGATATATCGTTTAGTCCTTAAATGAGTTCAGATCAAATGATATGCTATTACTAGGATGATAGACATATCAAGTGTAGGTCGTTGTGTGCCATATAGTTTGGTTGTCCTCTTAACCAAGGAGCGTGGAGACGCTGGTATGGCATGCAGGTGAAATATAGGAGTACATTTCACTGAACGTGACCAACTCGGAGCACTCTGCTGTCAAGAGTCACTCCGAAGGGATATAGGTATAAGTGTCCCTCGACCTGAGATCACCACGGTGACTTGCAAGCAACTCACTATGCTTTGGTGCCGAACTATCTGAATTTTTAATTCAGCGATGAAAGATTTTTGGCATAGTCAAGTACTTGTGAAGTCGGTGTGTGAGTCAAGATGGAATTGATCCCTCCGAATAAGTAGGAGTTAATGTATCAGTATATTTCAATTCAATAAAATCTTGCCGAGATAATCTATGTGATGAATTTTAAAAATTGAAATACAATGTGGATGACCATATCAGGATTGGCAGTTAAACCTAGGTCACCTTGAGATTTGGATCAAAGGATGAATTATACGATAACTATATTCAAATAGATTCTTGAGTGTTGCTTAGCATACATTCGGCCTATCTGGACGTCGGGTACATTGCTAGATGGTTACTTCGATTGGTACAAAATTAATTTCTTGTTACCGGCTTAGGTTTGAACCTATGGGGTCACACACATTAGAAGTTTCTCTCCGATCACTTGGCTAATCTGAAGAGTCTCAGTCAATGAGAACTCTGGTGAAGAGTCTCACTTGACGGGGACTCTGCTGAAGAGTCCCACTGGACGGAGACTCTAAGAAGAGTCCCACTAGACTTGGACTCTATCATTAAAGAAGATTAATTAGTGATTAGATTACTAATTAGCTCAATTTGATGGAGCATTAAAGTCTGGATCAAGTCTGATTGAATTTGATTCAATCAGGTCAAGTCTGATTAGGTTATGAGATGACCTAATTAGTAAGAAAGAAATGATCCTGATTTGATCGGATCTATGGCTTAATTAATTTATTGATTTGATCAAATTTAATTGAGATTATAAGAGCCTAATTAGATTAGGTTCACTATATTTTATTTGGGTCTAATTGGATTGGGTTTGAAAGAAATCCAATTGTTAAACCCTAAAGTCCCAAATGAGTAGGACTCTATCCTTGCGCCACCTAAATTATCTTATGTCTTTTCTCACCGTAAAATCAGTTTGTATATGAAAAAATTAAAAAATAATCCTTCTTTTATCACTCATTAAGGATAAAATTGGTTGATTTTGATTTGAATTCAAATTAGTTTAAATTTCAACTTAAAACTTATCCATATCCTTCCACACGTTGGCTGCTTTTAAAGAGTCTATTGTGTATGAGAAAAGAAAGTCTTTCCAATAGATTTTTATACCTAATTTTTTTTGATAAGTCCTCTTTAAGTTAGATAAGGGTAAGAAAAAATTGGAGTCAAATTGAAATTCAAAAGAGTTTGAATTGCAACAAACTTCAGCCCTTATCTGTTTTATCTGATTTGTGCGACAACCATAAAAAGGCCATAATTTTGTTACCAAAATAAGAGAGCTCTTCACCATGAGATATCAGAGAGAAATAGGGTCAAAAATACTTCTTTGGGATGTGAGGATTGGGTGGGTTTCCTTCCTCCTTGGTATGAACAAAAGAGGAGACCGTTCTCCTCTTGGGTGAGAAACCTAGAACTGTTCTAGATTTTTGGGTGAGAGAAAAATCAAAGAGAAGAGAGTCTTTATCTAAATTTTCTCCATCATTCAGCATTCTTCTCTGATCCATCTTTGACATCAAAAAGATTCGAGGTGATCGAAAAAGGAGATCAAGTCAGATCTGCCATCAGAAATCGATTGTCCGAGCTAGCACTTCCATGGAGGGTGATCGATCTGAGAGGCTTCATGTGGACCATCCGTAAAGATCGGATGCTTGTGCGGCTGCTCAACATCAGCAAGAGCTTCATACCATGCTTACCAGTAGTGGAGGTCATCAACCTGTGAAAAGGTGATGAGTTCTGAACTCTACCGACATAATCTAAAGGTTAGATCAAATTTAGGACATCGATGTGATCGATGCAGTTTTTATTTTATTTCAGATTTTATATGTAAATTTTTTATATCTTAAATTCTTAATGGTAGTTTAGATCTGATCTAAGCATGTCTAGAAGATTAAAATATTTAATCTTTTATTATTCTGCTATAAAATTTTAAAAATACATGCTTTGAACTATCCATTTTTTCTTTACATATAGGAGAAGAAAAAGGGATGCGTGAAAGAGAGGGCGGTGCTGATTGGTTTTGGCCCTTTAAGGTTTCAAAAGAACAAAAGATATCGCCTACATGTAGAAGAAGAAGGGATGCATAAAAAAGGACAATACTGATTGATTTTGGGCATTTAAGGTTTCCCAAAAAAAAAAAACTCCCATGCCCAAAAGAAGAAGGGACACATGAAAGGGTGATGCTAATCTATTTTGGCCCTTTAAGGTTTCCAATATATATATATATATATATCGCCCACATGGGGAAGAAGAAGGGATGCACGAAAGATGCACGATACAAAATTTGAACAAATATTTTGGGTTAGTTATGATTTTACTAATAAAAATAAAATATTTAGAGTACCATGCACCTAAGATTTTAATTTTTGGCATAAATTTTTTTCAATGGTCTATGAAAATTGCTGGAATAGTATGGACATTCCCAATTGACTGAAAAGTCATATGGATAAAACGGACCATTTTCTCAGTAGATTTAAAAAATTGCTAGGATAAAATTAAGACTTTCTTGATGGTTTTAACTGACAGTGGATAAAAATAAGATTTTTACCCAGTGAATTTGAAAAACTGCTAGGATAATCTAGACTTTTTCTAGTGGTTTTACCTAGCCAAGTAAAAATGAGACTTTTTCCAATGGAGTAGAAAAATTGTTGGGATAATTTCAACTGGATGAATAACATGGACTTTTTTCCAGTGGTTAGTCATGACCACAGAAAACATTAACACTTTTCCTTATAGTTTTTACTAACCGCTGGGAAAAAAACATCATTAATTCTTATATTTCTTGTAGTGGCACCACTTAAAAATAGCTCTGTTAATAAGGTCTATACCCAACAGTAATGAGTATTGATGATAATAAGAAAGGAGGTGAGTATTTTTAGTCCCACATTTATTATGAGTCAAGAAAGACTCTGACTTATATGGAAAAAGACCACTTTTTCTTGTATGAGCTGCCTTTTGGATTAGAATCTAGAGGAACAAAATTGTGAGGCCCATCAACCAGAGCGAATAATACCCCACATGCCAAGCTATGAGCCTTTAGCTATAATATTGGTGGCCCATGTAGGTTCCGAGTCTGCGACTGTGATGCACCTTCTGCTCATACACACTCTCCTTTGATTGGGAGGCTATATAATGATAATAACAAAGAAGATGAGCACTTTTAGTCCCATATTGATTATGAGTAAAGAACTTTGGTTTATATGGGAAGGGACCATCCTTCTCTACGTGAGGCATTTTTTGAATTAGAATCCAGAAGAGCAAAACCATAAGGTCCATGGATCAGAGCAAATAATGTCTCATATGCTGAGCCATGAATTTTGGCCATAACAAGTATTACGCAGGCCATTCCACATGGTGCTAGTCCAAAACAATAAGGATCGATTTTAATGACCAACCAAAGAAAAATTTACGGTTCTTGAAAAAGATTGTGTCAATGTTACTTTGTAACATGGACAAAGAACACCTCTATAGTTAATGAATTGATGATTGAATTATTTGAGAAAGCTTGCTCAGTAGTTTAACTTCCAATAAAGTCTGTCCTCACATCTTCGGGGCCTCATAGCTCGAAAGAGACAAGCTCTGAAACCTCTGTCTCTGTTATTGGCAATAACAAATTGGTTGAAATATTGTACCAAGCTGCCTTCACTTCCATCGAGAATAACTAAGACGTTCTTCGCTGAGACATGCAGTATAGTATTGGAAATAAGTCAATCAGGAAGAGCCCCTGTATCCATCCATCCTCCCTTAAAGGACACGTTCCAGATGGCATGAGCAAAGCTATTCTCGACATCCTTCCAAATTGGTACACTACCATGGATCTTCTTGCTCACAATCACATTATCATTGTAGTGTAATACCAAAGCTTGAAAATTTCATTTCCAAGGACCATTTTCATGCAATAAGTACTTCCAAGCCCATTTAGAGAGTAAAGATATACTCAAATCATCCAAATTCTTCAATCTAAGCCCTTTTTCGCACTTGTATTTGCAAATAGACTTCTAATTCAGCAAAAAGTATATTCCACTGATGCTAGAGATGAAAGTAGTATGGATAATATCTGTTCAGATCAATTTTTAAATCTGAATCAATCCAGATATGGACAAAAATTTAAAAATCAGACTAATATCCATATCCATATCCATATTCATCAAAGAAAAATGAATGTGGATATGGATAGACAACTATCCGATCCATATTCAAATATCCAAATCTATCTATAATCCTATATAATTTTATGTAATACTTATTAACTTTTAAGAAAAGTATACAACCATATAAATATACTATTAACTTGATTTATCATCTATTTAGTAATATCTTTGATTTTATAGTTATAAAGTTTAATCATCCAACTTATATCCGTAATTATATTCATACTTCCGATATCCAAATTGTATCTATATCTGTTTAAAATAAATATGGATATAAATTTTGTATTCAAATAATATCTATATCTATATTTGTGTTTGCCAGATAAAACAAATATAAATATAGATATGCTGGTATCCGATCTGATTTCAATCCTAGCTAATGCTGTCTTTTCCTTCCCAAAGAAAAGCTTGACACCATCCATCAATTTTTTTTATATGGAAGTAGCTTGAACACTGGCATGTAATAGGTAGGTAAGGTAGAAAAGATGACATTGAACAAAGTCAATCTGCCACCTAACCAAGGAGTCTCTTCCTTCCATGTCACTAATCTACTCTCTATTTTCCTCTAATGATTGTAACTAGTCCCTTCAAATGAGCTTTTTGTCAGAAAACGATGGCCTGAGGAATCCAAATGGAAAAGAACAAATCTTGCAGTTCATGCTAGCAGCCGTAGCTGGCTGCTCTTTGAATTATTACACCAGAAAACTCTTTTGAAGACTGATTTGTTCTTTTTGAGGAAATTGGAGGAAGTAAGATACTTCCACCAATATGATATTTATAATGGCACAGTGAGATGGTATGTATATATATCCTTTGATATGAACATCTGAGTTCGTGATCAAACAAGAAGCTCAAGGACAAAGTCTCTCAATTCTCTCCCTTCGGGTACCAACAGAAATACAAAATTTAACAGAGACAAAATAGACCCCAGTTAAGCATTGGGAGGACGTTCCAGATCTTTTTCAGCTCTTTCATGAAGACTTCTGTTCTTATTTTAAAGTTTGCTAATTGTCGCATAAACTGAAACCACAGCTGGAGCCATGAACCAAATAAACAGACTTCAGCCTGGTCTGAAAATTTCCTCCTCCTAGGTTCATCAACTTCAGAAAAATCCATCTGCACCCAAACTTGAGTATTCCACTTATCGTAAAGGCTCCGAGAAACATTTTTACACATCCATTACAAAGAGCTGATGAGCTTTGTTAGCAAATGACAGAGGTTATCATTATCGATATGTAACATCCAGCTCTTAGCAAGAGTGGTTGCTTCAGTGGCCCTTCTTGATGCAACCATTGCTTCAAATTTAAATAGACGATGGTTGCGCTCATGCCAGAGACACCAACATCCAATCAGGAAAAGGCATTTCGCCGCTGGAAAAATACGAGATATGAGAGCATGTTTACACCAAGCATCCCAAAATGTAGCATAAGTGTGTAGGAGTTCTGATACTCCAAGAACATCATTCAAAAAAATATACCAAAACTCCTTTGAATATCTGCAGACCATAAACAGATGGTCCGTTGTTTCGTCTTCAGCACTACCAAAAGAGCAAGACACCGAAATCGTTAGGCCTTTTTTGATGAGGTTTGCCAATGTAAGAATCTTGTCGTGACAGCATAACCATGCGAATATCTTAGTTTTTTTCTGATAGAGGCATCCACCAAAAGGAGCCATCCAGAGCAGAGATCAACCCACCATGTTTGAGGAAAAAATAACACTTATTAACAGAGTAGGATCCAGTGCTGCTCCATTTTCACAACCAACGATCTAGACTAGAGTTACATTGGCAAGAGTGAAGAAGATTGAAAAGAGCTTGATATTCTCAGATGGTCGAGAAGTTCATTGGCTGTCTGAAAATTTCAAAATTCAAGTATGCCTGACTTAGGGAATCTCCTGTTTGAGTGAAGAAACCAGCAACAGAAATATGTTTATTTAAGGCTAATAAATACAGGTTTGGAAAAGTGGTTGATAGCGAAGAGTCCATGTGCCAATTGTCATTCCAAAAAGAGAATTGATCTCCCATTCCAAGCTTTGGTTGAAACAACTACCGAAATAGTTCTGATAAGTTGAGAATACCTTTCCAGAAGGGTGAGGCCATCTGTTTCATGTAGGAGGATAACGTCAATGGCATTTTTCTGGAGTAGTAGATAGTTCTAATCAGATTACTTCAAATTTGGGGCTGTTCATTAAAGAATTTCCACCACCATTTAAGCAACAGAGCAGTGTTAAGAGTAAAGAGATCTAACAATCCTAAGCCTCCCAGTTTCCTAGGTCTGCAAATCTGTTTTCAGTTGACCAAATGCTTTACCCGAGCAAATGTTCCCCGACCATTCTATATGAAATTGCGACATAGCTAGTTTAGTTATCGAATGACAGTTGCTGGGAACTGAAATACAGACATCCAATATAATGGGATTGCTTTGAGCACAAAATTTATAAATATGAGACGACCAGCTAAAGATAGTGAGTTACGCTTCCAGCTTGATATCCTTTTGGAGATTTTTTCAATCACGAAGGATCAATCCATACTGCGGGCAGCGGAGTGATGAAGTGGCAGACCAAGATATTGAATGGGTAAATGAGAAACCTGACAACCAAGCATTGCACCAAATACACTCCCAGTTTAGTCACTGATTCCCAATCCAATAAGTATAGATTTTTGAAAATTGATTCTCAAACCAATGGCCAGTTCAAAGGCATATGAGATGAATTTCAAATTGTTTATATTTTCTCTGTCTGCTTTGCAAAAGAGCAATGTATCATCAGCAAAATGCAAACTATGGATATGGCCTGTGATATTGTAAGGACCCAACAGTCCTTCCGAGCTCGCTGTTTTCAGAATTTTGGTGGGAGTATCAGTAACCAAAATGAATAAAAAGGGAAAAAGTGGATTCCCTTATTTTAAGCCTCTTCTGTTAGTAAACCAAGAACTAATGCCGAAGTCGAAGAGACTAGCAGAGATTGTATCCATGAAATCCATCTGCTGCCAAATCCCCAGTGCTGTAATAATGAAAACAGAAACTCCCATGATCTACTGTCCAGGCCTTTTCAAAATCAATTTTGCATAGAATTCTAGGGGTTTTGGAACGTCGGCAAAAAGAGACCACTTCAGAGGCAGCAATAAAACTTTCGAAGATTAAACGGCCTTGAATAAAAGCAGGCTGAAAGTCTGAGACGAGCTTATCGATCTTCGTTCGAAGCTGAAGAGCTAGCAGCTTGGAGATAAGTTTAATCATCCCGTTCTCCAAACTAATTGGACGATAGTCGGATATCTGACTACACTCTCCTTTCTTTGGTATTAATGTTAAGAAGGTATAATTTAATCTGGAGATGTTAATGTACTGTGTTGTAGAAATGAGAGAACAATTTCATAGAACAACTTATATAGGAGGTATCCAAAGATGCCTTAAAAGCATTTCTATGTTAATGTACATGTCATACACGGATATGAGAACCGTCCAAAAGCCATTGACTTGGCCAAGCCTCTCATAGTAGATGTCACGCGAACGAAACATAACGTTTGGAGAAAGGATAGGTATCACACCAAGTACTATTTAAACCTCGCCGCGTTACTAACGCGTACACGTTAATTAAATTAGCCACCCCTTCTGTACAAACAATTAGGTCAAGGCAGGGTAGAAACTTTCCACCCCCTCCCGCGCCTATGTCTTTAGGACAACCAACCCAAGGAATATAGACCATAAAGTTTTCAAACTTTAAGAACAATCAAACATTTGAAGTCAAGGCATGGGAACCCACCACGCTAGTACATCCAAGAAAGAGAAAATCACCTATCCATATAAATCAACACAAAGAAGACAGCTTCAAACAAGACCCGTTTCAATGAGAAAAACCAAAGCGCAGCCATGGCCGAGCACCAGAGAATCCACCCGGTCGACGTCGAGGCCCCATCGCCGGCGGCGCCGCTCGTCCCACGAGGCATCTCGAGATCCGACAAGGGCGATCCGGCCGCCGTCGGCGGGCAGTACCCGCCTTACCGCCGCACAATCCCGGTCTCTCACTCTAGACCCCCGAAAAGGCGACGGAGCTGCTGCTGCAAGTGTCTATGCTGCACCATTCTCACCATCATCATCCTTATCATCCTCGTCGCCGCCACCATCGGCATCCTCTACCTCATCTTCAACCCCAAACTGCCGAAATACTCCGTCGACCGCCTCACTGTCTCCGCCTTCACCGTCGACACCAACCTCAAGGGCATGCGAGCTTCGACGTGACGGTGACGGCCGAGAACCCGAACAAGGGATCGGAATATACTACGAGGTGGTCGCACCTGAGCGTGTGGTACTCGGGTTTCAGCCTGTGTGAGGGGTGTTCCCGGAGTTTTATCAGGGCACCGGAACACGACGGTGCTGACGGTGGTGATGACGGGGGAGGCGCAGCTGGGGAGTACGGAGATGGCGGCGCTGCAGCAGCAGCAGACGACGGGATGGTACCGCTGGACTTCAAGGGGGACGTGCCGGTGAGGGTGAAGCTGGGGAGTCTCAAGCTCTGGAAGTGACGTCCAGGGTCAGGTGTAACCTGGTTGTGGATAGTTTGACGGCTAATAACCGGATTCAGATCAGGTCTAGCAGTTGCAAGTTTAGGTTGAAGCTGTGAGCTTTTGTTTATTTTTCTAATTTGATCGTCTTATTTTACGCCTTTATTTGTTATTATCGTTGGTATGATTCTTAGATTTTATGGGAGGATTTATGTAGGGATTTTATTTTTGGTGGTGGTTGATACTAGCGAGTGGAGGTTATTTATGCTTGCATTCCCTTCTTCTTCTTCTTCTTCTTCTTCTTTTCTTTTCTTCTTCTCTTCTTCTTCTTCTTCTTCTTCTTCTTCTTCGTGTTTTTTTTTTTTTTTTTTTTTTTTTTTTTTTTTTTTTTTTTTTTATTATTATTATTTTTAATGCCGATTTATTTAACATTTAATAGTAATTGCATGTTACCAGAACCTCTTTGTAAGTATATCCTCAATATATAAATCGAAAGGTTAAAAAAATCGAAAAATCAAAGAAGTTTGAAAAATAAAAGTAAATTTTTCAGAATTGATAAAATTATTTCGATCAAAAGTGTATCACAAGGAAATCCACAGTTCATATTCTATTTCTATAGTATAGAAAAAAAAAATAAAAAACAAAAAGGTATGTTGCTGCTCTTTTGAAAGGAGTAAGGATCATCGAAGTAATGTCTAAACCCAATAATTCATAGAGCAAAGATAAAGAATTTCGAAACAAGTAAACACTATTTTAATTGTCTCAACAATTGAATCAAAATGAGGAATAAAAATAGATTCAAGAATGGATGATTGTTTCTTTTTCATCTCTATTATTATGTTTTTGCAACAAATATACGTTTCCTTTTTAAATTTTTTTTTTTAAGATTCGGTCAGCGGATTTGGGTGGAGAAAATTTTCAGCGATTTGGGTGGAGAAAATTTTCATCGAAGTGGCAAAATGGCACTGGTGCCGGACAAGATCCAACTCACGGGAAGACTGGGAGTTTTCTGACACCGGGCAAAAACACCCCATGGGAGTCACGCTTAAAGCCCTCCCTAATTTCAAGTTAAAATAGGAATCTTTTTGAAGACTGATTTTTCATAGAAATCAGTTCTGTCATCCCATACGGTCCATCTTGGCCTAAATCTCATCTATAGATCCGTGGGACCGTAGAATGAAAAAAAAGATCTATGAAATTCTTTTTCATTTCCATAAGATTTGGGCTGGGAAAGATTGGATTGGTATGGACTTTATTTAAATAAATTGTATAATCTATAATCCAGTAGAAAATTCAGTCCAATATTATTAGAGATTTTCCAAACGTGCTCTGAAGACATCCCAATTTCATACCATGGCCATGCACATGATATGTTAATTAATTTTAACAAATTATTTTTTAAATTATTTGCTGATTATTTATTTATTTCACTGCAACTGTATAATTACTAACAGACTATTGGTGGAAAGAATGGAGAAAATATGGCCTGACAGTTGACTAGGAAAATATCTTAGATGACTACGATAGTTGACCCAATACATATTGTGTTTCATCATGTTCTTAAAAAAAAAAAAAAAAAAAAAAAAAAAAAAAAAAAAAAAAAAAAAAAAAAAAAAAAAGAGGCAAGTTCCATTTAAACAAATAATAATATAGAGAAAAAGTTTTTTTAATTAAAAAAAAAAAAAAGGTAGAGAACAAGAAAATTTGGACCTTGTACTTAGCAACCATATGCTCTAGCTACGTCACGTACCCCACTAAAAGGGGCTAATGATACGGGATGAAACGAGAGGACCGTGCCGTAGAGAAGGAGTGTCACATTTGTTCGTGAGAGTTATATTATATGTTCCGTTAGATAATTAGTAAATATATTTTGCCAATACATTATAATCATGTTAATAGTATCCTATGTCCAACTGGCATCAGAACCACAATTTGGAGATTACCAACAAAAATTTATGGAACATTTGTATTCATATTAAATATTAAACCGTGTTTGTGTTCATGATAGATCTATTTATTTTAATTTATTTACCTTCATATGTAATTATATGTTTGGTACTAAGTTTTGGTGGATTATGTAGATCCGGTAAATGTCTAATTTGTGTAACACCATTTAAATTTTATCTAAGGATAGTTTGTCAACTTGATGTCTTCTATTAAATTCCAAGCCTGATCCTGATATTCCATCTCACAGGCGAATCCAGATCCAGGCCCTGTTTAATTCCGAGCATGGTCTAGATCTGTGTTGAGTCCAACTTGGAACCAATTCTATTAGATGTGAACCTAATCAATATCCACGCCAAGTCTTTTTTGATCCAAGCCTGATCCAATGACCAAATAGCCCAATTCAGATTGGAACCAGGTCCAGTTCAGACGCAAGCTCTGTCTAGGAATTTAGCCCAGTTTAGATTATAAGCCAATTCACTGTTTATGACCTGAGAAGATCTAATCCAACCTGTTTACTTAAGCCCGTTTCTAATCAACCATCAGACTATTAGTTAAATTTTTTGATGCTAGGCTATTAGACACTAAATTAAAGGCTCCTAATATATGTTTGACCTTGACATCAACTATTACACTAATGAGTTTCTATTTTCTTTTAAACAGCTTGAAGAACTATCCTATCCAAGTTAGGAGGATGACTTCCAATTGGTCTAAGATGGTTTGGATTGGGTTGAGTTATTACCTTTGAGAAAGACTCTAAAAGAATAACCTCTCACACTTAAAGCAACAACAATGGCGACAAAAGGAGAATATCTGAAGACTGATGTTCAAGATAGAGGCAATCATGGAACCAGTGCTAGATGGAGTGGCAGCAATTAGGAGATCAATAATGGAATGGTGATCAGCAGCTGAAACATCAAGAATGGACAAGCGGTAACTACCTTGGTCTCTCGAAGGCTATAAGAGCGAACACCGTTCCTTTAGTAAGAAGACCAACGATCAACAAGCATTCGAATCAACCTGCTGATGGCCAAAAACTACCTCCATCATATTGGTTCATGAGAAATAGGGCGAGGACTTCTGAGCTATGGATATATCGAATCTATTGTATCTCTTTAAAATGATAGGTGGCCTATCCTAGTCCCTCAGCTAGTCAGTCAGGTGCATTGGAGAGATCTTGGACGAATCTCTTTAATGACTCAACCGACCCCAATGCCAGGAAAAGAGTCACTACTTTGGCATCAACTCTGGACTCTCTTCCGTTAGTTCTGAAAATAAAACCGTCTCTCTGTTGAGCAAGCCCCAAGAAGACACCAAGCACCCTTCCAATCAAAAGCTTGGGGGTTTAAACTCAGAGTATGCTTTCATTGCAGGGATATTGGCCACTGGAGAAGAAATTGCTGAAGTGGTTTGAACTACTTTCTTTGCAACGGCTTTGGCCACTTCTTGTGGTTGCATGGTAGGTCAGATGAACAAGAAGAAGATGGATGAGTGCTGATAACATCACATGAAAGTTGTCAGTCTTCATCTCAATCGAAGAAGTCATGTACAACGATATAATGAGATATCCAATGCCGAAGTTCTCTGAGTATTCTCGACAAGAAGTTTTCCACCATCTGGTTCAATCACAGGTTATCCAAGCTCTGAAGAGATTTCATCCCAGGTTTGAATAGGATCTCATCATATAGGGTA
>NC_025996.2:57736242-57755513 GCF_000442705.2 Elaeis guineensis
TGATGTCTTCTATTAAATTCCAAGCCTGATCCTGATATTCCATCTCACAGGCGAATCAGATCCAGGCCCTGTTTAATTCCGAGCATGGTCTAGATCTGTGTTGAGTCCAACTTGGAACCAAGTTCTATTTAGATGTGAACCTAATCAATATCCACGCCAAGTCTTTTTGATCCAAGCCTGATCCAATGACCAAATAAGCCCAATTCAGATTGGAACCAGGTCCAGTTCGGACGCAAGCTCTGTCTAGGAATTTAGCCCAGTTTAGATTATAAGCCAATTCACTGTTTAGGACCTGAGAAGATCTAATCCAACCTGTTTACTTAAGCCCGTTTCTAATCAACCATCAGACTATTAGTTAAATTTTTTGATGCTAGGCTATTAGACACTAAATTAAAGGCTCCTAATATATGTTTGACCTTGACATCAACTATTACACTAATGAGTTTCTATTTATCTTTTAAACAGCTTGAAGAACTATCCTATCCAAGTTAGGAGGATGACTTCCAATTGGTCTAAGATGGTTTGAATTGGGTTGAGTTATTACCTTTGAGAAAGACTCTAAAAGAATAACCTCTCCGCACTTAAGCAACAACAATGACGACCAAAAGGAGAATATCTGGAGACTGATGTTCAAGATAGAGGCAATCATGGAACCAGTGCTAGATGGAGTGGCAGCAATTAGGAGATCAACAATGGAATGGTGATCAGTAGCTGAAACATCAAGAATGGATAAGCGGTAACTACCTTGGTCTCTCGAAGGCTATAAGAGCAAACATCGTTCCTTTAGTAAGAAGACCAACGATCAACAAGCATTCGAATCAACCTGCTGATGGCCAAAACTACCTCCATCATATTGGTTCATGAGAAATAGGGCGAGGACTTCTGAGCTATGGATATATCGAATCTATTGTATCTCTTTAAAATGGATAGGTGGCCTATCCTAGTCCCTCAGCTAGTCAGTCAGGTGCATTGGAGAGATCTTGGACGAATCTCTTTAATGACTCAACCGACCCCCAATTGCCAGGAAAAGAGTCCACTACTTTTGGCATCAACTCTGGACTCTCTTCCGTTAGTTTCTGAAAATAAAACCCGTCTCTCTGTTGAGCAAGCCCCAAGAAGACACCAAGCACCCTTCCAATCAAAAGCTTGGGGGTTTAAACTCAGAGTATGCTTTCATTGCAGGGATATTGGCCACTGGGAGAAGAAATTGCTGAAGTGGTTTGAACTACTTTCTTTGCAAACGGCTTTGGCCACTCCTCTTGTGGTTGCATGGTAGGTCAGATGAACAAGAAGAAGATGGATGATGCTGATAACATCCACATGAAAGTCTGTCAGTCTTCATCTCAATCGAAGAAAGTCATGTACAACGATATAATGAGATATCCAATGCCGAAGTTCTCTGAGTATTCTCGACAAGAAGTAGTGTTCCACCATCTGGTTCATCACAGGTTATCCAAGCTCTGAAGAGATTTCATCCCAGGTTTGAATAGGATCTCATCATCATAGGGTACAACACCTTTCTAGTATTCTTCCCCTCATGCTCATCTCTATTTCGTGCTCATCAACCAAGGACCATGAGAGACCAATTCTTCCAATTCTCCATCCGATCATGGTCCTTCCGAGATAGTGCAGCACCTCACCATCTGCAATTCTGAGTTCTCTTACAACACCATGACTTGCCATTATATGTTTGGGACTCTATAATCATTAGAAAGGTGATCATCTCTGGCATTGGCTTGCTGGAGATGGTGACACCTTGTGCTTGGTTGATAGGAATTTATCAATTTATAAAATATTTGCTTATTGCAAGAGCTTGGAAGCTATCTAAATTTTATGTTCGTGACTTCGGAGGATGAAACACACTGGATTTTAGTTAATGCCAAGGATGGCACCTAATGGCCATCCTCCATCCGATGTCTCTCTAAGATAAGATCAAAAATTAGAATGGATACCAAGAGGTCCTTTATTTCAATACCGTGAAAGTTCAAGAGCTCCAACACATTAAGAAGCTCCAACCTTACGGCTTCATGATCAAAATATCGAGACAAGAGTCCAAGATTCCAAAGAAACTAATGAAAATATGGAAAAGGATCATGTGTTCAATGGCCTGCAGGTGGAAGACAAAGGCAACAAAGAAGCCTGAGAGAGCAGAGCATTTCAGACTACTCAAGCCTTCTCTCCGTCATCTCTGGTAGGGTGCTATTGGGATGGATGTGGAGATAAATCCAAGGATGATGTTCTGCCGGGGGCATCTTCTCCAATGATGGTACCCCAACCAATTATAGAGAACAACCACGAACCAGAACCAGCCTTTCAAATTAGTTCAAATAATCAGATGATTGAATCAGGTTCAAGCAATCAATCTAGTTTAATTTTAAATCCACTCTCAGGGCACGAGGGGCTCAAGAAGACTGACAAATGAATTGATTTGATCTCCTTTGAAAGCTCAGTTGCTACTGATACTGTGAAAGCCCACACTCACCCCTCCTACTCTGGTCATGTTTTATTGATGTGTAATAAGAATGTGGCTTTGAGACATTTATGCATTGCTAAACTAATGCAAGTACATTGGAGATTAAACTGAAACCTACATGGATGCCACCCACTCTCGAAGTCATGTGAAAAAAGCAGAAGCTATATACCAACTAATTCTGATGCCATAGAATATCATGTTCAAATGAAACCAATGATAAGATGGTATCTGATAAGGATGCTGACTTAGAGGTCATTCCTAATTCTCAAACCGATTACCTTATGATAATAGGTGTTGAGGAGAAAGTGCATAAAGAGCAGGATGCCTCATAAGAATAGCATGCTTGACCACTTAAAATTATACCTTCAAGATCTTGAATGCCTCCTTCAAAGTATGCCAATCTTTCAAAATAAGGATAGTCGGTGCAATAAAGGAAGCAATGATGAGATTGCCTCCAGCAAGATGAAAGAAGAAAGATACTATTAAAGTTGATAGTTTAGACCCTATTATGCCGTTGAGCTCCATTTTTCCATCAGCTTCTACTTGAATTGGGGAAGGCATGTGGCTTCACTTGCATGGAAGATTTGGTTATTGAGGTTGTAAGTATCCTCTTAGAGCTCGATAAGGAGAAGGCTGCTATGGAGGTAAAGTAAAAGATGCATAAGGATGGTCTTAGCATGCCATGTGCTATGAATTTTTGAAGCAAATATTTTGGTATTTGATTAGATTTTTGGAAGCTATCTTTTTCTTGATAGCTGGTAGTCAGAACTGTTCCTACTTTAATAGATGCTTGGCTGGTCATAGTCTGTTGTCTTATTTTGGCATAGTTAGATATGGCATAAAGATTACCAGCTGATCTTATATAGCTCTTTGTTTTGCCCTAGTGAATAGATTTTTATTTTTGGGCTCTATTCCTTGTATTCCCTAATGAGATGTGGTTGATTTTAGAGTTATATTTTTGGTATCCACTTTGGTGGAAGGGCATGTGGATTGGTAACCTATTTGTTATTACTTTGCATCAAACAACAATGGCAATTATCTTTGGTATCAGAGCTACATCGACTACTTGTTTATTCCTATTATGGAGGATGTAGTTTAATTTATGTTTGATTTATTGCCTAGTGTTGTGTTGTTAGAATTGATGCTTTGTCCCCTATATCCAAAGCCAAAGGTGCTGCCCTCTTATTTCTTATACTCAATTTTGGAGGCCTTTGTCTTGCATATTGCATCATAGATTGATACCTGACCTAAAAAGATAATTATGGATTGATATCCTATTTGGATCAATAGAATCAAGTTGCTTGAAATAGTATAGAAGAAGAAATGAGTATAGAATCTTTGATCTCTTCCTTGCGTCTCCTCTTGTACTAGCAAGATTATTATCTCATGAAATATGAGAGAGTCAAATGGAGCTACTAAACAGAGGATAATTAAGGATCTAATCATCTCATCCTCATGCGACAATGTTCTTCTACAAGATTTAAAAGTGGCATCCCCTTCACCCTACTTTCTCAGATCAATGGGTGGTAATAGAATTGATATGTAGTCTCACTTGAACTCTGATAATACAGCAGGAGGGATATTTATTGGATAAAATTTATAACACTTTTTTCTAAGATCTACTACCCAAAGAACCTTCTCCCAACAATTGAATTGCATTGTCATGCATTGAAGAAGAGTCTAATTGTGTCTACTATATATGGGTGGAATGAAAGAGCACAGACGAATATCTTTTTTTTGAAAATTAGTTGATATTCGTTGTATCTATCCAAGCCCTTGGCTTTTGGGAGGTGACTTTAACATTACCAAAATGCTAAAAGATAGAACGGGTAACCTACAAAGTGTGAAGGATAATTTGGTTTTCATGGATTTCATTTCTTTACTAGGTCTAATAGTCCTAGATTTAAAGGATAGAGACTTTACTATAAGCAATAAACATAAACAGCCTTCTTTGGTATGCCTAGACCACCTCCATCTTTCATCTGAATGGGAGAATATTTTTCTAGTGAGCTTTCAGAAAGCCCTCTTGAGTACTATCTTGGATCACATTCTGATTGCCTTGGACCGCAACATTGGATTCCAATGCTTTAATATTTTTAGATTCGAAGGATGGTATATTAAGGAACAAGAAATTCATGATCTTATGAGGAGCAACTAGAAGAACATTAGAGGTGCACCCAACTCGATGGCGGCATAGGTGGAGAACTTAAGAAAATCTGCTCTGTTCTTAAAACTTGATCACTTTCAAAGAACATTGCAAAAGAGAGCTGAAGAAAAAATTATGTGAGCGATATTGATAAAAAGGAGAAAATCATAAACCTTACTACTGATAAATTCAATATAAAAAGAATTCTAAAGTAGTCCTTAGATGAGCTTTACCACAAGAAAGAGATATAAAGGGGATAGGAACACCTTCCTTCACAAAGTCATCTCTGAAAAGACAAAAAGAAATCATATAGCTTCTTTCTTAAATGAAGGTATTGAGTTTCATGATCAAGAAGACTTCTTTATCCATATTTCAAGAATCTCTTTGGCCCCACCTCATCATCAAAGCTTTCCATAAATTGGGACCTATTTTATGGTAACCCAACCGTCAATCTAAATGACTTGGTACAGAAATTCACTAGGAAAGAAATTAGAAGTGCAATTTTTTTCTTTGACAGTGCCCCAAGGCCAAATGGTTTCACATTTATATTTTTTAAAAGCTTCTGGAATCTTCTTTATAATGATATTATGGTGTTGCTTGATGATTTCCACAAAGGTGCTCTTGACTTATCAAGGTTGAATTTTGCATACATTACATTCAACCCCAAAAAAGAAGGCATTCTGACTGCTAAGGACCTATGACGCATCAATTTAATCAATAGCCTGTACAAAATAATCACAAAGATATTATCTATGCATCTTGCTAAGTTTTCTCCTTTGCTTATTAATGAATCATAATAAATTTTTGTCAAAAGAAGATCAATTATTGAGAATTTTTTCAATGCTCATGAAATGATAGCCTACTACAAAAGATCTAGTCAAAAAGGAATCTTGTGCAATCTAGACTTTGAAAAGATTTTTGATAAGATAAATTGGGACTTCTTATTTGCTATACTACAAGCTAAAGGCTTTCCTCTAAAATGGATTGATTGGATACATCACTTGCTTTCTTCTGCTTCCATAGCCCTTTAGGTAAGTGAAAATCTTGAAAAATAGATTAAGTGCTGACAAAGATTAAGACAAGGGGATCCACTCTCATCTGCTCTTTTTATCTTGGCAACAAACGTACTCTCCAAATTACTTAAAAAAGCTAGATCATTAAGATTAATTGAAGGAATTAGTAGCAATAAGATATTTTCTGATATTAGAAATCTTCTATTTGCAAATGATACATTACTATTCTGTGTTGCTAAAATTGATAATATTATAGCAGCTAGAGCTATCCTACTTAGATTTGAAGGTGCTTCTGGATCAAGAATTAATTTCATAAGAGCTCCACTATCTGCTTGAATATTGATAAAAGGGAGGCATATAGATTCGCTGCTTTAATGAATTATAAAAAAAGGCTCACTTCTATTTACTTACTTGGGTCTCACTTTGTGACAAAAGGTTTCAAAATCATGTTGGATGCCTTTGCTAGAGAAAATAAATATAAGATTGGCTACATGAAAGGAAAAGATTACTATCTTAGGGAGGCAGAGTTGTTCTTATTAATTCAGTTTTCACTACATTACCTTCTTATTATATATCAGTGTTTAAACTTTCAAAATGGATGGTAAATACAATCGAGCTTTTTAATAGAGAGAAAGAGAGACTGTCAGTGGATTTTACCATCTTATTAATTGAAATAGTATGTGTAGGTCCAAAGAGCAAGGAGGCTTGGGTATAAAAAATATTAATTAGATGAATCTTGCTCTCCTTACGAAGTGGGCTTGGAAATTCACAATGGGATCAAATTACTTCTGGTGCAAACAAATCAAAAGTGTATGTTATGTAAAGAAAAGACTTGGTATAAGAATCAAGAAATGTGCCAAAATGCTCTCTCATATTTGGAAAGATATCAGTAAGTAGCTAGATATATTCTGAAATTATTTATCCTTTAAGCTAGGCAACGGCGATCATGTTCGATTTTGAAAGGACTCTTTAGTAGGCTCTGCACCTTTATCCTATTTCTTCGATGATCTCTACTCCAAAGTTTTAAAGCTAAATTGTACTAGTTCTCCATGGTCATTGAGATATTTCATTTGAAAAATCAAAGTTAGAAATTTTTTCACTAGACAGCAAGCTACATGGTTGGAAAATCTCCAAGCCATCTTTATCCATGTCATGCCTATAAGGATTGCTGATGTGCCGATTTGGATGCTTACTCAAAATGATACTTTTTCAGTTGACTCCTATTATAGGCTTATCAATAATGACGGTTTAATTTGTCCTTACTAAAAAGTTATTTGGAAGGCTGCCATTCTAAAAAAATTAAAATATTTATCTGGCTTACTTTGAGAAACAAACTCCACACAAGAAAAATTTTAGATAGAAAAGATTGGCAAGTAAATTCTGATTGCCCTCTCCATAGATCAAGAGTAGAAACTATCTCCCATCTATTCATCAAATACCCCTTTGCTTGTAACCTATGGAACTCCATCAAAATCCAACTAAACCTGAAAGGGTGGCCTTCAAATATGCATGATCTTTAGACTGACTGGAGGTATAAAAAATTTTAGCCATCACTGTAGATAGCAAGAGATCAACTGTATGCAGTCGTTTGTTGAAAGATTTGGAGGAAAAGAAATACGAGATCTTTATCAAAAAGAAATCTTCTATTTACTCAACTTTTCAAAAAGTATTACATACATTTCACTCTTAGAAATCAATGTATACTAAGAAGTTGATTGAAAGTCATGGCAAGCTGTAGAATGCCGTTAGTGCATCACCTTTCTAGCTGACAATATGTTGTAACTATGGATGCCTCATCATGGAAACTCTTGTATATTTCTTGTTTATCCAATCAATAAATAGGGGGAAGCCTCTTGCTCCCTCCTTTTCCTTTCAAAAAAAGATAAGGACTTTGAGAGAGGTTGTTTTTGTATCAATACTAATTATCTAGTTCACCTTGGAAATGATGTGGATTGTTGATGTGGGCTTGTATCGGCAAAATCTCATTATTGGCCAATGACCTCAAAGAAGATACTGATGAGACTTGAAAACGTGTGCATAGAGATCCTTTTGCCATGGTTGAGGCCATTTGGTGATGGCAAGGAGCTTAATGGGGGATCCAAAACTGCACAGCACAAAGGAAGGGGTGTAGGAGTAGTTGAGGATAGAAGCAATAATGAAGATGGTAAAGACTATTACTGCTAGGTAAGAGGAGAGCCAAGGATTAGAGAAATAAAGAAGAAGATGGAAGGCATGATTAAGGGCCAAAGGATTGAGGAATAGTCAAAGAAAATTGTTAAGGAAGTGTGATGCTTTATGGCATAAAGCAGAGGAGGAAGCAGAGGCCTAATTAAGCATGGAGAGGTGGGCCATTATATCTAGCCTAAAATGATTGCCAAGAGAAACAATAGGCTTAGACTGCATTTGGCAATATTATCATTTTTTCTAAAAAATATTAAAAATAAAAATTTTATTTATAGTTTTTCATATTTCTAACAATCGAAAATATGTTTGGTTCGCCTTTTTTCTTCTACAACAATAGTTGACGACATAGCCAGCAATGAGAGAGAGAAAGAGGAGAAATGCGGCTGGTATTGTGGTCAAGGATAAGGAAGAGCTTGACATTGAGCGTAGAGATAATCAAGATAAGCAATAGAAGAAGAAGAAGTAAAAATGAGGTCCATGATGTGGTCCAAAATAAGAAATAACTTGGCATCGGAAGAAGAGATAGCCGTCGAGGTTTAAGGAGCCAATGTGGTCGGTGGGGGCAATAGGGCTAAGGCCGAAATCAATTTCAAAAAAAGAAGTTGGAAGGAAAAGGATGAAAACCTACTTTAAAAAAATCTAAAAATTAAAAAAATATAAATAATAGAAGTTATTTAGAAAAAATAGAAATAGAAATAATGTGATCAAACATATTTCCTACAATGGCTCCATGTTGTTATAAAAATTATAAAAAAAAGGGCAAAAGGGAGTGCCAAATAGGCCCTAAAGGTTCCAACTTTCTAGAAAGAATAAGAAGTGGATATCCATCAAAAAAAAAAAAGAGGACTGCTTGGTTTCTAACATTAAAACATATACTTGTATGATATATGCAATTTAATATATTCGCATGGACCAGATGTTGCTAGCCAAAGAACTATTTACGCTTAACTTCCTAAATTCAACCTGACTTAAAATTTAGGTTGCGTTTGGCAGCTAGCAATCTTTCCAAATTGCTGGTAATTTAATATGGTAATCTAAATTACTGCGTTTGGTATGCTTTTTGGATGGTAATTCAGATTATCTTGGCAATCCAGATTGCCTCTCATCATGAGAGGCTATCTAGATTGTCTTGAGAAGGGATGGCTATCCAGATTATTACTTCTTTGGCAATATTGTAATAAAATTTTTGAATAAAATTATCCTTCAAAAAAAATCACACAAAACCTATTGTCCAACTTTCCCCCTCCGCATGTGCTCCTGGCCCGTGGCTCTTCCATCTCCCTTTGTCTGCCTGCGGCTCCTCCACCCTTATTCCCCACCACCCCCCCACCCCCATGACTCCACGCCAGTCCCCACCACCCCTACGGCTCCACACGCACCCACCCCTCCTCACACCCCGATGACTGCAGCTCCCCACACCCTCCGGTCCGCTACTTCTCCATACTACCACTACTCCCACCACTTCTCACCAGAGAAAAAGAAGAGCATTCGGACAAAATTATTAAGGATATTTTAAAAATTTGATTTCATATAACCGATAATCTGATTGTCATACTAAATATATCAATCAAAATTTTTAATAATTTTACTACAGCATTACTTGTGTGTACCAAATATAGTAATCAATATAACTGATAATTTAATGATGATAATCTATTCTGAAGACAATCTATATTATCTTCAAAAATTATCTCGTGATATACCAAATGCGACCTTAGAGAAAAACAAAAATGAAAAGAAAAGAAAGAAACGAGCAGCAGCAGCTGCTGCTCCAAAGCCCACCTGGGCCAACTTCCAGCCCCAGCTTAGAGATGTTCCAGCACAAGTGCATATGATGGTGGACCACTCAGGGATGGCCTACCAACCACAATCTCTGCTAATACATTAGACTCTTTCAGTTGTCTTTCTATTGCTGTCTTCTCTCTCTTAGATAGGCTTCTTTTCCTTTTTTTCAAGTTCTCCTTTTCCTTTCTTAAAATTTTCTCTTTTAATTTTTTTCTGTCTTAATTAAACATGCATCACACATGCATGCACGCTAGCGTCTATGAGAAGAATTTAGTAATTAATGCAAAGGAGAGACCTACAGCATGCGAACCAAAATTGAGAGTTGGGAAAATTAACCTTAGCTATTGGTTTGAGAATAAAGCAGATATAAACAACCAAATAGCTCTTGAAAAATAAACACAAACAAGGAATATTATTCTTGTGAAATTTTATCATGCTAAACATAAATATTTAAAAGGAAAGCAATCATGAGCTATTCTTGGAATAAAGTCCTTATTTATGCCGCTATCATGAGCTATTCTTGGAATAAAGCCTTTATATGTGCCTTTTTTTTTTATGTTCGAAAACTGAAAACGCCCTCATTGCTCATATAATGAGCAACCAAGGTTTTTCTTTCAAAAAAAGAAAAAGAACAAGAAAGAACAAGTGATTTCTTCATTGGTGAATGGAATCATTGCTGTCATTTATTATCTCAATTTTATGTTACACAAGACTTGTAAACAAGCAATTCCTCCCACAACTAATGATCTACTGCACAGTGGTATGCAAAACTGTGACCCTTTCTCTCGCTGGACACATCCAACTTCTCGGGGCTGGTACTCTCCTGGCTTTTTCTCCTCTGAAATTTTCTACCGATGGTTATCCTCTTTGTTCCATGAACCATCTAGTGCAGGAAGTTGGTAGTCATCCGGTTTCAAAGCCAATGCGAAATCTGGCAACGTCGGTGCCGTCTGAAGGATCCTGCACAATTAGCCACCACAGAAACTTCTATCAGTATGTCTTGGTAGGTAGCAAACTCATACTTCAACATTTACCGTGTCATAAATAGCTAATGCCACTGGATGTTCGGTTGTAGGGTTTACATCAAAATAACCCACAAAGGAACCAAAAAAATTTGATGTTTTCGGTAGGGTTTATATCAAAATAAGCCATTAAGGAACCAAAAAAAGAAAAAAAATGATGTTTCTAGTTTACAAGTTCAGGATCTGCATATTATCACATTCACCAGCTGAAGCGTTCTCATATAATTCTTCTCACAGAACCAAGCATGTGGTTTTAAGACGATGAACTATCAAGACCATATCAGTTTTTTTTACCAATTTCATGGTCCAGCAACATTCCATCAGGGTTCAGAGAAAACATGTAAAACAAAATATTTTCAATAACAAGGAAACAAATTTCAGAAAAAAGATGTTCGCAACTAATATTGGATCATACATTTCAGACCTAGTAAATATAAGATCCAAAGGATATTGGCATATATTTACAGAGGGTCACAAAATTTGCGGTCAAAGGGGGAAAGTGCTATGGCATAGGATGTACACAGGCTGCAAAATCAAGTCAATATATGAATATACAAGACATTGTCGATTCTAACAAATAAGCCCAAAAAAAGGAACCTCCCAGAAGAATGCATAAAAACACATGGAGGGTGTCACGCTAGGGTATGAAAGTGAAGTGGTTGTCCACTGCTTTATTCATGAAAGAACCTTGGCAAAGGGCAATTAACTAATTATGGAATCCGAGTCACAAGCACATACCAGTAAAGGTCATGCAATACTTACAAATATTGAAGTTAGACAAACTATTATCAGAATATTTCAGCTAAAGATCTTATGTCAATTTTTAAGACAGTTACCTTTCTTGACTGTAGAGATCACGATTGATTCTAACCTTGCTTGAGGCATCTTTGGGGATCTTCTCGGAGAGGTACTTCATAGATCCCCATAGAGGAGGAATCCTGTAAATAGATCAGTTAGTGAAGACTTGAGTATGTTACAGGAATTATGTTTGTTCACCAAAGTAGCACTTCACCGAGAGCAATTTCTTCCACCCAATTTTGACCAAGGTATTTTATACATAACTGAATCAAAAATGAGGCAATACAGGAATTCCAGATAAGAGACAGGAGCAACTCAGGTGTTGATGGAAAGAAGCTGGAACAGTTATTCCATTGTTTAAAAACTTAAAGCACCTAGCAAGGTAGGATGCCAATTACAAGGCATCCAGACTATAAAATGAGATAATATTCTGAAAGACAATTAAGTGATTTGTATTTATCTACCATTAGACAGAAAATAAAGCAAATAAGTCTTAGTTGCTCATGTGCCTTGAGATACTTCTAAGAATATGGCTATGACAAGGCTACAGCAAGGACAGGATTCACTTTCATGAGTCTGTAATTTACAGGTACAACAAAATGAAATTATTATACAGAGTTCCATACTAGAAGACTTAAAATCCACTCCATAATTTTCCTGATGGTAAAGGGAGGGATAGAATCCATTCTATTTATAATGTTAAAGAGAAAGGACTGAAAAGTTGATCAAAATTGTATAGATATTGGTATGAATAAGGACATGCTTGCTACCATATCTTCCTCATGTAAAATAACCAAAAAGATTACCGAGGAAAAAGTGAAACTTGCTATGCCGCAACATGGAGCATCTTAAAAAGGAAAACAGACAAAAATGAAGACTGTTAAATTAAGGCAGGTCAATGATAAAATTACCTGGACAGAGGAGGCATCAAATTGAAGGCCTCACATGCTTTCTTGCTTTCTTTGAGAAATTCCTCAGCTGCTTGCAGGGCAGCTACAGCCATTCCATGGGATTTCTCTGTATTCCCCTCATCAAGGATCATTCCATGGTAATAATATGCAGCAGCCTGATAGATAATAATATTTAAAAATGCGTTGAATTCTGTAGGAGTATCAAAATACAACAGAAACATGCAGATAAAGATTTCCTCATGTTTCCTAATGCATTTAAGCACTGTTTTAAGCTCTCTCTCTCTCTCTCTCATATCCAACTTGGGGTGTTTTGGGTATGACAGAATATCTCATAATTTTCTGATTCTAGGAGCATCCAGATAAACCAAGAGGAAGTAAACTGTACTTCATAAAATACAACATTTCCACTAAATGATTAATATACAGTTTCATGATATCAGCAATATACTGCTCCAATTTATTGATCTTATATGGTGGTTTTGATTATTTTTTCTATTTAGATTTTAAATTTGTTAACCATATTTTTAATATTTAGGTGGCATTTGGTGATCCTTGTCCTGAAGTAATCTGATCCTCGATGATCTAAGATCATCTGCATTTAGTATGCTATGTTCTAGTGATCAAAGATCCCTAATTATCTACAAGTAATTTGTTTGGTATGCCATGAAAATCCAAGATCACTAACCATATAATACCAAAATTACCCATTATATATTCTGTATATTTGCAAATACTAAATAGAATTCTCAAATAAATCATAAGAAAATATACTTGAATGGCTCTCGGCACGTACATGCAATTTATACATAAAATTGTTTGGACAGACCACTTATAATTTGATAGGAAAATTATTAATCCTATAAAAATATATTAATTTGTATTATAGAATTAATAGCTTCATTTATACTTATATTATATTATTATTTTAATACTAATATTTACTTTGATTAGAAAAATAAGGAAAATAGAAGTAATATATTAATAACTTCATAACATAAATATAAAGTACAATAATATACTTCTATTATAATTATACAATATAACCGAATAATAATATGATAATAATATAAAATATATATCATGAATACTATGTATGTAATATTAATATGATATAATATATATAATATTGATATAAATATATTAATGATATATACTAATTTTTCTCACTGAGCCGAGGGGCATTTTTTCCCGCAAATTTCAACCCAAGATCACTCCCTTGGAGATGATCTTGGAACTCCATCCTCAAGGATAGCTTAAAGATCCCTAGATTAGATGTTGATTTTAAGAGTAGAGGTGATTTGGGATCACTACCATATAGAATCACTGAGGTGTAACCAAATCCGGTACTCTCATCATCTCCACCCACATTACCCTTGATCTTTGGGTCATCACCCCATATCAATGCCCCCTTATAGAAAAGATATCATCCACAATCACCAAAGCATGGACAAAAGACTTCTGGATTTTGTTAAAGTACATCTCTACTGTATTTCCCAGAATTATTCATGATAAAATATATCCATTTGACACCCGAGTGTTTTACAGCGTGTAAAATAAAAATGAAAAGAAGTGGTCTACTGCATCTTCTCTAATTTGATTCCAGGCACTTAAACAAAACAGAAACAAGAACCTCTATATCATATATATGAGGTCAATTCTATCGATTCCAGACAATTTTTATGTTTAGACTATTAAATCTTCAAACAGAATCAATTAAAATTATCTAGTTCTTAATTTTGTTTACCAAAATAATATATGTAATGAATATTTTAATCCCATTAGGTATTTAGAGTTCTGACATGACACATGACATATCAGTCATAAGATTATCATCTCACAATGGAACATGTTCTGGCAGCATTGAACTCTGATTAATATGTGTTTTAAATCAATAGAAGCAAAAGTAACTTTAATAACACAAAAGAACATGATAAGCCACAACCTTCAACAACCATGCATGCGGATAAAATGAAATGCTTAAAATAAGTTTATAGGAACAACGAAAAGAAAACAGAATGGTTGTCATACCTTTGCTTCAACATATTTCCACTTCACAAAAAGTTGATGTTTCTTCCCCCAGCCATCAGAGAAATGAAGTTGTGATATGTTATCATGAGCCTGTGTAGACTAGAATGAGCTTAACCACAAGAGAAACATTTATATATATGTATATAAAGTTAGGCACCAAAGCACAAACTTGACCTGTTTAAGTGTTAAAAAAAATAAAAAAGTAAAAGAAAAAGCCAGTAACCAGAACTGCATAGCAAATGACCTAAATTTGCATATCAAGTATGTCAATGTAAGAGTTAAGAGGCTGAAATTCAGGCCAGGAAGCAATGATACCTAGTGTGCCATGCAGCAATCACCAGTCAGGAAGAATGTAAAATCGGTAAAGTGTAGCTAAATTAGACTTCTTCATGTAGCTATATGTATAAAAAATAGAAAAGCACACAAAATGGAAGCAAGTGACCCTTGCAACATGAAGCATTTATGATTCAAAAAAAGGAAGACGTCAGAGCAAAAACAAGCAATTCATCACAGATTGATTCTACTATAAGTTACAAATTGAAATTTATCAAAGATTCACAATATTTATAGAAAAATGTGGGGGAACAAATCCATGTTCCCAGGTAAATAAATAGATCCCACGGTTGAATCCTCAAGCCTCAGATCCAATGCTCAATTGATGACTATACCTAGGCTACAATAATTTAATGTTGAGGTCAATAACAATTTTCTCATGATCAAGTCATACAATTATGGCTTCAATGCATCTCAATCAGCGATTGCAAGGCATTCAATCACTTGTTAGATGGTGCATTAATGCTGGATTGGAGAACTGGCAAAGAATGGATCATCATCATAGTGACAGATGTCACATACGAACTGATGTTCATCAATGACTAGACTTCTGGATGCTCTCTTAAAGGATAAGCTGCAGTTAGATCCAGTATTTGTTGGTTGATGGATCAACAATAGCATGATCTTGCTGGTCTTGAACCTTGAGATCTTCGAAGATCAATCCTCAATCTCCATAGTTTTTTCCATTAGATCTTCAATGTCATAGCTCTAGGCTAACCAATTATTGTTCAGAAGTTATCCTGACAATGGATCTATAAATTTTAAGCACTCGTTTGCCAGATCTTCTCAGATCACCTCCTTTTTGTTGATAGCTTCATCTCATTTTGGGGTCCCCCTCCCCCTACTCCCAACTTTCTAAGAATTTAAGGTCGCACACTCTCCATATGGTCAAACTAAATGTCTATGCCCTATTGTGACTCTTGATGCCAAAGCAACTTCTTATGTTGTCGAAGCAATTCCTGATGTAAACAGAACCACTCATGTTATCAAAGCTATCTTCACAAACCACAACCAACGTGCCACCACACATTGAAGACATTTTCTTCTGGTGAGCCACAAGAAGGATCTTGTCATTGTGATGCCAATCTGGTAACTAAATTATTAAAAAAAATGTACAATGGGCGGTCAAAACACCCTGGGGTGTGAGGCTGGCATGATTAAAAATTTTAGGAAAATGCTTATCAAATATATCATGTGTAAAAGAAAAATAGAGTTGTTTTTCAACTTTACAGTCTAAACAATGAATTCATCTATCACAGTAAGCTTGTGAAAGTATAAATAAAATATTGGATAGTAAATAATAAAAATCAAAAATATACATGAAGCATATAAATGACAAGTGGAATCAACAATTCATGAAGTGAAATCAACAAGAGAAAAATTGAATTACTTGTAGATCTTTACAACATTTGAAAAAGGAATAATAGAATAAGAGATGAAGTTTAAATCATTGTCTATGGTGGTGACAGGCTTAAAATGGGCTGCCATTGGAGGTTTAAAAGGAATGTGCCTCCCCAACCCAGGACACCTCTGGATCTACCACTGTCCTGTGAGGATCTGTGCATACATGCATCATGCCTCGCATCGTTTGCGCTGGAGAAATCTTGGGTACTCATATTGGGCCCAGCAACTCGAGTAATAACTTCTAGCTAGCCTTTCTAAGTAAGGTCCTAGGTCATACATCTCTACAACCCTAATGCAATCCTAGCACATGCAAGTCAAGAAAATTTGGTCAAAACAAGTATTACCTAGACCCTGGCATTAAAAATTTATCAGCGAGTTGGATACACAGCAGAGCTTTTCAAATGAAGTGAGCTTTGGCTTAAATTGCAAGGGAGACAATTTACCAAAATTTCTCGAAACAACAGAATTTTTCTACAGAAACTTCAAGGAAAACATTAGATGAATCTTAAATGTCTTAAAAAGCCCATTATAACGCAATAAGAGCAAATAATTGAGCTGCAAAGCTGAGATGCCAAAACATGTTTGGATTCCAATTATGACCTACCAAAATCAAATAAATACAGGTTAAAAGGAAAAAGACAAGCAGCATGCAGTCATGATATTTATTCTCATTATTTAAAACGTTATGCATTCTAGAAAGATCTTGCATTCAAACAAATATTCCACTTTTTTTGGGGAAATCTTCATTTTGAATCATTAATAATAAGAAATGTGGAATTTTGTTCCAGCAATAGCTCAGCAGAAGTATTTCACTTCCTCTGTCCATTATAAAAATAACATTTATTTTATAAACTATTGTTTATTTTTATATGATAGCATGGATAATGAGAGATTTACAAAGATTTTTTTTCTTTTTTGAGATATAAATTCGAAAGAAATTTGAAAATCAATCTAGTTTAGGCGAACGAATGAGGGAGAATGGTGTAAAGTGCTAATAAGTAACAACCAAACATGACCGTAAATGGATAAGAGAATGACGTGCAAAATTTGGCAGCCTTATGTGGAATACATTAGGCAGTTGCCAGAAGCCAAGAAGAAAAAACCATCTAGTTCTTTGGAACTAATAAAGAAGTTGTTGCTAAATATGTTAACAAAGAAAAACATACATAAAAGTTAACAATTCAAAAGAGTGGAAAATTCTTGGTAAAACAAAATTTGCAAGCTAAGCATTGAACGTGAAGTGAGAGAATGAGGGTGAAAGAAGAATGAAGAGGAAGAAAGGAGATAGAACTAGAACTGGATATCCTTATTTTATAGGGATCAAACTATAAATTCAATAATCCATATATATTGATAGAATGTAAAAAGTAAGAAAAAAAGATGGGAAGAAAAAAGAGCATGAAGTTAGAAGTGAATTACTCAGTTTCATAGAATCAACGCAAAAAATAATGAGAAAAGAGAATTGAAAACATTAAGGAATGAGCAAAAGGGATGTGAAGCAAGAACTCATCATGTAGTTAAAGAAAGTATGGATACCTGATGCCAGTACTTGACCATCTCACATGCTAACCGGCGTTTAACTGCTAGTGTGGCCTTTGGACTATCAATTGCCATCCCAAGTTGAATATCAACACCCTATATTACCAACCATTGAAAGATCGAAAAATATGAGATCAGTGAGACAGATGAAGTGCTTTTCAATTGACCAGGGTTGAAGTTTAAAAAAAAAAAGCAACAGATACACATGAAAAGGATTCTCAGTCCATCTGATTTTTAGAAGCATCATAGAATTGTATGAGCTCAAACTGACTGTTAAATGATATTCAAGAAACGAAAATATATATTCTGAATTTTTCACATCAAAAAAAAAAAATGCATACCTTGCACCATGAACAACTAATAGAAATTGAATACTAATAATATGCAGAAGCAGAAGCCCCTTTTTTTTGTACCAGTAGCATACAGAAGTCATTACTGCATTTTATTTAGTAGAAAACTATTACATTCAGACAAAGGATACTAAACTTCAATTTCTGGTACATCATTTTGGGAAAATTAGTGCTGTCCTTTCTTTGACCGAACTTTAACATGCAGCCCTTTGACCACTATCATTTAATTTTTAGTACTGCACACGCTTATATGGGATTGGCACACACTTGTACTTATATTGAGCCCCCTTATACTAGTTTTTGCATGCAGTTATATTGTCCGCACATGGTTATATTGTCCCTGCACATGTATTTGTGTGTAGACAGTTATTTATAACTGTGTATGTATTGGGAGATTTGTGTACAGCCGCTAGGGATTGGGAATTAAAGAAACTTTGAAACTTGAGATAAATGTTAAAGTCCCAATCAACAAGGATTAAAAGTTATAGTCCGATCACTGGAGAGACCGGCCATCAATTTCTGCCTTTTTTATATGAATCTTAGCTTGTTTTATGTACATAAAACAGGGGTAAACTTAGGGATGGCAATGGGTCGGGTCAGCCAATACACGTCCTACCCCGCAATTAAAATCCCATGCCCATACGACACCCCATACCTGCCTTTGGTCGGATCGGTTCGGGTTAAGTAGAGGTGCAAGTCGGGTCAAGTTGGGAAAATAAGAGGGGTTGGGTTGGGTCGAGTCAAAAACTCATGTAAACATTATAATATGATTATAATTTTGAAAGGGGGATTTAGATTAAGGTTATACAGGTTGGGTTTGGGGCAGGGCATATCATTACCTATACCCGACCCGAATCCACTTCGGATTTTTTTTTTAGAACCCTACCCCTTCTGGATTTTAATCGGATCGGATAAAACCCGCCCCGCATGGATCGGTCTGGTCAGGTATCTGGTGGCTGGCTAAAATTGCCATCCTGATAAAAACTATCATTTGTGAAAGTTAAGAAGTCAGCAAGAGTGGGAAGAGAGGGAGAAACTGGATTCCTGATGTTAGTCATCACTGAGGAATCTTTAAAAAGATCACAACATAAGACTTGGTATTTAACTGTTAGTTTTAGTTTCATGTCAATGAGATACATAGAATATTTATGTTCGTTCTCAAACAGCGATAATCTAACAGAAAATCCTAATATATATTACAGCATAGAATATGCAAGAAAATGACAAATATATACAGTCCTCCCTGTGATAATAAACTTTTAATTGAACAAAATGCATAACCCAC
>NC_025996.2:57755613-57768742 GCF_000442705.2 Elaeis guineensis
GCTAAGGGAGCAGTAGACAATAAGACTCAACAGATTGATGGTGAGACGTGCTCAAGATGTGGCAAAAATCATGCAGACAAGGATTGCTATTGGAATACCCGGTGCTTGTTTCAAATGTGGTCAGATAGATCATAAAATTGCTAGCTGCCCGCTAAATACTGAAAATCAAGTTGGCCAAAGAACTCATGAAGGACAACATAAGGGTGGTGGACAGATTTCTAAAAATCAGAGAAGAGTTTATGCGCTTTCTCAACAGAATCCATAGGCTTCCAATACAATGGTGACAGGTATGAAAAAATTTCGAGGACGAAATTTCTTTTTAGGGGTGAAGAATGTGATAGCCCAAAACCCAGCCCAACTAATCTCAGCCCACTAAAGCCCAAAACGAGAAAAAAAAATGAAAAAAATAGAGCAAACCGGGAAGAAGACTCCCGATAGGAGTCTTCTTCTCCGACGAAACCCAAGAAAATCGGGACTCCTAGGACCCCTCGGAGTCCTAGGGTCCTCTATAAGAAGACCCCCTCCCCCTTGAGACCGAAGATCGGCCTCCTCCCTCTCTCTTTCTCTCCGTTTTTCTCAATCGAAGCCGCGGATATCGTTCGGATTCTCGCCGTGATTGCTCGCCGGCGAGGTCACCGGAGGTCAAGGTAAGTTTTCCTCTTCTTCCCCTCTTTCTTCTCCTTCCTCCCCGTGCATTTGTGCGTGGCTGCCAGCGACGAAAGTCGCCGATTTTCAGTCGAGAAAGGGACCTCTGTTTTGGTCTCCTTTCCGTGAACTTTTCCGGCACCGGCGATCAAAATTGACCGCCGGCCACGCTCCTCCGTGATCGGGGGAGTGGCCCCCGTCGGCCGCCGGCCTCCGCCACGGCGGCCGTGGCCCGAACGGCCGGTCAAGGCCGAGGGGAACGTCGGTCCCCTATTCCGGCACGGGAAGAACAAAGAAAAAAAAGAAGAAAAGAAGAAAAAGAAGAAAAAGAAAAAGAAGAAAAAAAAGAAAAGAGAAAGAAGGAAAAAGAGAAAAAGAAAAGGAAAGAAAAAAAAAGAAAAAGAAGAAAAAGAAAAGAAGAAAAAGAAAAGAAAAGAAAGAAAAGAAAAAAAAATATAATAATAATAATAATAATAATAAATATATATATATATATTTATATATATATAAGTAAGTAAATAAATAAATAAATAAATAAAAAAGAAATTGATGAGAGAGAGAGTTTCTCTCTCTTCTTTCAGTCTGAACCCTGACTTTTTTTCTCTGAAATTGGACTTTCTCTCTCTACTTTCTCTCTCTAGAATTTTTTCTCTCTCTTGATGGATTTCTCTCTCTAAAGTTACCTTTCTAGGATTAGCATAGGGGAAGGCTTCATCTGATGATTCTGATCGAGTTTAGAGACGAGTCTGATTTTAAGTGAGATTTTGAATTGAGATTTGTTTAGATTTAATTTTAAATTAAAATTAATATAAAAATATAATTTTGGATAATAGGCACGGAAGAATCTACTAGAAGTTAGTCGATCTATTCGTTCAGTGCTCCGTAAAAGGTAAGTAATGAATCATCTTCTCGAGATATTCCATATTTATTCTGAAAATAAATAATTATTCTTTGAAATTATGCATGATTTATGAAATTATGTTTTTAAAGAAAAGTGCTATTGAAATGTTATGGTATATCGATTTATGCACATATTTAGTGAAAGATTATGATATATATTATGGTACAAAGTGTTTTGATATAGATCGGATTTATGCTCTCGGCCTAACTATGGTTCAGTGGGCCCCGCCAATGGGGATTATACGTTGGTATTTGTGGACCCTGCCAGTGGGGGTTGTGCACTGGTATTTGTGGACTCTGCCAGTGGAGGTTGTGCGCTGGTATTTGTGGACCCTGTCAGTGGGGGTTGTGCGCTGGTATTCTGTGGACCCCGCCAATGGGGGTTAAACGTTGGTCATAGTCAAGGCTGTTGAGTTACGAGTGTTTTGAATCGAATCGGATTTATGATTATATTATATGTGAATATTTGAAAATATTGGATTTGCATTAAATCAGTATGAAATATATTTTTATGTTTATTGCAGCATTATTCTTGAAAATTATATAATATCTGAAATATCTGATAGAGATACTTGTTACTTACTGGGCTGTCTAGCTCATTACCTTTCTTTCTATTTTTCAGATTCAAAAAATTAATATCGAGCATGGGACGAAATATTGGGACAGAGCTTTTAGAAGCGAGATTAGCATTGTCAACTTCATTGAACTTAGATCTATTGTTTATTGTTAGTGAAAAGTTTTATTGGATGTAAGACATTTGATTTAATTACTTGAATTACAGTTGAATAATAATTGTTGGGTATAAAATACCCACAGCCGAAACCCCCAGCGGAATCAACAACGGAACAGAACAGCTCCGCCCGGGCTCCTACGGGAGCCGGGCTCCACCACCGACATCGACAATGGCACAGCTCCGCCCGGACTCCTACGGAGCGGGCTCCGCCTTCGATATCAACAGCAGCTCGGCTCCGCCCGGACTCGGACTCCTACGGAGTCGGGCTCCGCCTTCGACATCAACAGCAGCTCGGCTCCGCCCGAACTCCTACGGGAGCCGGGCTCCGCCTTCGACATCAACAGCAGCTCGGCTCCGCCCGGACTCCTACGGGAGTCGGGCTCCGCCTTCGACATCAACAGCAGCTCGGCTCCGCCCGGACTCCTACGGGAGCCGGGCTCCGCCTTCGACATCAACAGCAGCTCGGCTCCGCCCGGACTCCTACGGGAGTCGGGCTCCGCCTTCGACATCAACAGCAGCTCGGCTCCGCCCGGACTCCTACGGGAGTCGGGCTCCGCCTTCGACATCAACAGCAGCTCGGCTCCGCCCGGACTCCTACGGGAGCCGGGCTCCGCCTTCAGTATCAGCTGCTGGTAAGCTCCGTCCGGACTCCTACGGGAGCCGGACTTCATCTTTAACTTTGATTGCAGAGTGCTCCACCCAGACTCCTACGGGAGCCGGGTTTCGCTTTCAGTATCCACTGCAGGTAAGCTCCGTCCGGACTCCTACGGGAGCCGGACTCCACCTACGACTCCAATCGAAAGGAGGACCCTTCCCGGACTTCTACAGAGGTCGGACTCCGACCGCTGCCGAGCCTCGATCAACAGATCCGCGCCCCTTGGCCGATCACAATAACAACCATGATCCTGTTCCACTTCCTGTAGCGGATTCCGCGCGGTTCCATCACCCCCTGTGGCGGACCCATTACTCTCTGACAGGCTATGTCAATAGCCACAATTCTGCTCCGCTCCCTGCGGCAGGTGCTGCACGATCCCACTACTCGTTGACAACTAGCGGCAACGGACGCCGCTCCGCTACCTGCAACAGGCCCTACGTGGCAGGCTATGACAATAGCCACGGGTCTACCCCACTACCCTTCGCAATAAATTCTCCTGACCATGGGTGACCCACTACCAGATGGTTACAAATGTCGCCATCAATCCGTTGCCTCCTCCGCCTATAAAAGGAGGACCCAGATACGTTATTCTCTAAGCTCATTTCTTATCTCAAAACTCTGCTAAATTCTCCGTTCGAGCACTCCATTCTTGTTGAGGCAGAGAACTGACTTGAGCGTCGGAGGGTCTTGCCGGAGCAACCCCACCTCCGGTTTAGACTTCCCTTGCAGGTCCCGACGGCGACCGCGGCTTCCCCGACTCCAGCTTCTCCGGCGCAAGCAGATTTTTGCACCAACAGGATTGGCGCTAGAGGAAGGGCTGAACCTTCGCAGCACCCTTGTTCTTAAAGGAGCGCTCAACGGACCCACTTCCGGCCATCTTTTCCGGCGCCCAATCCTCCTTCCCTCATCTGATGCCCTCTCACGAGGTCTCTGCACAACTACCTCCAACTATGGTCACCGATAAAGGGTGGCCGGATGACCGGTCTCCGCCGGATTCCGTCAACGTCATCTCGGGGGAATCCCGGCGGGAGGCAATCAGCACACCAGCCGCGTCCCTCAAGCGGCAAAAAGTTGAAGAGCCCATAGCCTTCACTGAAGAAGACGCCCAGGGAGTCTAATTCCCTCATAACGACGCGGTCGTAGTTTCCTTGAACATAGCAAATTACGACGTCCGTCGCATTCTCGTCGACAACGGGAGTTCGGCCGACATCTTGTTCTACAACGTCTTTTCAAGAATGGCCACTCTTGGCGGTCATCTAAGGCCGATTTGCTCCCCCTTAATAGGGTTTACCGGTGACGCCGTTCCGACGGAAGGAATGATAGCTCTAACTGTGACCGCGGGTCAGCTTCCAAAGCAGTCCAGAGCTCTGATAAATTTCCTGGTGGTAAAGGCGCCATCTGCCTACAATGCAATTCTTGGCCGACCCGGCCTCAATGCCCTCAGAGCTGTTGTTTCAACCTACCATTTGAAATTGAAGTTCCCCAACGGCCAGGGGATCGGAGAAGTCCGGGGAGACCAAGCACTGGCCAGGCATTGCTACAACATTGCCTTGCAAAGAAGTGATCAAGCGGACCCCTGTCCGGTCGATGGATTGGATACCCGCGATGACCTCGCTGAAGAGAGGGGCGGTCCAATTGAAGACCTAATACCAATCCCTCTGAATGATGGGAACCCGGAGCATGTGGTGTTAATTGGCTCCAACCTGGGGGAGGAGGTGCGGACGCATCTTGTGGATTTCCTCCGAAGAAATGCGGACGTTTTCGCATGGGTCCCGACGGATATGCCGGGGATCGACACAGAAGTCATGGAACATCATCTAGCGGTCGACCCTAAGCATCGACCGACGAAAGAAAAAATCCGGAGTCATGCCCCGGAGAGGCAGAAGGCAATAGCGAGGAAGTGGATAAGCTTCTCAAGGCCGGATTTATCAAGGAAGTCAATTATCCTGAGTGGATCTCCAATGTTGTTTTGGTCAAGAAAGCAAACGGCAAGTGGAGGATGTGTATCGACTTCAAAAAGCTGAATAAGACTTGCCCAAAAGACAGCTACCCCCTTCCCAGGATCGACCAACTGGTGGACGCTACCTCGGGCCATGAGCTCCTCACTTTTATGGACGCGTTCTCCGGCTATAACCAGATTAGAATGGCATCGGAAGATGAAGAAAAGACAGCTTTCATCACTAATCACGGCCTTTACTGCTACAGGGTCATGCCGTTCGGCCTCAAGAACGTGGGCGCCACCTATCAACGACTGGTGAACAAAATCTTCAAAGAGCAGATCGGCCGAAACATGGAGGTTTACGTGGACGATATGCTTGTAAAAAGCAGATCTTTCGGTGATCATGTCACCGACCTCGAGGAAACCTTTGGCGCTCTTCGAAAGTACAGAATGAAGCTGAACCCGACCAAATGCGCCTTTGGGGTAACCTCAGGAAGGTTCCTGGGCTTCATGGTATCGGGGCGCGGGATTGAGGCCAATCCAGAGAAAATTCGTGCCATCCAAGAGATGACCGCCCCAAGGTCGATCAAGGAGGTCCAGTGCCTCACGGAAAGGATTGCAGCTCTTAATCGCTTTGTCGCGAGGTCGGTCGAACGATGTTTGCCCTTCTTCCAAACCCTCAAGCAGCCGAAGAACTTCTGTTGGACCCCTGAATGCCAACAGGCATTCGAAGAATTAAAAGGCTACCTTAGCTCACCTCCACTGCTGGCGAAGCCCGAACCTGGGGAGGAATTATTTTTGTACCTGGCAGTCTCTCCCACAGCCCTCGCAGCGGTCCTTGTCAAAGAAGAAATGAAAGTCCAGCGGCCAGTCTACTACATTAGCCGTGCGCTGAGGGACGCCGAGACCAGGTATACTAAATTAGAAAAACTGACCTACGCCTTGTTGATTGCAGCTCGGAGACTCCGACCTTACTTTCAAGGGCACACGGTGACACTACTCACCGATCAACCGATCAAGGCGGTTTTGCACCGAGCTGATACCTCTGGGAGAATGGCAAAATGGACAATCGAGCTCACTGAATTCGACATCAACTACAAACCTAGACCGGCAATAAAGGCCCAAATATTGGCAGATTTCATAGTAGAGTGCACCATCCCCGAGGAGGCCGAACCTGAGCGAAGCAAAGTTGACGACCTGAAGGCGCGACCGAACTCCCCCAACGAAGAAGCCAGCCCCCCCGATTGCTTTTGGACCCTCCACGTGGACGGATCTTCCAACACGGCAGGCGCGGGTGCAGGACTGATCTTGGTCAGCCCGGAGGGAGTCGTCGCGGAGTACGCTCTGCGTTTCGAGTTCCCCGCAACAAACAATGGAGCGGAATATGAAGCTCTGATTGCAGGATTAAGGATCGCCAAAGAGCTTGGAATAGGTCGACTCTGGGTGCACAGCGACTCCCAACTTGTGGTGGGGCAAGTCAGCAGAAACTTTGAAGCACGGGAGGACAGTATGGCCAAATATCTTGAGAAAGTGAAGGAGTTCGCCCCCACCTTTAGCAGTTTCGACATCAGGCAAATTCCAAGGTCGGAGAATACCAGAGCCGATCTTCTCTCCAAACTGGCGACATCGGCTCCGGCCAAATTGCCCAAAGGTGTCCTCTTTGAAGTTTTAAAATATCCGAGTACGGAAGAACCGCGGCCCGTAATGGAGATCGACCACGAGCCCAGCTGGGTCGATCCACTGACAACCTATCTTAAAGATGGGATTCTCTCCCAGGACGCGAAAGAGGCTCGAAAGCTCCGAAATCAAGCCTCCCGGTACATCCTTTATGAGGGCAAATTGTACAAAAGATCATACTCCTTGCCCCTCTTAAGATGTCTCCGGCCCTCAGAAGCTGACTACGCTTTATGGGAAGTGCACGAGGGAGCTTGTGGAAACCATTTGGGTGCCAGATCTTTATCCCACAAGCTACTCCACCAAGGATACTACTGGCCAATAATGCATCGTGATTCGATCGAATATGTCAAGAAATGTGATCGATGCCAGAGATACGCCAACGTCCAAAGACAACCCGCTACCGAGCTCACGCCCTTGAGTGCCCCATGGCCTTTTGCACAGTGGGGGATGGATATTCTTGGCCCCTTTCCCATGGCATCCGGTCAAAGGAAGTTTCTCCTTGTAGCGATCGACTACTTCACCAAATGGGTCGAGGCCGAGCCACTAGCAAAAATCACAGAAGCGAAAGTGCAGGATTTTCTCTGGAAATCAATCGTATGCAGGTTCGGTTTGTCTAGAACCCTAATCACTGATAATGGATGGCAATTCGCAGGAGCCAGATTCGCTGAATTCTGTGAAGATCTAAACATCTCCCACAACTTCACATCAGTGGCCCACCCTCAGGCAAACGGCGAAGCTGAGGTAACTAACAGAACCCTTTTGCAGGGAATTAAGACAAGGCTTGAAAGAGCGAAAGGAACTTGGGTAGACGAGCTTTATCATGTGCTATGGGCGTACCGGACTACCCAGAGGCTGCCTACAGGGGAGACTCCCTTTGCTTTAGTCTTTGGTACGGAAGCCGTCATCCCGATCGAGCTTAAACTTCCGTCGGCACGAGTCGTGGCATTCGACGAACCCCAAAACGCACAAAGTCTCAGAGCCAACCTCGACCTGCTGGAAGAAAGGCGGGAGATTGCTCAGGTTCGAATGGCAGCCTACAGACAGAAAGTTGCCCGATATTACAACGCCCGGGTCAAGAACAAGACATTTAAAGCAGGAGATCTAGTGCTCCGACGAGCTGCTGTCTCGCAACCACAGGGCCAGGAGAAACTTGCCCCAAACTGGGAGGGACCTTACGAGGTCAAGAAAATAGTCCGGCCTGGAACTTATTATCTTAAGGAGCTCGGAGGAGCCGACCTCCCGCGATCATGGAACTCAGAAAACTTACGGATGTACTACCAGTAATTTCGTCCTAATCAAGAAATGCGTGCCCATATGTCTTGGGACAATTCAAGCAAACTGTATCAAAAACAAGAGGGCAACCTCTTAAAGTTGAAGGCCTGGTTCTTTTAGACCGGATGGGGGGAGAGGCCTCGCAACGCCCATAAGTGGAAAGGCTCAATACCATTACCATTACGACGCAGCGCTTCGATTGAAATCTGGGGGTGCGAAGGTGGAGCCCCCACAATCTGATTCTGATTATATCTCGGTGTATCTATTTTGGTGATAGTGTTTTTTTATGATTTTTTTTTATCTTGTACTCTGTAATCTTCACGGTTCAAAATGGTGGAAATCTCTGTTTTTCTCAATTCGTGATTTTTTTCTTGATTTAAAGATTTTCCACATAAATCATATGTTTGTATTGATTTTTGTTTCTTCGATTTTTTGTTTATTGATATCTTGCTACAACAATAATTACGATGAAAAGCACACTAAAAAGTCCACGGTGCAAACCTTTTTGATGCAAGAATATGATGAAAGAGAGTATTTCTCGTTATTTCTTTTTTTTGAAATCATAAAAGATTATTCGGAAGAGAGTTTTCGGGCATGAATGGTTCCTGAAAACTCAGACAAAATGAGGAAAGGAGAAAGAGAATCTACCCAATATTTTTCTTCCTCAACTATTCCCTCTAACATCTAAATTTTGGATGATCTTCGCCGGACTAGACAATCATGGGCAGCCCAGCCAGATCCAAAAACCCAATAGTCCTGATGTTGTGAATAGACCTGTCTCTCTCCAATTCATCTTCAGAGAATGAAGGCCTGGGAGTCAGGAAAATTACTCCCTTGGCAGATGACTGGGGTGCCATTTCCTTCTGTTGTTTATTTACTGGCTACTAAAAACAGTATTCTGGCTGAATCGGGCATGCAAATATTTCAATATACTCCACTTCATCTCTCAATAGATTCTTGGTATCGTTGTCCGGTAATTATTGCTTAAGTATATTGATCAGTAGCTGCTAATCTTCCTCATGGTTCCACCAGCTTGTAGTAATGCTCTCAATAGATATGGAAGTGGCCATTCCTCCCGTGAAGATGATGGCAAGGTTAAGGAGGCCGCCACATGGGGGTTTATCTAAGAGAAGCATAGCCATTGAAGGTCCTTTCTATGTGAAGCCAGGGCCAGCTCGTTCGAAGAAAAAAAAGAGATCCCTGAAGAAACCTGCAACTGTTGATGATGAAGGTCTGGTTGTCGTTCCATCCATTGCAGGTTTCGTGTTACTGTTATTATGATAATAATAGTAATGATTATTATATGATATTTCGTAGTATCGGTGAGTTCAAGATTGTTGACATAGAACTTACGAAAAGAGGTAGTATTGATAGCCATTGGTATGGTCCTAAATTATTAGGATTTGTGGTGTTCCAGCTTGAATAAAATATAGTGAGAATATAGTGTCCGAGTTGGTTTATTATCTTATTTATTCTCTTGAGAAAGTCTACAAGTCTTGTGTTGAGAGTTCCTTGAGGATCCCACTTGGATTCGGGATGGGTCTTTCTTGTCCTCATGTGGATGGGATCCAAAGAGTTACGAAAATATTGTAAATTTTTTATAATAAATATTTTGTCTCTCTCCACATATTTTTCTTTAATATATTTTTTTATTTAATTTTATTCTTCTGCAATCTTTTTCTATACTCTTACTGGTACTCGTTTGTGGTGATCTTAGACCGTCCAATCATATTCAGTGAGAGAATATATCATTCTGCATGATGTCAAATAGTGTGTAGGTCTTCCAACAATGGTCACGCTCCCTAGTTTAATTATACATATATATGTATGGATCTTTTTTCTATCTTTTAAAAAATCATCATAACTTAATAATCTAAAATTAGTTTGAATTACTCTGTGATTGTAACAAAAAAGTCAAGCTCTACTCTGAGATCACCCCAATCAAGGAGGATATCATTAATCCTATATTAATTGTGAGTGGATGAAGATCCTCTCTCACATAAAAAAGATTATTCTTTATATGTGAGATATCTTTTGGATTGAAATATAAAAAGATAAAATCATGAGATATATGAGTCAGAATGAATAATATTTCACATGCCGGCCCATATTTTCAAACAAAAATATTGTACAGAAGATGGTAATCAGGCTCCCCAAAACAACGGTCATCCATATTATTACATCCATGCATTACACACAAGAAGCTCCGGACATGCTAAAGTCCAAAGGATTGTTTGGTGTTCTACTCCCCAAGCTCCTCCACACATGGATGAATTATGATGTATACTTTTTTGGTACAGTACGAGGGAGCTTCAGTGGTGGTTAGATTAAAGAGATAGGGTAACAAGATGTGCAGCATCGAGTATATTAAGTAATTAATCAAAGCACCCATTATGATGGCAGGGATTCTGCTGCTGCTGCTGCTGCCTCTGCCTGCAGAGGCAGTAACCCAATTGTTGTTGGCAGCAGCGGCAGTTCGGGGTAGCAGCCACATTGAAGAGGGAGGCATGTGCTCTTCCTCACCTCAGCCAAAACCTACCTTAAATTCATGCCGGGAAGGTCCAAAAAAACTAGTAAATGCTCCCTTACATAAGTGTGTTCAATAAATGAAGCTGGTGAAGAAAGAAATAGAAAAAATGAGTAGCGTAATACAAAACCATGTATAACAATTATTCAAATGAGTTTTTGGCTTTTTTTTTACTTCAGCAACTAAGGTGGTCATATGGTCACCAAAACTAAGGTGGTCATATAGTTTTTGATGAAATTTAGAGGAGAAAAAAACAATCCGAGTTCCATCCATTGCACGCTCTTGAGAGCGGTGACAGTCAATGGACCCACGGGGCCCAAACCCTTACAATTCACATGATACCCATTATGGGTGGCCCAAGATGCTTAAATTTGTCTTGAATTATAATTTTAAGTAGGTTCTATTTATATCCCCACAAATTAAAGGTGGCAATCCTTAATTGTTTAATCTATTGAACTTAATTTAATTTGTTATAGATCGGAAAGATTATATGTTTAATAAAATTGAAAGATTGTAGATTTAGATTTTTAATCCATTGGATTGATACATTTTTGATTTATCTTGTATCCTACGTGATCTAACGCTAATCCTTATGTTGTCCGACCCGGTTGCCACCCCCAACTACAAATGCAGTGCAGATTACATTTGTATGTGCCGGTCTAATTCTTTAAATTACAATTTGGTGTAACTCCCCTACCTGAATCTGGCGCGCCATTGTTGCAGACAAGAGCTCTGCTACCGGAGGCAGGGGAGGAGCCTCTTTTCGGCAGGAAGAGTACCTCGCTGATTCAGTTACTGTTGACCGTTGAGCTTTGATTTTCGTCATTGCATGTTATCTTCCTCCCCTACCTGACACGCCAATCTGTTGTGGCAAATTTTCCGTCACCTGTTATCGGAAACGAATATCTGCAAAACAGCATCCGTACAAATCGGATTTATATTCGACGGAGACCCTCCGATGTTTAAGTCAGAGAAAAAAATTGGTGAACATGAGTTGAATGTAAACAGTAGCAGAATTTTAGTCCAGAGTTGGCTTACCAGTCCCGTTTTTCTGATCTCTTTTTATAAATGAAGTTTTCGTAAACCGTCGGACATGATCTCGTATTTTATAGCGTTAAATCATCAGGACATAATTATGTAGTGGATCGTTAATTTTCACTGATTGGGCCGTGATATGCGGTCGGTAATCGTTCATGATGGTTATAGTATATCTAAGTTGACTGACCGATCATATATCGATGGAATCGATCATATGTCGGTAAAATTTATGAGCAACCATCGGCTAATAGTTCTGCTATGTCGATGGCCTAAGTCGTTCATTATCGATTATTAATCGATAAGCTAGCAATAGATTAATGCGATTCATTTAATTGATCGATAAAAAGTCAGAATCATAAATTTAATTGACGTAGAATCGAATGTACAATTGTTGTTGAGTTGAAATCGGTAATTGATTGATTCGAGTTGAAATCAATAATCGGTTAATCTGAGTCGAAGATTGATCGACTTACCTCAACAGTGTACTTTATCCTGCAACAGAAATGCTTTCTTGAGAAGGCTGGTCATCCAAAAACGCAGCTCTTGGACTAATGGGAAGGACCGGTAAATCCCAAAACGGCCATACAAACAACTTTACGCCTTTATCAAAAGGAAAACCTCCAAGGCCGGGACCATTAATAAATGACTGAAAAGCCGAAGTCAAAATGGTGATCTTGGCAAATATTTTTGGAGTGCCCAAAAGATCCTTTCAGACTTCAAAGTAGAACTTACCACAAAAAAATAAAAATAAAAATAAAAATAAAAAGTGCCAGAGAAGTTCTGCCTCTGTAACACTATGAAAGCAAATGCACCCTACATTAAACACCCGGTCGCCACTGAGGTGCTAGTCCGGTGGAACGGGCTTTACCTTCCATCGACATGGCCTGGGTTCGGCTTGGGCGCGCTGGTCTGAGCACTCGGTAACGGCTTTCCAAATCGAACATTAGCCGGCGGAGAGGGGGTTGCTACTTCCCTGGTTTTTTTTTTTTTACCAAAAAAAAAAAACACCCGGTAAAAAAAAAATAATAATAAACACCCGGTCACCTCAAAGGCTCAAACTGATCATGCTCCGAACTCCAAACTGTATGACCCCCGCACTCATGCCGCAAAACACCGTTCAGAAAACCCTCGCTGTGGAGACGGCAGCAACGAAACGTTTGAAAGGATATTTTGGAATGGCCGAAGCAAACATTACAGCCTAAGACCCGTCCTTGCCACCCTGACCGCATCAGTACTCTTCCCTGTTTCTGCTCGGCCAGCCAAAAGGAGGAAGACAAAAACAAAAAAGTTAAAGATATATATATATATATATATATATATATATATATAGAGAGAGAGAGAGAGAGAGAGAGAGAGAGATCGTCACTAAAGAATTAGGACACCCGTAGCCAAAACAACCAAGATAATTTCACAGTAGTTTTCTACATCACAAAGCTTCCTTTCATTTCTTCCCAAAAGATAAAAACCAAGCAGAAGGCCCCGAAAGAGAACTGTTCCAAAAAAAAAAAAAGGAAGAAGAAAAGAAGAAGAAGCATTACAGCAAGATTTCTTTCTCCTCTCCTGTACATCCCTCAAAAACTAAAACAAAACAAAGACCAGAGTTGAGAGAGAGAAAGATCCATCCAGTGGCCTAGCTCCGGCTCAGCAAAGGAAAGTAGAGCCACCATCATCAAAGTTGAGAGCGTAGCTGAAGGGGTCATAGTGGAAGCTGAACCGCTGCTTCCTCGCCTTCCCCCTCTCCAC
>NC_025996.2:57768842-57790447 GCF_000442705.2 Elaeis guineensis
TTACATCAGTCATATGATAACTGATTAGATGAGACCTAAATCTAAATCTCTTCGCAAAATATTAAGTCCAAGCTCTTCCACCTGTAGATGTGCGGTGTGCTACGGTGTGATTGTTCTCGACTGTCACAGTGGTTCAGTTGTATCGGGAACATGCAACTATTCTATAGCAAAGAGTTGCTGCGGATAAAGATGGAGTTGGGCCCAATAACTGTTAGGTAAGAGACCCAATGATGGCTTTATACCTGCTTGTGAATGGTAGATCTGACTTAACTAAGAAGTGCGAACAATAATTATTAGGTGAGCCCACATGACTTAAGATCAAGTGTTGCAATATACTTAGAGAAGCATCTAGGCAAAGAGTTGTCTATGTATCGGTGTTATTCATGTTACCAATAACTATTAGGTGAGGTGCACAGCTTCGGTGGGATTGCAGCACCACTATAAACTCAATTATTGCGTTAGAATTTTCGTTTATCCATCCAGAGAGTGTGAGAGTTCTGATAAAATAGTGAGAGTCTTTTTTGTATCTAAAAATTTTAGAATAAAATTATAAATAAATACAAATACCCAATTAGAATCTTACTCTTTGCTATTCATTATATCAGCTTCCAACCCTCTAGCTTGAATCCTAGATATCAATCGATTAACCGAAATCGAATACATAGACTGGCTTACAAACTTAAGAATTATTTTAATTTTAAAAAATTAAGTAATATTCTCTACCAGGTTATTGTAATGTTAACAACCTGTCCAATTCATAGTCAACGAGCTATACTTGACGAATGGATGGACAAGGACAATAAAGATAGGTGCTATGCATGAGTACATGTACACTACCAACGACATATTGATTCATCCATAAGTATTATGAGGTGATCAGAGTTGTACAGCACATGTGATGCATAATGGGCAGTCAGTCTTTGATCGTTATTTAATAATGATCGAGATATTAAAGAGCTTAAAAGCTTGACATGACCATGCATAAGAATTGCTTATGGATTTGATCCTGCGATCTCTGATTAGTTTATATGGATAGTTTATGGTAAAATATCATATGAAAGACCATCATGGTACTTTATCTGAATTGGTCAAAGTGTTGATAACAAAGAAACCTTGAAAGAGTTCAGAGGTAATACCTGGAGAGTCTAAAGAAATAAAGACACACCTAGAGTAGGTATGTCAACATTACTCAATACTGTCCTTACATTTTTTCTTCTCCTAGTTGAGCTACAGACTAGAGTCGATGGGAAGGTAGAGGGCTAGAAAAATAACCTTGAATTGGCTATAGGGCAACAGTTGCTGTTGTGGCTATGGATATCTGTCCTTTGCGATCATCGTTTGGATTTAGTTCTTAGAGACAATCTCTATCATTTGTATGTTGATGCATATGTGAACTTAATTGAGTAATCAGTGATTGCCATTAGATCGGAGAGATCCAAAATTAAGATAAAATTTAAAGTTTATGTGGAACCTATGGCTAAGTCATATTGGAGAAAAGTTGATTAACAAATTGAAAAATATGGGCTTGGGCTCATTGACTATTGAGTCAAATCTAGTTTGTGCATCATCTCTTTGAGAAAATATGATCAAGCTACTCTTGTGGGATAAAAGAAAAAAGGACCACTAAGATACTTATCCTTGTATATATTTGATGTGTATAGCCCATATGATGTGCTAACCAAAGAGTTGTCTCTACTTTGTATATGAGATACAAATCTAAAATTTTTGAAAGGTTCAAAGAATTCAGATGTAAGTAGACAAACAAATCAAAAAATTTCTGAATGTACTTCGATCGGATCGAGGATGCAATATCATTGAAAGAAATTTTTTGATTATCTTATAAAATGGTATTGTTTCATATTGAACCCCTCTTCGTAAATCTCAGCTCAATGAGATAAGAAGAGTCATGGGACTATATGAGATATGATCTGATCCATAATGAAATTCACTGATTTATTTATATTTCTTTAGAGACATATTTTATTTCTATGAAATTGAGTTCTCTCTAAACCTGTTCCTACCACACCATATAAGATATGACATGGTGAGAACTGAATCTTGATTATTTTGAGATTCAAAGATGTCCAATCTGTGTCTATGACTGCAGGTGGATATGTTAGAGGATAAATCTATAAAGCTCTTCCTAAAAGAGTTTGGGATATTACTTCTGATGGGATTACAATGTGATTGTGACTTAATGCTATCTTCTTGAAAAATCATTTAACCAAGAAGAAGCAGTGGGAGGAAAGTTAAGCTCTAAGAGAGTGTCTCTGAAGAGCAGAAAGCCTTGAGACCTTAAGAACATATTAATCATAAGTCAGTAGACATGTATTCCTCCTCCATCTCGTACACATAGTAGGATCTCCAATCCTCTCGAAAGGTACTTGAGTATGCTTAACAGAAGATGTAGAGAAAATCATTTCTTATGGAAGATAGGGAACATAGAGATGATCCCAGAACCTACAACAAGGCGATGTGAGACATCGACTCTAAGAAAGGATGTGAAATAGCTTTCTTGAGTAGAGATCTTTTAAAGATTTCTATATGGAATAGCCTATAGATTTTACTTCTTGTGATAGGTGATCACAAAGACCACAATACCCTTAGAGTTGGAATATTCATTTCAATGATATGATCAAATTGTTTGATCAAATATAAGAAATTATGAATTTCAAAAAGATCAGTAGGAGTGTCCAATACTGACATCGATTAAAATATGGTTGAATATAGATTTTTCATGAAAGACATAAAGTGAGCATCCTAAAGATCTATAGAGATAGATGCAATTGGATACTTGTATTTTTACAGATAAAGTATAAAGATCAAATGCTGAAAACATTCAGCATAGAAATCTTGGAGAGAGATCTGCTACCCTCTCGAACATAGTCGTATACGATAAAATACTGGAATTGATTGTACCGTGATTGTCACAAGTAGATATCAGTTGTATCCAGGCTGTGAGCGCTGGATTGCTGTGAAAATATCCTTAAGCTCTTAAGAAAAAATAAGAATATGTTCTTAATTCGGAGAAGGATCAAAGCTATAAGTGGGAGGATACACCAATTCAGACTTTATGTCTGATATTGATGGTAGAATGTCTACATCATGAATATATTTCTATGTCGATATCTTGGAAGGATTCCAAATAATCGATCAATGGAAGCTGAGTACATTGTAGATATACAGGATGCATTCTGATTGTAATGTTAGTTATAGAATTAGTTGTCATACCATCAGATACCGTGACATTATGCTGCAAAGACAAGGGCACCATAGCCCTTGCTAAGGAGCCTAGGTCTCACCAGATATCCAAGCACATAGAACAGCAGAACATGCAACTACCTCGAGTAGAAATATATAGAGGTACAGAGAGCAAACTCCACATGTGATGTGAATGACCCACTGGTAAGTCACTTGGCTAGTCTAAGACTATAGCCTGTCTTGTGAAGATAGGGCTTGGTACATGATGGATTGACTTTAGTGCAAGTGGGAGATTGTTGGATGTATGCCCTAGAAGCTAATCTTTGCTGACATATTTCATATTTTTAGGATATGATTTGGTACTTATTAGGCAGTTATATTACCATTCATATCTATGTGTCCATGAATCATCCAAGGGATTAACAAGATGATGACACATATTCTCAAAGAGTTGAGAATTTGAGGCATATGTCATTGATGGTTGATTCCTAAATTGCTCCTAATCATAGGATCATCATGGAGATGGTGATTGATCTGGATAGACTAGTGCATGGATCGCTTTCTTCAGACAGATGAGTCTCGAGTCTGCAGTGTAGAGATACTGGAGCAAGAATGCAGGTGGTTGTTAGAGAACAACTAGCACTGAGCGTGACCAACATGAGAAGTCACATGGATGTCTGCTCACTCGTTAGTGACTTTCTCGATGCTGCAATTGTATGACTATTATTTTGACCTGAGATGACACTACTGCTCGCAGTGAGGCTATTGAAGTTTGACTGACACATCAACATAGATCTCAATGAGCCCTTATAGTGGATCTTGGCGACAGTTGATCCACTGTAGGAGTGGGGTATGCATCAAGATGGATCTATCGATCCTAGTAGAAGGGAGTAGTCCTATAAGATTTAAGAGGTTGAGTCCTTAAGTCTATGACCATAGCAGTATGATTGATGGAAAAGAGTTTTCATAGAATCACATATGGACTTAAGCTGATTGAATATATCATATGACCGATGTTGAGGTTTGATAATTTATCCATGATCTGCCATCTAATCGAGACTCACGATAGAGGGACTGAATCACACGTTAACTATACCTAGAGGTTCATTTCAGTTCTACTGGGTTGTCACTACATACTGCTTGGTGCGACAATCCTTGTTGAGTTAGAGTGAAATTATTCTGACCCATTGAAAAGAGTTTCAATGATACGATGATAGAGATCATTGTATGTCTCACTATCAGATAGAGTTAAACCTATGAGATCACAAAACAAAGAGATTTAGCCTGGAATAAGTAATTAAGCTTATAAAGTGTCAATTGGGTTTAGAGAAACCCATTGGGTTCATGGTAACCTTGCTAGCACATTATTGGACTCAATTCCTCTTTTCATTGGGATTACTTATTTGATAAATTAATTCTAACTTAATTATCTGCTAATAATCTACATGAATAAGATTCATAAGACTTCAATTATTAGGTGTCGAAGGTTATAGATCATATAAATTAAGAGTGTAAGTCCCTTATGAATCTCTTTGATAGTTATTATGGGATGCCATTTTGAATTGTTCAATTTGGGCGTGTCCATTGATCAGAGTGCTTTTGATTTTCATATGGGGTGTCTCTTGGGTATAAAAGAGGGTGTCTAATTATGGGTGCAAGGGCTCCAATAGTTGGTGCCTAATGGACTTCCTAATGTAAGTTGGATAACTTAAGTTAATAAAAATCCTAATGCAAGTAGGACTTGTATTATAAGATTGAATAAGATTCAATCTTTATGCCTATTTAAAGGGACCTCCCCTAAGGTCCCTATATCATCAAAACCAGCAACCCCTCACATCCAAAGGCTCTCCCCATGCCCTCTCATCCTCTTTCTCTCCTCTTGGGTGTTCTATACACCCTTTCTTGAGATGCACGTCCCAAGGAGTTTCATGCCTAAAGGAGTTTGGGTGCCTCTTCCTTATTAGTTTCTAACATCTGGTAGCAGTTCATAGCAAAAAGAAACTCTAGAGAAGAGAAGAAGAAGAAGATCAAGGGGAAAGATCAAGTGTTGATCACAATCCAGGCTTTATTCAGATTCAGCAGGCTGAATTTTAGAGAACCAAAATTCAGATTAAAGAGGACTGTTCCAGACTAATCCCAAGTGGATATTCATAGAGGTCGGACACTTGTGTGGCTAAGAGAGAGCCTCTTCTCTTTCAGATCCAGTTTTGAAGAAAAAAAATTACGAAACAGGTATGTAATTTGATCACAATCTAAATTTCAGCATATATCAATTTCAGCATATGAAATAGATCCATGTGGTTTTATATTTTTATGTATGTAAAATTCAGATTAAAATTATTTTAATCTTATTCTCCATTGTGGTGTTTACAAAATTAAGTTTTGAAAATACATATGCATGCATCAAACCCCGAAATCCAACACCAACAATTAGCAAATTGATTTATTGTAACTTTTATACAGGGTTAATCATCAATCGAATTGACTGTTTTATCATAGAATGATTCTTAATCGTCAATCAGCCATATGATCAGTCAGAAACTTCTTTTGAGTATGACCACATAGGTTCGAACCTAAGCCAGTAGTATAGAAACAATCTTCCTATACTAATCAAAGTGACCATCTAGCAATGATACCCGATGTTCGGATAGGTCGAAAGATTGTGAATCATCATTCAAAAATCTATGGGCATATGGTTACCGTATAATTCATCCCTTCAATCTAAATGCTCAAGGTGAGCTAGGATTTAACTGTCAATCCTGATATGATCATCTATATTGTATTTCAATTTTTAATATCCATCATATGGATTATCTCGGTCAAGATTTTACTGAATTGAAATACACTGATACATTAACTCCTACTTATTCGGAGGAATCAATTCCATCTTGACTCACATACCGACTTCTCAAGTACTTGACTGTACCTAGAAATCTTTCATCACTGAATTAGAAATTCAGGTAGTCTGGCACCAAAGCACAGTGAGTTGCTTGCAAGTCACTGTGGTGATCTCATGTCGGAGGGACACTTATACCCATATCCTTCGTGAGCTAGTCTTGATAGCAGAGTGCTCAGCAATTGATCACGTTTAGTGAGATGTACTCCTACATCTCACTTGCATGCTATGCCAGTATCTCCATACTCTTTAGTTAAGAAGACAACCAACGTACATGGCAAACAACGACCTATACTTGACATAGCTATCGTTCTAATAATAGTATATCATTTGATCATGAACTTAAGATTAAAGGACTAAATGATATATCTTCCTATATCGAATTAAATAGTTCTAAGGACTTCATCACATAACTGAAGTTCAAAATAAGATATTTACAGTGATAAAAAAATCAAATAATATTTATTAATTCAATAATTCATATACAATTACAATAATAAGCTCAACTATCAACAGACTGATGATTGACTTTGCAACATAATTTCCAACAATACTATCACATAATTGTCAACCCATTTATATATGCAGGATTCTTCTCCATTCTTAATGAAGCCATACGTTCTGATCACTTTATCAAAATACATGTTTCAACTCTTACTTTCATGCTTTAATCCATAAATGGATCTCTGAAGTTTGCATACCTTAGACTCGTCTGTGGATGTGAAACCTTCAAGCTATATCATATACACCTCTTCTTCCAACTCACCATTGAAGAAAGTTATTTTCACATATATTTGTTAGATTTCATAGTCTAGATGTACAGCTATCGCAAGCATGATCTGAATGGATTTTAGTATTGCCACAAGGAAGAACATCTAATCATAGTCAATATCATAATATTGACGATACCCCTTAGCAACCAGACGGACTTTATAGGTCTCCACCTTTCTGTCTGTGCCTCTCTTTCTCTTGAAGATCTACTTAGAACCTATGGGTTTTATCCCTTCAAGTAGGTCAACTAATGTCCATACATCATTGACCTTCATAAACTCTATTTTGAATTTCATGACTTTCAGCTACTTGTCGAAGTCAGATCTCTGCATTGCATCCATGTAGGAGATCAGATCCTCATTGTTCTCATTGAGTTCAATAGGATTTCCATTTCAAAATAAGAAATCATAGTATCTATCTGGTGGGTGCGATATTCTATCGGATCCCCTTAATGGTGCATTATTAATAGATTTTGGATTTGACTCAATCAAATCGGATTCTATGGGTTCACTATATTACGTCGGTTCTTTTACCCATCAAACTGAATCAAGCTTGATTTTAGAAGCATTAATTTCTTCATTAAGAAATTTTTTTTCTAGAAAGTATGCTTTATTGCTCATGAACACTTTCTGTTCATCAACCAGGTAGAAGTAATATCCCTTGGTTTCTTTAGGATATCCTACGAAGATACACTTATCAAACCTAGATCCTAGTTTGTCTATTTTTAAATGTCTGACATAAGTCGGACATCCTCAAATTCTAAAATATGAGAGTACTGATTTATGTCCAGTCCAAATCTCATATGGTATTTTATTCACAGACTTACTTGGAATACTATTAAGTACATAGCAAGCCAACTCGAGTGCATATCCCCAAAATGAGATCGATAGATTCAAAAATCTCATCATGGATCGAACCATATCCAATAAGGTTTGATTCCTCCTTTTTAAGACATCATTATGCTATGGCATTCTAGGAGGAGTCAATTATGAGAGAATCTCATTTTTTCTAGATGTATCAGAAATTTATTAGAAAAATATTCACCTTCTCAATCAGATCGAAGAGCTTTAATACTCCTTCCAGTTTGTTTCTCTACCTTACTGTGGAATCGTTTGAATATTTTCAACGATTCTGACTTGTTCTTCATCAAGTAGACGTATCCATACCTAAATAGGATGTCTATAAATATAATGAAGTATTGATATCCTTCTTTTGTACTTATTCTCATTGGTCCACATACACCAGTATGTATGAGATCTAGAACATCACTAGCTCGTTCACTTTTTTCAGTAAAAGATAGTTTAGTCATCTTTTCAAGTAGACAAAATTCACAGATTGATAATCATTCACAATCATTGTCCTTAAGGAGACTCTCTCGGATTAACCTGTTCATCCTGTTCTCATAAAAATGATCTAGCTTACAGTGCCAAAAGTAGCCATCCAAGATACTATCTATCCTAGGACGTTTTCTCGATGTGCACATTACACTAGGCTGTGATACAACATAAAATTTATTATTCAATTATCCATGCATTACAGTAACACTATTCAAAATAATATCATAATTTTTTTTTAATTAAAATTTTATAATTTTCTTTGACAGAAGGCCTACAGAAATTACATTCAATAAGAAATTAGGATAATAATGACAATCACTAAGAACAATGATATGAGAATTGAATATAAGTTGATAATTCTTAAAATTAGAACTAAAATTGATCTTCCATCTCCAACATTTAGGAATCTCTCATCCTCTTCAAATCTCTTACTAATCAAAGTCTCTGCAATGAATTGCAAATGTTAATAGGACTATCAGTATCTAATATCCAGATTATTATATCACAAATTTAGAAGTTGCAAGGAATTATGATATAATTACCTTGCTTAGCAACTGGTTGCTTCTTCTTCTTTGACCTATTCGGATCAAGAGAAATAATGTATTGAGAACAGTTCCTCTTCTAATGATCCTGCTTCCTACAAAAGTAGAAGCACTCTGTCTAACTCTGGTCGGACTTGAACTTCACGGTCTGACCCCTAGCACTTGGCACCTTATTTTTCTTCTTCTTTCCTTTCGTAAAGGGATGTCGTCCGTCTGAAGAAGATGCTCTCACTACATTCACCGTCTCCTTGTGGAGCTGGTGATCTTTCTTAAAAGTCTGTAGCAATCCCAATAGACCGTGATAGTTTATTACAAGCTTTGTCATTCAATAATGACTAAGAAACAGTAAGTAGGACTTCGACAGAAAATTCAGAATCGTAACTTTTTCAAGCTGCTCGTGCAAGAAAAAGTCGAGCTTGCTGAGGCACTCGATCTATTCGATCATGTACAATATATGATCGGTTATCGATGCCCCCTCCCTCATCTTGGCATTAAAAAGGGCACAACTGGTCTTATGTCGCTCAACGTCGTCGGGAGTGCCAAAAGAATCATCCAATATTTTGAGCATTTCTTCTGACCGAGCTTCCTCGAATTTGCTACTGAACTCGTCATTCATAGCCACTCTCATAATACAATACACCGTGGTGCAATCGTTGAGCCATTTCAAGTAAGTGTCTCAAACCACACCGCAAGTATTAAGAGCGGGCTCCCTGAATGTCAGATCTGTTAGCACGTATAAGATCCACTCGTGCTCCAGGACTATTTTCAATTTTCGATACCAGCTATCAAAATTGGGTCCTCTCAATTTATCACTGTCCAACAGTGATCGGAGTGATAAGTTGGTGGCCATAACTGCAAAAGAAAAATCAAAACTTAAATAGTATATAAATTGATTAAGCTTAAAGATATGGACTTTAGTCTAAAGGTTCTCCTACTATTTTAAATGAATTGATAGTCTCTACTTCCAATTCAAGAAATTATCCTAATTTCTTAGTGGATACTAGAATCCATACAGTTGCATATGAGTCCGACTTTGGCCGGCTCATCCATGTACATCTATGAGTAGGTTCTTAATCAATTATTTTAATAAATAATTTTTAGTAATTAATTTTGCCCCAAGGTCCTAACAGTAGACTTTGGCCTCCACTGAAAGGTCTAATTAAGTCCAACCATTAACATGACCATACTCAGAAATCAAACCATAAATGATCAAGTCCAACTTTGATCGATCATCCTAATCACCCATAAGAGAGACTCGACTGAGTCGTCATATTATGAATAATAATTTCAATAGCAGATGAGCACCAGATCTTTGGGCCATCTAATGATCATCCAACTTTGGACCCATTATCACCCAACTTAATGAGAGGCTATGATTTAGTTATCGCCATAACTATTTCATTTTTAGGGATCTAATAATTTTAAAAAATTTAATTAATTAAATTAACAGATGAGAAAAGATTTGATCAATTATTCTTAATCCTCTCATTGACTTCACCAAATCAGATTAAAGAAGATTAGGTTTAATCTGGTCCATCCAACAAATCATAAATCCTCCCACTGACTTCCCCAAGTTACGATGAGGACTCAAGATAAGTTGAACTAAGAGCACCTAAATCAGTCATACTGATTTTCTAGTTAGCATGGGTCAAGTCCAATCATTAAGTGATCTAATCAAAATATGATTGACCATGTTGGTCAGGTAAGTGAGATTGGTGGGAGGGGTATACTCTTAACTCATCATAGACTCAATCTATATAAGTAGCTCTCAATTAGTGACCACCGATCAAGACTACTAAACTTACCTTAGATACCAATCGGTTAACCAGTTTCAATTTGATTAACATATAAATTTGGGTTCGATCATGGAGCTATGATCAAAGTCCATTTTGGTCTAATCAAAGACATGGATCTGACCAACTACAACTATTGAGAATTGATCATCTTGGTCTAATCAAAGACATGGATCCGACCAACTACAACTATTGAGAATTGATCAAGAGAAGAAATTGATCCAATCAAAATTAATTTTTAATTAAATTTGATCAATTACTAATATGATCCATTATCAATAATTTTTAATCTTAGGTCTAACCTAGTTAAATAGACTTGACTCAAGCTAATCCATTAATCCATAAATTATGAAATTGATACCTTAGATCTTTGATTCTCAAATCTAGATTGCTTAATTCCCAATTAAGTTTTAGGCTAACATGGATTCAGATTTGGTGTTTGAAAATAATTTTTAATTTTATAAAATATTTTTACAAACAATCATCCAATGATCAAAACTCTAATTTCAGATCTAAGATACATTATTTTAGATCTAAAATAAAGTTTTAAAAATTTTTTCATTATTCATCGTTATAAAAAAGATCATGCAGCACCCCTACACACCATAGGAGATCCCATCGAATGGATAAATAAGACTGTCAAATCTTGATTTCTTCTACGATCGGACAGCTATGAGGATCTATCCACTCAGATTACTATCCTACTCAAATTCTAAATTAATTATTTAAATTTAATCTAAATAATTAAAATTATATTAATATCAAATTTATGTAAAAAATTTATGTCATAAGAAACTAAAGCTCTGATACTATTGTTGGAAAATAGGTAGTTCAAAGTATGTAATTTTTAAAATTTTAATAGCGAAAGTAGTAGATTAAACTATTTAATCTCCTACATATACTTTAGATCAGATCTAAACTACCTTCCTAAGGATCTATGATATGAAAATATTGTACAAAAAAAATCTGATCTGAAAGAAAATACTGCATCGATCGTATCGATGCTCTGAATCAGATCTAATGCTTAGATCTGATCCGATGAGTTTAGAACCCATTATCTAATCATGGGTTGATGATCACTATGCTGATACATATGGTAGGAGGTCTTTCTTGATATCGAGCAGCCGTACAGTGTGTCCGGCCTCTACAGGTGATCCACTCAAAATGCCGAACAGATCATCCTTCTTGAAAGTGCTAGCTCACGACGAAGACTCTGAATGGCTGATGGATATCCCTTTCTTTAGATCAAACATACATCTTTAGATCAGAAGAAAGAGCTTTTTGAGGAAGAGATGGCATGGAAGAAGAAAAATATATATTTTTTATTTTTCTCTCTCACAAATAAGAACTAGGAAACCCTAGAAACCCCACCCTGGATCTCACGCCCCAAAGAGGATCTTCTTCCTCTTTTTCTCACGTACGGATGCCCAGCCCTCTTTCTTAGATTTCTCACATACTCTTTGAAGATTTTTCATGCTAAATCTGAAGTGGTTTGGCATATAAAAATCAGCCCTTCTTAAAGGTAGTGTCCCATGTAGAGTTTGGATAATCTGGTTCAGCTTTAAAAAACCTTTGATCTTATCATGAATTCAAATAAACTTTAAATTTTATTTTAAATTAGATTTAATCTACACATAAGGGGCTTAGAAAGAAGAATGACACAATGTATATTAGTACAAAAAATATCATGTAAAAATTCATTTGCATTCGAGAAAGAAGGCTGGTCGGTGGCTAGGAAGAGTCCTACAAAACTTGGACTCTTGGTTTAAGCTTGATTTCATACCAATTCGAAGTCAAAGTTGAACCAACCAAATTTTGATCCAAATAGGATTTGAAGAAGGCATCATACATCTTTTGGGTGCAAAAAATTCCATGTGAAAACTAATTTCACGTGTGGAAAAAAGTAGGGCATAGTGAAAAGTGGCGCATAAGGTGTTCTTGCTCTCTTCAAATTTAAGTTTATATTCATTTCTAATTAGGTTCTTGACCCAACCAAATTAGGTTAAATCCAATGAGATTATCTGATCCAATTAGGTAGTAAATAGCATCGATTAAATTCTAATCAAATTAAAAATTAATCAAGCTCGAATCAAAAATCAAATATCCTTAGCGATTAGGTCATCTCATAACCTAATCGAATCAAACCAAATTGAATCCTATTCAATTTGATTTAATCCAAACTTCAATGCTTAATCAAATTGAGTTAATTGATAATCTAATTATTAATCAATTCTTTTTTAATTCATCAATAATTAATAAATTAATTTATTATAACTTTTGCATAAGGTTAATTATCAATCATCTTGATGATTAAATCCTAAAATGATTCTCAATCGTTGATCAGTCACATGATCAGTGGGAAACTTCTTTTGAGTGTGATCTCATAGATTCGAACCTAAGTCGGTAGTGTAGGAATAACTTTTTGAACTAATCGATATAACCATCTAGCAATAAGATCCGACATCCGGATAGATCGAAAGATTGCATAGCATCATTCATGAACCTATTGACATATGGTTACCATATAATTCATCCCTTTGATCCTAATGCTCAAAGTGACCTGGAGTTTAACTATCAAATTCAGATTGATCAACCACATTATGATTCAATCTTTCAAATCCATCACATAGATTACTATGACCAAGATTTTACTAAATTGAAATACACTGATGCATTAACTCCTGTTTATTCAGAGGGATCACTTTCATCTTGACTCATGCACCGACTTCGTAAGTACTTGACTGTATCCAAAAATCATCCATCATTGAATTAAAAATTTAGATAGTCTGATACTAAAACATAGTGAGTTACTTGCAACTCACTGTGATGATCTCATATCAAAAGGACACTTATACCCATATCCTTTGCGAGCTACTCTTGATAGTAAAGTGCCCAACAGTTGGTCACGTTCAATTAGATGCACTCCTACATCTCACTTGTATGCCATACCAGTATCTCCATACCATTTGATTATGAGGACAACCAATGCATATGATAAACAACGACCTACACTCAATAAATGCTATCATCCCGATAATAACATATCATTTGGTCGTGGATTTATTTTAAAGACTAAATGATATATCCTCCTATATCGATTAAGATAGTCCTAAGGATTTCATCACAACAATTGAAGTTCATTAAGAAGATGTACATTTCTTTGTGACAAAAAAAATTAAATAATAATTTTATTAATTTATTAATTCATATACATTTATACTTTTTAGCACAACTATCAACAGACTGATGATCGACTTTGAGACACAATTTTCAACACTTCTTTATGACATTTATGCTTTATATGATGATAAGATTCATGGATCTAGTGCTTCTCATTCACAAGCCTCCATTTTTTCTTCTAGTACTTCTCGCTCATCATCTATTTTCTCATTCATTGCATATAGAAGATATACACATGCTTCTTCAAGCTTATCTTCATCTTCACCTTCATCTTTAAGTAGTGAATTTAAATTTTATTTATAAAATAATCTTCAATCTGTATATAATAAAAATCAAATAGATAATTTTGATGTGTTAGCATGATAAAAAAATATTAAAAATTAATATTCTATAATATCCATCATTACACGTGATATTTTAGCTGTATCGATATCCACAGTAGCATCGAAATCTGCTTTTAGTATAGATCGATGAGTTCTAGATAAAAAGAGGAGTAAGATGACCAATGAAATAATTGAGATACTGCTCTGCTTCAAAGATTGGTTGGATGCCAAGAGTTGACTTTAAGATAAAGATGGGCATAATATAACATTCGATGACGATGACGACACAAATGCTACTGACGATCAGTAAAATTTTTAATTATTAATTTTTCATATTTGTAACTTTTCACCTCAATTTCTTCTCTCTTTCTTATTATATTTGAAGATTAGGCCTAGGCCCCCTCTCTCCCTTGTACCATTTTTATTGTTATTAATAAATCGATAGGGGTCCACATCAAATCCCCCACCATTACAAGATATTTTTTATTTTTATAAAAAATATCCCATATCTATTTTTAATTTTACTCATTAACTCTTTTATAATTTATAAAAAATTTATATTTTTTAAATTTAAAAAAAAAAAGATCGAGCCAGCATGCAGGCCGTGCCGAGCCCGTGCCAGGTCATGCCTGGCCTGCAGGCTGGGCTATGCCGTACCTAACCCATGGGTCATGCCAGCCTAGGCCCTTATGGGCCATGTCAAGCCTAGACCGTGGGCTGCAAACTCTCAATCCAGTCCGGCCCCTTCTAATGGATCGGCCTGGCACCGTGCCTGGCATGGCTCGTTTCGTATCAGACCGGGCCATGTAACGGGCAGCCCGACCAATTGCCCATGTCTGATGTCCAATAAGCTCCAACACCCACATGAGAACATAAAAACTATCAAGAGCATGCTAGCCCACCTACGATAGTTGTACGGTGAGCAGAGTTGCACAGCTCGCTATGAAGTGTCCAAGAGACTCTTCAGGATAAAAAATACATAATGGGCAGTCAGTCTATGAGCATTATTTGATAATGATCAAAGATTTTGAGGTGTTTGAAAAGCTCGAAATGTCCATGGACTAAGAGTTGTAGATTGATTTGATCCTGCAATTTCTTACTGATTCATATGTATAGTTTATTGTAAACTATAATATAAATAAAATCAAATGCACCAAGATTGAATTGCTTAATATGCTGGTGACTACGAAAGATACTTTGAAGAGTTCAAAGGATACTATTCTAACTGTAGAGTGGACTTTTTTCAAAAAATAATCTATTGGAAAGAAAAAAATTCGTGAAGAAGCAGAAGGTGGAGAACAGGTCGAGGAAGGAGGTTCACAAAAAGAAGACCATAGAGAGAGGAAAGTGTTTCCACTATAAAAACAACGATCATTGAAAAAAAAATTATCCTACCTACCTGACGAGCTTGAAGAACAAGAAAGACGGTACAACTTCTGAAGGTGTCTCTGACCTGCTCATTATTGAAACTAACCTTACAGTTTCTTCTACATCCAGTTGGATTATAGACTCTAGTTCTAGTGCTCATCTATGGACTTCTATGTAGGATCTTGAGGATGGTAGAAGGCTGAGGGATGATGATTGATCCTACAAGTCGGAAATAAAACAAGAATTACTGCTGTAGCTATGGGGATATGTCCTCTGCAACTACCGTTAGGATTTAGTTTAATTCTTAGAGACTATTATTTTGTACCTACGACTAGCAGAAATTTGATTTGTCTCTTATTTAGCGTAGGATAACTATGTAATTAGTTTCATAAGGACTACTATACCATTTATTTTGAAAATAAAATGATTAAAAGTGATTTTTTAATTAACAGTCTCTATCAGTTACATGTTGATATTTCTATAAATATAACTGAACAGGATGTGAATACCATAAGGACTGAACAATCTAGAGATGATATTACTCTCAAGTATATGTGGCACCTTAGGTTAGGTCATATAAGAGAAGAAAAGATTAACAAATTAGAGAAAGATGTACTCTTAGGCTCATTAACCTTTGGATCTTATCCGGTCTATGAGTCCTGACTTCAAGAAAAAATGACCAAGCTATTCTTTATGGGACAAAGAAAAAAGATCATTGAGATACTTGCCCTAGTACATATTGATGTTTGTGGCTCATTTGATGTGACGGTTAGAGAAGGTTATCACTTATGACCCAATCTGCCATGCTATTCACCTTTCGATAGACATGCCGCACCACCACCATAGTAGAAAGACGAAGAGCCGTCCGAATGTCTGAGAGGAGCAAATGTGCCTCTAGCTACCTCGTGCTATTATGGATCCATCCAATGACGGTAGTAGAATCTTCCTTAATAAAAATTCTCTCTGTCCGCAACTTCTATCTAGCAATGATAATATCCACTTAGGAGGTATGAAGCTTAGCACTAGAGACTGAAAGCTCAAAAAGATGGGAGCCCCCAACCACCAGTAACTCGGCATTTGGATCATGGATGACAAACTCCACACCATCTTTGACACCACCATCAAAGTTTATCTTGATAAATCCTAAAAGATGGGGCTCATAGGATATAAAAATGACCCTTCAGGTCACAACAAGGGTAGCAAGGGAGTTCCAGTGATGGGGGCATCAAGGGATGGGCCAACAGCATCGAACTGACTATACTCCATATCCAAGCAGATGGCTCTCTCCAACACCGGATGTACAGAGACCACCTCACCCTCGAAGAGCAAATTATTTCTGGAAAGCCAGATATCGTAAGCAATATAAACCATCTTGTCCCCCTAAGCAGAGATCATCCTTTATCTTTTCTTTGACCTCTTATCTTTTTAATGTAGAACCTATTATCAAGAAAAATAACATAAACTAGTCAACTAGGCATTATTCATAAGTAAAAGTTAGCAAAAAAAAGAAATTTTAAGACTAATGTTATCCTAACTGCTAGCATCAATTGAAGCCTCAAATTGTGGTGAAACTTCTAATAAGCTAATGTGATTAAATTCACTAGCTTCTTGTTGTAGTTCATCTAACAGACGAAGTTGAGGTGTAGATGAGGTACCATCTTGTTGTTATGCACCACTATTAGTCATTTTCTTATCTTTTTTGTCATTTATCTACTATATGTAATAACAATAATCATTTAAATAACATCTTAAATAATCAACAGTTATTATAAGTACATATACTAGTTGTATGCATGCATGTGTGTGTGTGTGTGTATGAGTTTAAATCGTAATTCGAACCAAACTATAAATAAATCAAGTAAATCAAAGTCAACGGTCAACCAATTTTTGTCCAATAAACCAAGCAAGTCAAAGTCATCCAATTTCATTTAAATAATTTATAAAATAAAATGAACACAAGTCATCATATAATCATGTCATCAACCTCATTCCTATTTCAATCTAGCTCACCATCTCCATCATCAATTTGGACCACTTGCACATTATGTATCTGAATCTCCTATCTTCTTGTTATGGTTCTTTCTCTTCCATAGGCATCTTAAAAAGGCTTCTCGGCTTGGTTTCAATCACAGAGCTTCAAGTGGGATCTTTAGGGGATCCAACATAATGAACTTGAGTTGCTTGGCTTGTCAGCATAAAAGATTTTTGAGTGTTTAGTCTACATGCTTTGTTAATGCTGGTAATTCTATGATGATCTTTGTTGTACTCAATTCTTTCTCTAGTTATATTATATCAGTCACATTTAAATAATGCAACTCTATTCTCTTTAGTATAATGAAGTTCAATAACGTCAGTAGAGGATCCATAATAAAAAATATCAGCACTTTCATATTCTCCTCTAACCATAACTCCATAGTTTTAACTTTTTTTTTATCCTCTCGTTGTTTTATGTGAAACCTGGAACCATTAATATAGTAACCTGTATAACATAAAGCTTGCTTTTTAGGACCTTGAGCTAAAGCAACTATGTTCTGATTAATCCATTCATCCCCCCCATTATGCTGCTCAGTAATCTACAAAATATATAAAAAATATTTGATTCAAGACATATAGTATATATTTCATATAAATAAGTTATAGCTTGTGTTACTTTATTTTGCCCTTTCTTTAAACTAATGGATGAACTCGCAACTATGCACCTCTTCTATGTTAGCAAAACTTAAGTGAGCTAGCATGTTTTTATGCTCCTTGTAAAAAAGAAAAACATGTTATTTGCCCTTTACATTAATTACAAAAGAAGTATTTATATAAATATTTTTAATAAAATATCTTACCATACAAATAGCTTAGCCTCATTGCAATTATACAGAATATAAAGTGTAGCAGCATTCCATGGGTCATCATTCAATCTGCACATATATGATCTTCCTTAATGATGATCAGCTGTAGGAAATACTGAAGGTCGATATGAGCCATTTGAAGATGAACTCTGACATCATTTTTCTCAGATCAATTGAATACTATTTCGACTTCATACAAGTATTGAGAGTAAAAAGTTAAACACTCATTTGTCAAATACCTTTTTGCAATGGATCCTTCTGATTTTGCATTGTTACAAATATAGTCCTTTAACTTGTACAAATATCTGATTAGAAGATAATTTGTGTTAATTTTGATTAGCATATGTTTAAACTATCAATTAATATAAGTAATAAATAATACCAATTTTATACATCCACCTAAATTATACCGGACCAGCAATTTTAGGCTCCCAAGCTAAGTGAATAGGTAAGTGTACCATCGTATCAAAGAAGGAAGAAGAAAAAGTTCTTTCTAAATTTCAAAGAGTTAAGGCAATTTAGCCTTTAAAATTATCTAAATCCTCTAACTGAAGTACTTTGGAGTATAAATCCTTAAAAAAGCTACCGAGCTTAACTAATGCATCGAATATGTCTAGGCAATTAAGCCTCCCTGCATTGTGATATATGTTCGATTTTTTGGATAGCAATTTAGTGGTATTGCATGCGGACTAAAACATGGAAGCATCTCTTTGGTTTTGGATAATGAAAACATGATATAAATCCAATTTTTTTTGTGTGAGTTATCTTGAAAGATCCATAGAATAGAACTTCTAAGATCTAAGAGATTGAATTGCATATTTTTTCACTCCTAAAAGACACTATAGATCACATGTATAATTGTAGTGATGTCTTATATTTAAATTAGCACCGAAGATAATATAGGTCTTTTCAGCTTGTTGGATGGAGCGTAGTGTAGTCCAATAAGTGGAAAGGTCCAATACCGTTACCATTACGACGCAGCGCTTCGATTGAAATCTGGGGGTGCGAAGGTGGAGCCCCCACAATCTGATTCTGATTATATCTCGGTGTATCTATTTTGATGATAGTGTTTTTTTATGATTTTTTTTTATCTTGTACTCTGTAATCTTCACGATTCAAAATGGTGGAAATCTCTGTTTTTCTCCATTCGTGATTTTTTTCTTGATTTAAGGGTTTTCCACATAAATCATATGTTTGTATTGATTTTTGTTTCTTCGATTTTTTGTTTATTGATATCTTGCTACAACAGTAATTACGATGAAAAGCACACTAAAAAGTCCACGGTGCAAACCTTTTTGATGCAAGAATATGATGAAAGAGAGTATTTCTCGTTATTTCTTTTTTTTGAAATCATAAAAGATTATTCGGAAGAGAGTTTTCGGGCATGAATGGTTCCTGAAAACTCAGACAAAATGAGGAAAGGAGAAAGAGAATCTACCCAATATTTTTCTTCCTCCACTATTCCCTCTAACATCTAAATTTTGGATGATCTTCGCCGGACTAGACAATCATGGGCAGCCCAGCCAGATCCAAAAACCCAATAGTCCTGATGTTGTGAATAGACCTGTCTCTCTCCAATTCATCTTCAGAGAATGAAGGCCTGGGAGTCAGGAAAATTACTTCCTTGGCAGATGACTGGGGTGCCATTTCCTTCTGTTGTTTATTTACTGGCTACTAAAAACAGTATTCTGGCTGAATCGGGCATGCAAATATTTCAATATACTCCACTTCATCTCTCAATAGATTCTTGGTATAGTTGTCCGGTAATTATTGCTTAAGTATATTGATCAGTAGCTGCTCATCTTCCTCATGGTTCCACCGGCTTGTAGTAATGCTCTCAATAGATATGGAAGTGGCCATTCCTCCCGTGAAGATGATGGCAAGGTTGAGGAGGCCGCCACATGGGGGTTTATCTAAGAGAAGCATAGCCATTGAAGGTCCTTTCTATGTAAAGCCAGGGCCAGCTCGTTCGAAGAAAAAAAAGAGATCCCTGAAGAAATGTGATAGCCCAAAACCCAGCCCAACTAATCTCAGCCCACTAAAGCCCAAAACGAGAAAAAAAAAAATGAAAAAAACAGAGCAAACCGGGAAGAAGACTCCCGATAGGAGTCTTCTTCTCCGGCGAAACCCAAGAAAATCGAGACTCCTAGGACCCCTCGGAGTCCTAGGATCCTCTATAAGAAGACCCCCTCCCCCTTGAGACCGAAGATCGGCCTCCTCCCTCTCTCTTTCTCTCCGTTTTTCTCAATCGAAGCCGCAGATATCGTTCGGATTCTCGCCGTGATTGCTCGCCGGCGAGGTCACCGGAGGTCAAGGTAAGTTTCCCTCTTCTTCCCTTCTTTCTTCTCCTTCCTCCCCGTGCATTTGTGCGCGGCTGCCGGCGACGAAAGTCGCCGATTTTCGGTCGAGAAAGGGACCTCTGTTTTGGTCTCCTTTCCGTGAACTTTTCCGACGCCGGCGATCAAAATTGACTGCCGGCCACGCTCCTCCGTGATCGGGGGAGTGGCCCCCGTCGGCCGCCGGCCTCCGCCACGGCGGCCGTGGCCGAACGGCCGGTCAAGGCCGAGGGAACGCCGGTCCCCTGTTCCGGCACGGGAAGAACAAAAAAAAAAAAAAGAAGAAAAGAAGAAAAAGAAAAAGAAGAAAAAAAAGAAAAGAGAAAGAAGGAAAAAGAGAAAAGAAAAGGAAAGAAAAAAAAAAAGAAAAAGAAGAAAAAGAAAAGAAGAAAAGAAAAGAAAAATATAATAATAATAATAATAAAAATAAATATATATATATATATTTATATATATATATATAAGTAAGTAAATAAATAAATAAATAAATAAAAAGAAATTGATGAGAGAGAGAGTTTCTCTCTCTTCTTTCAGTCTGAACCCTGACTTTCTCTCTCTGAAATTAGACTTTCTCTCTCTACTTTCTCTCTCTAGAATTTTCTCTCTCTAGCTTGTTTCTCTCTCTCTTGATGGATTTCTCTCTCTAAAGTTACCCTTCTAGGATTAGCATAGGGGAAGGCTTCATCTGATGATTCTGATCGAGTTTAGAGACGAGTCTGATTTTAAGTGAGATTTTGAATTGGGATTTGTTTAGATTTAATTTTAAATTAAAATTAATATAAAAATATAATTTTGGATAATAGGCGCGGAAGAATCTACTAGAAGTTAGTCGATCTATTCGTTCAGTGCTCCGTGAAAGGTAAGTAATGAATCATCTTCTCGAGATATTCCATATTTATTCTGAAAATAAATAATTATTCTCTGAAATTATGCATGATTTATGAAATTATATTTTTAAAGAAAAGTACTTTTGAAATGTTATGGTATATCGATTTATGCACATATTTAGTGAAAGATT
>NC_025996.2:57790547-57812773 GCF_000442705.2 Elaeis guineensis
GTGCGAGTCATTGGACAGTCTCAGTATGCAGTTTCTGGATACGAGGGCGAGAGTTCCACTGTACGTCTTTTGGTAAGATTATGAAAATTACTTCATGTTATTTGTGTTATATTTTTGTTTTATATTGTACACTATACTGATTGTTTTTATACTAACTGTTCTATTTTTATTTTTATAGACTTATTCTATGTCGGATCTCGTGTTGGACGCTCGTCGTGCTTTATCTACGACTGATGAGGACGAGCGGATTCAGATACTGCGGGAGATGGAGAGAACAGGTTCCGGAACATTTGTGGCGATTGGTGTTGATCCACATACCTGTGCGCTTTGGTATGGAGCAGTTCGGGCGCTAGATATGAGTTATACGCCGTCACCATATGCTTCACATATGCCATCACCGCATATGTCATCATTTGATGCTGCACAGATGCCACCGCCTTTTCATCTACAGATGGCAGCGTCTTCTTCTTCGTACATCCCCCAGATGCCATCACCGGGTACCAGTTGGCTACATGAGTATGATACTTTTTTGAGAGGCATCCATCCGTGTATCCAGATGAGAGAGTTGAACGGGTCTCTCAGTCCGTAGATGATCCGACAGACGATCATGGGCGCCGCGACGTTCTTGTGGGACTTAGTCTTTATTGTATTTGTATTTAGTATTTTTTCATATTTGTTGTATTTTTTTTTTTACGTTTGACATTTTTATTTTATTGAATAATATTAAATGTTGATTTTATTTTATATTATTTAATTTTAAATGATTGGATATTATGATTGGTGCATATAGATACACATACTCGAACGTGTCTCAGAATATTAGGAGAGAAAATGTTATGCTGAAAGGATTATAAAAATTATAACGTAAATAATAATATATCAAATGTTGCTCTTTGAATTGAATTTTAAAAAAAATAAGTCTATTTTTAAGTAAAAAAAAAGAATACGTAATAGAATGCTAAAAAGATAAAAATAAAAGAAAACTGAAATTATAATTTGAAATGATAAAATTTTTAAAATAAATTTTAAAGAAAATATCATAAAAAAATTATTAAAATAATAATAAAATAAGAATTATAATTATAAATTTTAAAAAAAATAATTTTAATTTAAATTAAAAAATATCATTTATATTATTATTTTTATTATTTAATTAAATTTATTTATTAAATAATTATAAATAGATAAGTAAAGATATTAAAAAAAATAAAAAATAAAAAAAAAGAGAAAACGTCATTCTCTCCCCTCCCCAAACCCCTTTTTCTCCTCCTTCTCCCTTCTCCTTCTCCCTTCTCGATCTTCTCCTTCTTCCTTTACAAATTTAAGTAAAGGAAAAGAATACATAATATATCATAAAAATGAAAGAAAACTAATATTATATTTTTAAATTATAAAAATTATAAATTAAATTAAAAAATATATCATAAAAAAGTAAATAAAAGATAAAAAATGGTAATAAAATAGAAATTATAATTTAAAACAAAAAAATATCTTTAATTTTAATTAAAAATTATCATTCAAATTACTATCCTCATTAAAAAATTTAATAAATTAAAAAAAATAATTAAACAAATTATAAAAAAAAATTTAAAAAATTTAGAAAAAAGAAAAAGAATAAAAAAACACCGAAGGAAACGACGTTTTCTCCTTTCCCCCCTTCTTCTCTCCTTCTCCCTCTTCTTCTTTCTCCCTACTCCGGCGTCTCTCCGACAGCACGACGGTGAGCTGCCTCCTCTCTCCCTCTTCCTCTCTCTTCCTCTATTTAAAAAATTTAAAAAATAAAAATTACCAGAAAGAAAGTCAAGGGATCGACTCACAGAGTGTCGCAGTCAAAAATTTTGCGTGCCGTTAAACTCTTTTAGCCATGAGTCGATTCATGGGGTCGACTAAAAAATATAAATCTACTTTTCTTATAATTTTTTATATTATGTATTTGTAATCTTTAATAAATAAATTAAATGAAATAATGAAAATAATAATTTAAATGATAATTTTTAATTTAAATTAAAATTAAATTTTTTTAAAATTTATAATTATAATTCTTATTTTATTATTATTTTTTTATTTTCCTATGATACTTTTTTTTATTTATTTTAAAATAGTTATCATTTGAAATTATAATTTCATTTCTCTTCCATTTTTTCTTTTTAGCATTCTATTACGTATTCTTTTTCTTTAATTAAAAAATTATTATTTTTTCTAAAGTTCAATTTACAAAATGGCGTTTTTAAAGACTTATTTTATTTTTATAAAATTTTTTTAGCCTATTTTTAAAATTTTTTTGAATCTTTTTTTAATTTATTATTTTTTATTTGAGAAAGTAATTTGAAATAATATTTTAATTTCAATTTATCTTTAAAATTTTATTCTTTTTTATTTTTACATTATAATTCTTTTTTTTTATTTTTTAAAAATTTTATAATTTTTAATTTTCTTAAAAATTTTGAAGACAAGTATTTCGAATGATGTTTTTCAATTTAATTTCAAATTTTTATTTCTTTCATATTTTTTCTCTTTTTTTATTTTCTATGATAATTTTTTTTAATTTCTTAAGATTTTTTTGGACATCTTTTAAAAAAAATTTGAAATAAAAAATCTAAATTAATTTTTTTAATGAATTACAAATTCAAATCTTTATATTTTAAAATTCAATCAAAATTAAAATTTTTAATTTATTTACTAATTTCAAATTTTAAAAAACATAATTTTCCATTTTCCCACGATTTTTTCCTTTATTTTTGGGTGGGAAAATTGGAAAACGCCATTTTGAATGGCGTTTTTAAAAACGCCATTCAAAATGGCGTTTTTAAAAGCGCCATTTGGAATGGCGTTTTTAAAAGCGCCATTCCAAATGGCGTTTATTTTTTTTTTTTTTTGGGACGGTGCCATCGTGGAAATGGGGGGTGACGTGGCAGGGAAAAAAATGCCATTCAAAATGGCGTTTTTCCCTCTTACATCACTTTGGTAAATAAGTTTGGTTTGAATATATTTTGATAAAAAATTTTTTTTTTTGTATTATTCGAGAAAAGAGCTCGCTTTCCTTCCATGAGAGTCGGCGAGGAAGATTCCGAGGCAGCGAAGGGTTCCAATGCTCCGGACGGGCACATGCGAACAAATATAATCACGCTATCCCAGTGGGGTCGTAGAAAAAAATTTCTATCGTCGGATCGTTTATAAAAAAAAAATTATAATTAAATTGTCATCATCTATCACATGTATAAATTAAAATATTTATAAAAAAATAATTATATAATATTTATTTAAATTATTTAAATATTTTTTTCAGTATCGTAATGTGTATGTAAGCACACAGTCATCTATCTTTTGATAAATATTCTCATAACATATTCAACTATAATCCTTTTTATAGTCGGTCCGACTATAAAAATTTTATCTGTCGCTTAGATATTCACTACAATTACTACAGTTTTCTTGCTGAATGTCTGCTTACCCTGGTTCAAAAGATAGTTTTCGACGATGTAATGATACCCTACTCCCGGATATGAACCAAAACTTTGATTTGGCTCTGCCCTATAGACAGACGAGAAGATCCAATAATTTTTTTTTGAAACCTTGCTCTCCAAGAATTTTTAACCTCCTACTGGCTTCACAATATTTCTGATCTTATGTTGTGAGTGGTTTCACCATAAAGTGCTGTGTGGTATTTGATGGCTTCCATCAGAAGATAGATGTCCATCAAACAAGACATCTTATGCATTATATGATACGGAAATAGCATGACATACAACGGTTCAAAGAATATCGTAGTAAATTTAAAAAAGATGGAAAGAGAAAAAAAGAGAACAGAGCACACAGAGAAATTATGTGGTTCAGCACGTCAGCCTACGTCCATGGACAAGATCTCCATAGCTTTTTTATTAATTTTTGACAACAAACAAGTAGAGAAAAAAGATTACAAAAGAGAGCCCTTTTACACACATGCACACGCACGCACACACACACATATATATGTATATGTGTGTGTATGTGTCATGCGGTTGCAATACCAGCCGCCATACATGAGCCCCTTCCCCAAAAAAAAAAAAAAAACCCTAAGACTCCTTTTTCTTTTGTGTGTGTGTGTGTTATATGTGCTTCACCAATACATGTATATCACGTGTGCAATAATTCTCCCACTTGAAGCATATTTGTCAACTAAGCGCCAACCAGAGACCTTGCCACCAAGCCATTTGTCATCCAACTTAAAGTCTGAGAGAAGTCTTTGAGCGCTTGAACTTCTCTCGAGTCATTGGCTTCATCAATATATCTGCATGATTTGAATTTGTATGAATCTTTTGCAACAGGATCTTACCTTCGTCTACCACATCACGCACAAAGTGATAACGAACATCGATGTGTTTCGTCTGAGAGTGAAAAGTGAGATTCCTCATTAAATGTAATGCACTTTGACTATCATGAAACACATGTATGTTCTTCATTTTCACCTTCAATTCTCTAAATAGCCTGTCCAACTAGATGGCTTCTTTGCAAGCATGTGTAGCTACCATATATTCTACTTCAGTTGTTGAAAGAGCTATAACTAACTGCAATTTCAATTCCGAACTAATTGCACCATCTGCCATGGAGAAAATATAACTATAGTAAACCTTCATTTATCTCTGTTGTTTGTAAAATCTGTATCAGCATATTCAATGCAATTCAAACTCATAGATCCATAACACAAAGCCTAATCAGAGGTACCTCTCAAGTATCTAAGAACCCACTTCACAGTTGACCAATGACCACGATCAAGATTTGCCGTATATCTACTAACAACTCCCACAATATGTGCAATATCTGACCTTGTCGATACTATAGTAAACATAAAGCTCTCTATTGCTAATGAATATGGTACTAGAGATATGTCTGCCTTCTCTGCTTCAGTACTAGGTGAATTTTTTGAAGACAACTTTAAGTGATAGGAAATGGAGTACTCATTGATTTTGTATTCTGCATGTTGAAGCACCGCAGAACCTTTTCCACATAACCCTTCTATGACAATCAGATCTTCCTGTTCTTTCTATCCCTCAGTACCTTCATCACAAGAATATAATTTACGGCATTCAAATCCTTCATGTTGAACTCTCCAACCAACCGAGCTTTCAGTATAGAAATTCTATTCGTACTATTGCCTGCAACAATCATGTCATCCACATACAATAGCAAAATACAAAAGCTACCATCATCATAATCACAAAATTAAGCACAGTGATCAGCTCACATCTACCAAAATTCAAGCTTCTAATGAAGAAATCAAATCGCTTATACTAGCATCTAGACATCTGCTTCAAACTATATAGCAATTTGTTCAGTCGATAAATTAAATTCTTTTTATCTTTCTCAACAAAGCCCTCAGATTATGTCATATAAATTTTCTCGTTCAGTTTACTATGCAAGAACGTAATTTTCACATCTAATTGTTTCAATTCCAAATAAAGAACAGCAGCCATGGCTAAAATAACTTTGATAGTAGTCAAACGAATAATAGAAGAAAATATCTCATCAAAGTCAATATCTGTTTTCTAAGCATACCTTTTGACCACCAATCTAGCTTTGAATCTGCCAACATTCTCCTCAGTGTTCTTCTTCAACTTGTAAACCCAGCAACATCTGATTGCCTTTCGCCCTTTGGGTAATTGAACAAGATCCCATGTCTTGTTCCTGTGCAAGGATTCCATCTCCTCTTTCATGGCACATCTCTATCTACGTATACTAATTGATTCACAGGCCTCTTTGAAAGAAGAAAGCTCATGATCCTTTGCCAAAGCAATAAATGCACTAATGGAGTTAGATTCAGGCCCGAAAGAAGTGACATAATCATCATACATCACAGGAAGCTTGATAATCCTTCTTGGACGACTTGAATCAGCATGTGCATCAACACCTAAAGTCTCCTCATGGGGTGAATTTTCAATTTTAGGCTCATGCTCCTCATGAACTATCTCCTCCTCATCAATGACACCATCAATCTACTCATGATCTTCTTTAACAATGTGCCCAACTGAAATATTCCTGCTCTTTGACTATGCCCTGAAAAGAATTTTCATTAAAAACAATATCTCGACTAATAATTATCGTGGGGGCAGTAGAATCCCACAATCTATACCCTTTTGTTCCTATAGCATAGCCAAGAAAAATATTTCTTTTGGAATTCATATCAAGCTTAATCATTTTCTCTTTTGGAACCCAAACATAGGCATCACAACCAAATATATGAAGGAAAAAAATAAACAGTAGGTTTACCAAACCAAACCTCTTCAGGAGTTTTGAGTTCCAATGTAATAATTGGTGACTTGTTCACAAAATAACACGTAGTATTCACAGCTTCAGTCCAAAAACTCTTTGCCAACTTCGCAGTGCTCAACATGTTCCTAACATGCTCCATCAAAGTCTGATTCATCCTCTCTATAACATCGTTTTGCTGTGGTGTTCTGGGAACAGTTAGATGCCGCTTAATGCTATACGCACTGCAAAAATTCTCAAACTCCTTTAAACAAAACTCTCATCCGTTATCAGTACGAAGACATTTAATTTTTAAACCCTTTTCATTTTCAACCAAAGCTTTGAAAACTTTAAATTTTTCAAATACATTTGATTTCTTTTTAAGAATGAAAATTCACATCTTTCGAGAGAAATCATCAGTGAAAGTCACAAAATATGAATAACCACCCAAAAAAATATTAGGCACTTCACATGTGTCAATATGCATCAAATCAAGAAAGTTTTTACTTTTACTAGTAGACAAAGAGAATGTCAATCTACGCTATTCGCCAAACAAACAATCATCATAGAAATCAAGCGATGCTGACTTATAACCAGGAAGAAGATCTTGTTTAGATAATATCTGAAGTCCGCGCTCGCTCAGATGCCCCAAATGCTTATTCCAAAGTGCTGGAGATTCTGACTTGGCGCTTGCAATAATTGCTTCTCCCACTAAAGTCTCACCAACCAATTTGTACAGATTACCAAGTAACTCTCCCTTTGCCACTACCATAATTTCCTTCACCACTTTCAATTGATAATTCTCACCGATGAACTTTAAACCCTATCGAACAAATTTTTCCAATAACAAGAGGCTTTTTCGAAGTGTTGGGACATGTCTAACACCTGTAATAGTGCAAACACAACCATCAAATATCTTGATTTTTATATCTCCAACTCCCACTACTTTAAGCACCATTGTCTACCATATAGATAACACCATCATTAATCGATCTGTAAGTGTGGTACCACTCTTGATGAGGAGTCATATAGAAAGATGTACTAGAATTAAGAAGTCATTGATTTAGAACTTCTGCTTTATCCAATACAGACAAGACATCTCCATCCTCATACATAGTAGAACTCTCTACAACATTGCCTTAAAAATTTTTTGACTCAGATTTTGAATTTTCACAACTTCCCTTTCTCAACCTACGATCCTTTTTCAGATTGCCTGACTTTCCGCATCCCCAACATTTTACTTGCTTCTGTCCCTTTGACTTGGATCTTGATTTGAATCTTTGACCATTATCTCTCTCAATAGATCTACCTCGCACAACCATCGCATCACTCATCAGACCAGGACTTGATTTTCTTCTAAGTTTCTCGATAAGAAGTGAAGCGACCATAAAATCTATGTCCAAAGATGATGAAAGGCTAAGACTCATAATCAAATTATCTCAAGAATCTGACATAGAATAAAAAAGAATGCCAACTCTTTCTTCATATTCAATTTTGACGCCAACAGCCACCAATTTGCCAACTCTTTCTTCATATTCAATTTTGACGCCAACGGCCACCAATTTGCTGATAAGAAAATTAAATTGATTAAGGTGTTCTTGTATTGAAGCCTCATCTTGCATCTTCAGGTTGTACAACTATCGCCATAAGAAAATCTTATTCATCAAAATTTTTTCCTCATAGATGTTCTTCAATTTATCCCATAACCCTTTCACGATTGTCTCAGATTCGATGTTAAACAACACCGAATCATCCAAAGCAAGGAGAAGATTTGCCAATGCCAATTCATCTTTCTCTGCAAATTGTTTATGTATCATCCATTTCAGCTTCCACAGTGCAAAGTTTGTCCCATCAAATCGAGGGATCTCGAACTTGGTTGCATTCTTTTCCACCATCTCTGATTATACTGCAAGATTAAACTACTCTGCACGATGTTGGCTTTGATACCAATTGATACGAAAATAGCATGACGTACAACAATACAAAGAATACCACGATAAATTTAAAAAAGATGGGAAGAGAAAAAAAAAGAGAACAAGTACATAGAGGAATTACATGATTTGGCACGTTGGCCTACATCCACGGGCAAGATCTTCATAGCTTTCTTATTGATTTTTGACGATGAACAGGAAGAGAAAAGGATTACAAGAGAGAGCCCCCTTTTTTTACATATGTATGTCATGCGACTGCAATACCAGTCACCATACATGAGCCCCTCTCCAACAAAAAAAAACCTAACACTCTTTTTTTTTGCGTGTTACATGTGCTTCACCAACATGTGTATATCACATGTGCAACATTATACACGGTGTGCCTTATTTGATGACTATATATTTATCTCCTGGTGATGATGGCCATCGAATGTTGCATAGCACTTTATGATGCAAACAGTACACTGTAGAGGATCTTAGATCTACTTTGATATTGTAGCCTATTCTCCCTCAACTAACATAAATAAAATAAAATTTCAACACATTTAGATTATTTAAATAAATATCTTTTTTTCTTAAAAAATTAATTTATACATTTTGTTGGGCATAAAATACCCTCGGTCGAAGTTCTTGGCAGGGCCGACCCTCGCGAGTCTCTTCTGACTTTCAACAACTGTTGGTGAGCTCCCATCGCTCCACCCGGACTCCTACGGGAGCCGGACTCCGTCCACGACTTCTACAGCAAGGAAGACTCCGCCCGGACTCCTACGAGAGCCGGGCTCCGTCCACGACTTCTACAGCAAGGAAGACTCTGTCCGGACTCCTACGGGAGCCGGGCTCCGTCCACGATTTCTGCAGCAAGGAAGACTCCGCCCGGACTCCTACGGGAGCCGGGCTCCGTCCACAACTTCTACAGCAAGGAAGACTCCGCCCGGACTCCTACGGGAGCCGGGCTCCGCCCGGACTCCTACGGGAGCCGGGCTCCGCCCACGATTTCTGCAGCAAGGAAGACCCCGCCCGGGCTCCTACGGGAGCCGGGCTCCATCCATGACTTCTGCCGCTGGTAAGCCTCGTCCAGACTCCTACAGGAGCCGGACTTCATTTTTGATTTCGATTGCAGGAAGACTCCGTCCGGACTCCTACGGGAGCCGAACTCCGCCTACGACCCCCAACTGCAAGAAGACTGCGTCCGGACTTTTACGAGAGTCAGACTTCATCTTCTATCCCGACTGCGGGAAGACCTCGTCCAAATTCCTACGGGTGCCGGACCTCGCTACCAACTCCAACCGAACTTCGACCAACAAGTCTGGATCCCCTGACAAGCCACAGTAACGGACACCACTGTTCCACTCCTTGCGGCGGACCCTGCGTAGCCCCATTACTCCCTGACAGGCCGTATTAACGGCCACGACTCTGCTCCACTCCCTACGGTAGATTCTGTGCGAGTCCACCACTCCCTGACGAGTCACGACAGCAGATGCCGCTCGATTCTCCGTAACTGATTCCACATAGCGTGCCACGGCGATAGCCACGATCCCACTCCACTACCCTCCGTAATAAATTCTCTCTGACTCTGGACGGCCCACTACCAGACGGTTACAGGCGTCGCTATCAATTTATTGCCCCCTCCGTCTATAAAAGGGAAACCCCAGATACGTTATTCTATAAGCTCTCGTTTTTACCTAAAAATTCTGCTATAATTTTCGTTCGAGCACTCCATTCTTGTTGAGGCAGAGAACTGACTTGAGCGTCGGAGGGTCTTGCCGGAGCAACCCCACCTCCGGTTTAGACTTCTTTTGCAGGTCCTGGCGGCGACCACGACTTCCTCAACTCCAGTTTCTCCGACGCAAGCGGATTTTTGCACCAACAAGATTGGCGCTAGAGGAAGGGCCTGTGTCTTCGCAGCATCCTTGTTCTTAAAGGAGCGCTCAACGAGACCGCCTCCAGTCATCTTCTCCGACACCCACTCCTCCTTTCCCCCACTGGATCCTCGCCCGATGCCTTCTCGCGAAGCATCCGCGCAGCTACCCACGGCCTTTGCAACCATATCTCGGATCCCGGTCTCGCCTCTGGTTTCCCAGGCCTCGCGCCCTCTGGCTATGGTCGCCGGCATGGAGTGGTCGGGCGATCGACCTCCGACGGATTTCGCCAACACCATCTCGGAAGAATCTTGACAGAAAACGACCAACATACCGGCCGTATCCCCCAAGCGGCAAAAGACTGAAGAGCCCATAACCTTTACCGAAGAAGACACTCAGGGAGTCCAATTCCCTCATAACGATGCGGTCGTAGTTTTCTTGAATATAGCAAATTATGACATCCATCGCATTCTTGTCGATAATGGAAGTTCGGCCGACATCTTGTTCTACGACATCTTTTTAAGAATGTCCACTCTTGACAGCCATCTGAGGCCGATCAACTCCCCTTTGGTAGGGTTTACCGGCGATGCCGTTCCGACGGAAGGAATAATAACTTTGACTGTGGCCGCAGGTCAATATCCAAGGCAATCCAGGGCCCTGGTGAATTTTTTGGTGGTGAAGGCGCCATCCGCCTACAATGCAATCCTCGGCCGATCTGGCCTCAATGCTCTCCGAGCCGTCGTATCGACCTACCATTTGAAGTTGAAGTTCCCCACCAACCAGGGGACCGAAGAGGTCCGGAGAGACCAAGCCCTGGCCAAACACTGCTACAATATAGCCTTGCGAAGAAGCGATCAATCTGACTCCTGCCCTGTCGATGGACTGGATGCTCGCGATGACCTCACCGAAGAGAGGGGTGCCCCAATCGAAGATCTAGTACCAATCCCTTTGAACGACGGGAACGCGGAGCATGTAGCGATGATCAGCTCCAACCTAGGGGAGGAGGTGCGGACGCGTCTCATTGATTTTCTACGAAGGAATGTGGACGTTTTCGCTTGGGTTCCAACAGACATGCCGGAGATTGACACGAAAGTCATGGAGCATCATCTGGCCGTCGATCCGCAGCATCGACCGACAAAAGAAAAAATCCGAAGTCATGCTCCGGAGAGGCAGAAGGCGATAGTCGAGGAAGTGGATAAGCTCCTTAAGGCCGGATTCATTAAGGAAGTCAATTAACCTGATTGGATTTCCAACGTTGTCCTGGTCAAAAAAGCAAACGGTAAGTGGAGGATGTGCATAGACTTCAAAAAGCTGAATAAGGCCTGTCCGAAGGACAGCTACCCCCTTCCCAGAATCGATCAACTGGTGGACGCGACCTCAGGCCATCAGCTCCTCACCTTCATGGATGCGTTCTCCGGCTATAATCAAATTAGAATGACACTGGAAGACGAGAAAAAGACAGCTTTCATCACTAATCGTGGCCTTTACTGTTACAGGGTCATGCCTTTCGGCCTCAAGAATGCGGGTGCGACCTACCAACGGTTGGTGAACAAAATCTTCAAGGAGCAGATCGGCCGTAACATGGAGGTCTACGTGGACGATATGCTCGTAAAAAGCAAATCTTCTAGAGATCATGTCACCGACCTCGAGGAGACCTTCGACGTCCTCCGAAAATATAGAATGAAGCTGAACCCAACTAAATGCGCTTTCGACGTAACCTCAGGAAAATTCCTGGACTTCATGGTATCAGAGCACGGGATCGAGACCAATCCAGAGAAAATTCGTGCCATCCAGGAGATGGCCGCCCCAAAATCGATAAAAGAGGTTCAGCGCCTCACGGAGAGGATAGCGGCCCTTAATCGCTTCATCACAAGGTCGGCCGAACGGTGCTTGCCCTTCTTTCAAACCCTCAAGCAGCCGAAGAACTTCTGTTGGACCTCTGAGTGCCAACAGGTGTTCGAAGAACTAAGGAGCTACCTTGGCTCACCCCCGCTGTTAGCAAAGCCTGAGCCTGGGGAGGAGCTATTTTTATACCTGGCGGTCTCTCCCATGGCTCTCGCGGCTGTCCTTGTCAAAGAAGAGGCGAAGGTCCAGCGGCCGATCTACTACGTCAGCCGCGCTTTGAGGGACGTCGAGACCAGGTACACCAAATTAGAAAAACTGACTTACGCCTTGTTGATCGCAGCCCGGAGGCTCCGGCCCTATTTTCAAGGACACACCGTGACGCTGCTCACTGATCAACCGATCAAGGCAATCTGGGAGGATGGCAAAATGGACGATCGAGCTCACAGAATTTGACATCAACTATCGACCCAGGCCAGCAGTGAAGGCCCAAATATTGGTAGATTTCATAGTAGAGTATACCATCCCAGAGGAGGCTGAACCTGAACAAAGCAAAGTTGACGACCTGAAGTCCCAACCGAACTCCTCCGAAGAAGAGGCCGATCCCTCTGATCGCTTTTGGGCCCTCTATGTGGACGGATCTTCCAACATGTCGGGCGCAGGTGCAGGCCTGATCTTGGTCAGTCCAGAGGGAGTCATCACGGAATACGCCCTGCGTTTTGAGTTTTCCGCAATAAACAATGGAGCGGAATACGAAGCTCTGATCGCAGGACTAAAGATCGCCAAAGAGCTGGGAATAAGTCAGCTCCGGGTGCACAGTGACTCTCAACTAGTGGTGGGGCAAGTCAGCGGGAGTTACGAGGCACGGGAGGACAGTATGGCCAAATACCTTGAGAAGGTAAAGGAGCTCACCCCCGCCTTTAGCAGCTTCAACATTAGACAGATCCCGAGGTTGGAAAATACCAGGACTGACCTTCTCTCCAAGCTGGCGACGTTGGCTCTGGCCGAATTGCCCAAAGGCATCCTCTTTGAAGTTTTAAAACACCCGAGTACAGAAGAATCACGGCCCGTGATGGAGATTGACCACGAGCCCAGCTGGGTCGACCCACTGATAATCTATCTCAGAGATGGAGTTCTCCTCCAGGATGCGAAAGAAGCTCGGAAGCTCCGAAACCAAGCCTCCTGGTACATCCTTTATGAGGGCAAATTGTACAAGAGATCATACTCCTTGCCCCTCTTAAAATGCCTCCGGCCTTCGGAGGCTGACTGCGCCTTGTGGGAAGTGCATGAAGGAATCTGCGGAAACCATTTGGAAGCTAGATCTTTATCCCACAAGTTGCTCCTCCAAGGGTATTACTGGCTGACAATGCATCATGATTCGATCGAATATGTCAAAAAGTATGATCGATGCCAGAGATACGCCAACGTCCAGAGACAGCCCGCCACCGAGCTCACACCCTTGAGTGCCCCATGGCCTTTTGTGCAATGGGGGATGGACATCCTTGGCCCCTTTCCCATGGCGCCTGGGCAAAGGAAGTTCCTCCTTGTAGCGATCGACTACTTCACCAAATGGGTCGAAGCCGAACCACTAGCGAAAATCACAAAAGCAAAAGTACAAGATTTCGTCTGAAAGTCGATCATGTGTAGGTTCGGTCTGCCTAGAACCCTAATCATTGATAATGGACGGCAATTCGCGAGAGCAAAATTCATCGAATTCTGTGAAGATCTAAATATCTCCCACAACTTCACATTAGTAGCCCATCCTCAGGCGAATGACGAAGCTGAGGTGACCAACAGAACCCTTTTGCAGCGGATTAAGACAAGGCTCGAAAAAGCGAAGAAAACTTGGGCGGACGAACTTTATCATGTGTTGTGGGCGTATCGAATTACCCAGAGGCTACCTACAGGGGAGACCCCCTTTGCCTTAGCCTTCGGTACGGAAGCCGTCATCCCAATCGAGCTTAAACTCCCGTCGGCACGAGTCGTGGCGTTCGACGAACATCAAAATTCGTAAAGTCTTAGAGCCAACCTCGACCTGCTGGAAGAAAGACGGGAGATAGCTCAGGTTGAATGGCAGCCTACAGACAGAAAGTCGCTCGATATTATAACGCCCGGGTCAAGAACAAAGCCTTTAGAGCGGGAGATCTAGTGCTTCGATGAGCCACTGTCTCGCAACCTCAGGACCGGGGGAAACTCGCCCGAAACTGGAAAGGACCGTATGAAGTCAAAGAAGTAGTCCGGTCCGGAACTTATTATCTTAAGGAACTCGGAGGAGCCGACCTCCCACGACCGTGGAGCTCGAAAAACTTACGGATGTACTACAAATAACTTCATTTTAATTGAAAGTTGCATACCTGTATGTCTTTGGACAATTCAAACAAACTGCATTAGAAACGAAAGGGAAACCTCGTCCCGACAAAGTCGAAGGCCCAGTTCCATTTAGATCGGATGGGGGGAGAGGCCCTGCAACGCCCATATGCGCCCCCACAGCCCTGTTAGGGACAGGAGGAAAATCTCGCCCTAACTTGAGCAAAGTCGAAGGTCCGGTTCTATTTAGACCGGATGGGGGGAGAGGCCCTGCAACGCCCATATGCGCCCCCACAGCCCTGTTAGGGACAGGAGGAAAACCTCGCCCTAACTTGAGCAAAGTCGAAGGCTCGATTTCATTTAGACCGGATGGGGGGAGAGGCCCTGCAATGCCCATATGCGCCCCCACAGCCCTATTAGGGACAGGAGGAAAATCTCGCCCTAACTTGAGCAAAGTCGAAGGTCCGGTTTTATTTAGACCGGATGGGGGGAGAGGCCCTGCAACGCCCATATGCGCCCCCACAGCCCTGTTAGGGACAGGAGGAAAACCTCGCCCTAACTTGAGCAAAGTCGAAGGTCCGGTTCCATTTAGATCGGATGAGGGGAGAGGCCCTGCAACGTCCATATGCGCCCCCATAGCCCTGTTAGGGACAGGAGGAAAACCTCGCCCTAACTTGAGCAAAGTCGAAGGCCCGATTCCATTTAGACCGGATGGAGGGAGAGGCCCTGCAACGCCCATACGCGCCCCCACAGTCCTGCTAAGGATAGGAGGAGAACCTCGCCCTAGATTGAGCAAAGTCGAAGGCCCGGACTCCTACGGGAGCCGAGCTCCGTCCGCAACTTCTACTGCGAGGAGGACTTCGCCCGGACTCCTACGGGAGCCGAGCTCCGTCACCAACTTCAACCGGTGGTAAGCTCCGATCGGACTCCTACGGGAGCCGGGCTCCATCCGCAACTCCAATCACAGGGAGGACTCCGTCCGGACTCCTACGGAAGTCGGGCTTCGTCACTAACTTCAACTGCTGGTGATCTTCGCCCAGACTCCCACGGGAACCGGACTTCACCTCTACTTCACCTACGGGAGCCGAACTCCCGTGGCCTTGCTGAAAGCGGAGGAAAAATTTCAAGCGAAAAAGAAAAAAGAAGGTGATGGACCACATCAGCGACGATTGAAAAACAAACAGCATCCAAGGTACAGAGAACCTGCCACAGCAGGGATTGGGGCTCCCATCAGGAGTCCTAGCTTTCAAGGAAGCTTTCGACGCAAATCCAAGGTAGGACAACTTCCTCAGGGTGACGGAAGCTCGGACCTTCGAGCTCAAGCCCTGAGGGGGACACCAAGCCCGAATGGCCCCCAAGCGAGTCTGTGGCCACTGACGGAGAAGATGGGTCGATGCGATGGCAACCGGGTATCTTCGAACGACGCAAAAATCGAAAAGGAGGTCAGCAAACGACAATTCAACATGAATAAAAGGGCCACCGGTGGCCTTAGGACGACGTTAAAAAAAAAAAAAGAGAGAGAAAAAAGAAGAAGAGAGAAGAAAGAAGAAGAAAAGATGAGAAAAGGAAGGAAGTTCGACAGACAACAATTCGATGCAAAGTGCGGATGAGGTAACAAAATCTCCTTCTCATTTTTCAACTAACAAGATGTACGTTACAAGACCCGGAGGGCCAGAAAAGAATACATTATTACAAGGCCTGAGAACACGGCTTGGAAGGGATACACCGGAGGCCACTTCAAGCTGCAAACTTCTCTTCCCGTTTCTGTCCTTTCCAACCGTATTTTCCAGTGTGTGTGACAAGCCTATCGGCTCTCACCTCCGCCTTGTTTCGCTCCACCTCCAAAATCCCAACCCTAGAGGGAAAAGGATGGGATATATTCCAGAGGGCAGTAAGGGCAATGGCACCGGCGACGAAGACCTGTTTCAAGAAGAACCGGAGTTACCCCGGAGGCAGCAATGGCGCCAGAGATATGCGCCATCACCGAATGCTCCATGAAAACCACCATCCTAAGTGTTCCGACAAGGTCGGCATGCGCTACTTCCACCGTCCCCGCAACAAGTTTTACTGCCCCACCGTCGGCGCCGACCGCTTCTGGTCCCTCGGCCCTGACAACATCAAGGATTTCGCCACAGCTTGTGACAACAGCTCTGCCCTCCTGACCGGTATTACCCCGTCTTGCTACTCCAAAATTCTCGGGCAGAACGCCTTTACCGGCGGTCCCCGTTATTAAACCCCTGTTGTTGAAGGAATTCTTCCTCGAACCCCCTTTGAAACGACGGGGACCTTCAGCGGCCGCTCGATGACCAGGGAACTCGCGGACCGCAGTTCTCCTCCTTGCCTTCCTCCAAGCCCTTGACATCCCCTTGAGGATGGCCTCCGGAGTGGAGGACATGGCGGGGAAACCCCTTAGAGAGGAATCGGGGGGCTGAAGACGGCAAAGACCGGCGCGGAGGACGCTCGGAGTTGACAGGGGCACCGAGGGAGTGGCTGAGTAGCTAGGCTCTCAGACAAAAGAAAGGCGCCGTCCTTTTGGCTGAGTAAAACCCCGAAGGAAGGGTAAGGGATTTAAATAGGCAGCGGATCTTAGCGCGATTATGATGGCGGGCATCTCTAGACCAACCGGTGCTTACCACGTGTCCCGCGTGTCCCGCTCGCCGCTATCGAGGATTGACTGTTCGCAAATTTTCATAGCGCGACGCTTGGGATTGCATCTCGGTGGGAGTTCTGAAAAGACTCTTCGGGTCGCCCTAATCGGAAAAAGGGCTCTGGCATGCGCGCATTAAATGCCGACATATCCGAGGACGGTTGCGCCCGAACGTCAGGGGGAGAACTTCGGCTGCGACAACCTCTCCGTACTTCCTTCATTCGAAATTCAAACTCGGAAGTGGGGGGACTGGTGTTGGGCATAAAATGCCCTCGGTCGAAGTTCTTGGCAGGGCCAACCCTCGCGAGTCTCTTCCGACTTTCAACAACTGTTGGTGAGCTCCCGTCGCTCCGCCCGGACTCCTACGGGAGCCGGGCTCCGTCCACGACTTCTACAGCAAGGAAGACTCTGCCCGGACTCCTACGGGAGCCGGGCTCCGTCCACGACTTCTACAGTAAGGAAGACTCTGCCCGGACTCCTACGGGAGCCGGGCTCCGTCCACGACTTCTGCAGCAAGGAAGACTCCGCCCGGACTCCTACGGGAGCCGGGCTCCGTCCATGATTTCTACAGCAAGGAAGACTCCGCCCGGACTCCTACGGGAGCCGGGCTCCGTCCACGACTTCTACAGCAAGGAAGACTCCGTCCGGACTCCTACGGGAGGCAGGCTCCATCCATGACTTCTACAGCAAGGAAGACTCCGCCCGGACTCCTACGGGAGCCGGGCTCCGTCCACGACTTCTACAGCAAGGAAGACTCCGCCCGGACTCCTACGGGAGCCGGGCTCCGTCCACGATTTCTGCAGCAAGGAAGACTCCGCCCGGACTCCTACGGGAGCCGGGCTCCGTCCATGACTTCTACAGCAAGGAAGACTCCGCCCGGACTCCTACGGGAGCCAGGCTCCGTCCACGATTTCTGCAGCAAGGAAGACTCCGCCCGGACTCCTACGGGAGTCGGGCTCCGTCCATGACTTCTACAGCAAGGAAGACTCCGCCCAGACTCCTACGGGAGCCGGGCTCCGTCCACGATTTCTGCAGCAAGGAAGACTCCGCCCGGACTCCTACGGGAGCCGGGCTCCGTCCACGACTTCTACAGCAAGGAAGACTCCGCCCGGACTCCTACGGGAGTTGGGCTCCGTCCATAATTTCTGCAGCAAGGAAGACTCCGCCCGGACTCCTACGGGAGCCGGGATCCGTCCATGACTTCTACAGCAAGGAAGACTCTGTCCGGACTCCTACGGGAGCCGGGCTCCATCCACGACTTCTACAGCAAGGAAGACTCCGCTCGGACTCCTACGGGAGCCGGGCTCCGTCCACAATTTTTGCGGCAAGGAAGACTCCGCCCGGACTCCCACGGGAGTCGGGCTCCGTCCATGACTTCTACAACAAGGAAGACTCCGCTCGGACTCCTATGGGAGTCGGGCTCCGTCCACGACTTCTACAGCAAGAAAGACTCTGCCCGGACTCCTACGGGAGCCGGGCTCCATCCACGACTTCTACAGCAAGGAAGACTCTGCTTGGACTCCTACGGGAGTCGGGCTCCGTCCACGATTTCTGCAGCAAGGAAGACTCCGCCTGGACTCCTACGGGAGCCGGGCTCCGTCCACGACTTCTACAGCAAGGAAGACTCCGCCCGGACTCCTACGGGAGTCGGGCTCCGCCCACGATTTTTGCAGCAAGGAAGACCCCGCCCGAGCTCCTATGGGAGCCGGGCTCCGTCCACGACTTCTGCCGTTGGTAAGCCTCGTCCAGACTCCTACAGGAGCCGGACTTCATTTTTGATTTCGATTGCAGGAAGACTCCGCCCGGACTCCTATGGGAGCCGAACTCTGCCTACGACCCCAACTGCAAGAAGACTGCGTCCGAACTTTTACGAGAGTCAGACTCCGTCTTCTATCCCGGCTGCGGGAAGACCTCGTCCAAACTCCTACGGGTGCCGGACCTCGCTACCAACTCCAACCGAACTTCGGCCAACAAGTCTGGATCCCCTGACAAGCCACAGTAACGGACACCACTGCTCCACTCCTTGCGGCTGACCCTGCGTAGCCCCATTACTCCCTGACAGGCCGTATTAACGGCCACGACTCTGCTCCACTCCCTGCGGTGGATTCTGTGCGAGTCCACCACTCCCTGACGAGTCACGACAGCGGACGTCGCTCGATTCTCCGTAACTGATTCCACGTAGCGAGCTACGGCGATAGCCACGATCCCACTCTACTACCCTCCGCAATAAATTCTCCCTGACTCTGGGTGGCCCACTACCAGACGGTTACAGGCGTCGCTATCAATTTGTTGCCCCCTCCGTCTATAAAAGAGAAATCCTAGATACGTTATTCTATAAGCTCTCATTTTTACCTAAAAACTCTGCTAAAATTTTCGTTCAAGCACTCCATTCTTGTTGAGGCAGAGAACTGACTTGAGCATCGGAGGGTCTTGCCGGAGCAACCTCACCTCCGGTTTAGACTTCTTTTGCAGGTCCCGGCGGCGACCGCGACTCCCTCAACTCCAGCTTCTCCGACGCAAGCAGATTTTTGCACCAACACATTTTATATAGTTGTTAAAAGATGAAAATTATGTGAGAAATAATTGTTATATAGAAATTATTATATTATTGTTATTATGACTTTAAAATCAAGATTATCTAAAAAATAAACTACTTAAGATAAAATAAAAATTTAAAAAGAGTTTGCCTAAATCAAGACATCTGTGAAAACACTCCCAACTTGCGGTCTGTGGTGAACTCATCCCTAAGATACAACAATCTGACTCAGTCCGATCCTTTTCTAACAAGCACAATCATTGGAGAGGCTTGATCCAAATAACTTTTTTCATATGCCAAAATAGGTAAAAGAAATAGTACTAAAAGAATAAAGAGGAAAGACAGACTCTCGGTCTCAGAAGAAAAAGAGTCTATCTAAAAAGAGTACCAGAGGTAGAGAAAAGAAGAGAGATCGAATAATATTTTAATAATTCCAAAATAGTCGGATCCAGAGCCTATTTATAGATTGTCGAGGTAACCAAGAAAGCACTATAGTTTTGAGGAGATACAATATTCTAGAATTAAACATCGTATTTCTTTGAAAAATAATATTCTCTTCCAAAGAGTCATAATTCTTAGGACAAAAGCACCCGATTAAAAGAGTTTTAAAGCATTTAAACCAATTAAAATTTAAGGGATAAGGTTATTATTGTTATTATTATTTAAAAAAATTATTTTTTTTCAAATTAAATCTCCAATAATCCCCCATAAAATGTTTAAATTTTTGAAAAAAATATAAAGAATAATATATGGGTATCTTATACTGCATAATAAGTAAGATTTTCTATGGACTTGAACCTTACTTGGTGTTGATAGTACCTATTAGAAGGAATCAAAGTCGATTAGATATTAAACAAGATTTTTTAACTCAGACTTTAATTTATCACACACATAGTATGGATCAAATGGGTCTTTAATTATACAGTCAATGCCATTCAAAGGCCTTGCTTGATTTTTTGATTTTTTATGAGAATTTTGTTAGGGTCAGCCCAAACTCCTAGTCATAGTCTACATGACAATTCTCATATGGATAAATCCTCTAAGAATATTTGTGACCTAATATCCTCAGATTTTCTATCTTGAACTTTGAATCTAACTCAATTTTTTCAAATTTACTTTATCACTGATAAGAGCACTCATCTTAAAAATGAGAGAAGATATACTCTAACAATGTGCTATCACTCAATCAATTTTGTTTCTACTATGTTGGATCTTATTCATGTGATCTCCAATCATAAAGATTGGGTATCTACTATTGGTGACAAACTAATAGGCTTAAGCTAGGGATGGCAATCAGATTGGATCGGATGATAAACAGGCTACATCAAAAAAGCCCAAACTTGAATCCAACTTGTTTATTAAATATGTCAGATTTTAAAATCTGAAGCTACCACATTTAATAAATAGATCATCCGATCTGATCTATTTAAGCTATTTATCAAATAAATAATTTGTTTACCTAATCCGACCCAATCTGTTTTATCTATTTAACTTTTTTTTTGGCATAAATTGATTGAAAAGGGGTTACATTGTGAAAGGGGTGAGGGAAAACAAAAAGACTCTTTGAGAGTTGGAACTCTTTCAGAATCTTCTAAACCTCATTCCATAAACATAATTACTTCATTAAAAAGAAAATAAGATTATCTATAGTTACATGAATTAGTGAGATATTCTCGATTATCATATCAAAATTAAAGAATTTGGCCAATAGTTCAGGCATCCTCATCAAGATAGAAATTAAGAACCATAAGCATAGTAAAAAGAATCCCTTTTTATCATAAATTGATCATAAAGGGAATACCTTATGAAGGCTTTTTGGCTAGGGTATGGGTAACATTACCCTTAGGGTGGGGGTATGAGGCAGAGAAGAGACTCTACTGGTGGAGGGCAGCGGTGCTCATGATAGAGGTATGTGGCAGTAGAGTTGGTTGTTGCAGTAGGGATTCTTATAGGGCATGTGGTGGTAGGGCAGGCATTGATGACCATTCGATGGCTATCAAGGATGGGGATTCATCGATGAGGGTGATGAGGAGCAGGAGAGGGTGCGGGGGCAAAAAGTAGCGAGAGTTGCCTTGGGAATGCAAACAAAGACGAAAAAGATGAACACGATAGCGAATAAAGAGACAAAGATGAGGTCCAAAAGGGTCCACTGCTGCCCCGAGCCATCATGCCTCGATGGTAAGAGATTCATATGCCCCATGCGCTGCCCCCTCCCTAGATTGCACTATCATCCTCTCCGAGTTAGATCCTGAGCAAGGATGGAAAGAACATATGGTTTTGGAAGCTTTCCTTCTTGTTTGTCTTCTTTCTTTGTGGTGGGAGTGTGGGAGCAAGGGAAAGAGGGAATGGATACAATATAGGATGAGATTTAGTCCTTTAGAAGATTCTGGAAGAGTCTCGACTCTCGAAGATTATGGACCACATGAACTGGCAAGTGTGGTTTTGGTATTCAGATCGGATCGCTGATACTAAGTTTCAAAATTTTAAACTCTAAAGCATCAATGATGAAAGCCATGTTGTTTGCTATAATATTGGAAATAATGTTATTCTTCCTCCTTTGGAACTTTCAATGGATTCAACTATTCAAGACAGCTTTATTTTAAACGAGATAGATATTAACCAAGTATATGACTCGATCTGACCTGATCTATTTAATAAATAGATCAAAAGGTCAGAATTCAAATCAAACCCAAGCAATAAACATGTTAAATGAGTTGATCCATTCATGGTCCAAATCTATTTACGTTAAATACAAATCTATTTATGATAGGTCGAACACATGTTAGGTTGATGGGTCGGGTTGCATTTTGCTAGCTCTAGCTGAAGCCCCATCCCCCTTGATCTAGGACTCCATTCTTAGACAAACTTTTAGTTAATTGATC
>NC_025996.2:57812873-57848626 GCF_000442705.2 Elaeis guineensis
AGAAAAAACTTGTGCACCTTGCAGCTGATCAAACAAATCATCGATTCGAGGAAGAGGATACTTATTTCTGATAGTATTTTTATTCAATTCTCTATAGTCGATACAAAGTCTCATACTACCATCTTTCTTCTTCACAAATAAGACTGGAGCTCCCCAAGGAGATACACTAGGCCTTATAAAACCTTTATCCAATAAATCCTGTAATTGATCTTTTAACTCCTTTAATTCCATAGGGGCCATTCTGTAAGGAGCTTTAGAAATCGGACTGGTATTGGGTGCCAACTCAATAGTAAATTCAAGTTCTCTATTTGGGGGTAGTCCGACTAAATCATCAATGAATACATCCGAAAATTCATTTACGATAGGAATATCCTGTAACTTCAATTCATCATGTTCTTTATTCTTTATTGATACTAGGTAACCTCTACATCCCTTTCTTATCATCTGTCTAGCTTGTTCAAGTGAAATAATACGTGGAGGGATGGTTCCTGTACTTCCATCAAAACTAAAAGTTAATTCTCTCGGTATGTGAAAGTTCACTCTCTTTCCATGACAATCCACAGAGGCATGATAGGTAGCCAGCCAATCCATTCCTAGAATGACATCGAAATCATGCATATCCAGGACCACCAAATCTGCTGGTAATTCTCTTTCTCCTATCTTGATACTACAGAACTTGCACACACTTTCCGGTACTCAAAATATCACCTACTGGTGTCTCAACATATAATTTGGTTTTCATGGGTTCACAACCTATATCATGCTGTCTAATAAAAGTAGTGGATATAAAGGAGTGTGTAGCACCAGAATCAAACAAAACTGAAGCATGAATACCAGATACAGGAATGGTACCTGTCACCACAGCATTGGAGGCCTGAGCATCCTGTTGTGTGAGTGCATAGATTCTTCCTTGAGTTTTCGGCCTTTGACCTCCGTCCTTTGCTTGTGTTGATCTATTTTCGTCCATCTGAGGGCATTCTGCAATCTTGTGTCCTTTCTGGCCACATCTAAAACACGAACCAGTATTCCATGGGCAATTAGAAGTCTCATGCTCTCTTCGGCCACATCTCGAACATTTAGCTGCCTCATTCTCACGATTCTTATCAGTTGCTGGCTTCTTTGCTGGAACCTTATTGTTCTGGTTTCGTCCTTGAGTTTCACTAAATCTATTTCTCTTCTTTTGATTCCGTTCACGCTCCGCATGAGCTTCATTAGCTTCTCTCTCAATTATTAGAGCTTTGTTCACAACTGAGGCATAGGTAGTTAGCTCATAGGGTACAACCTGTCTCCTGATTTTTGTCTTCAGTCCCATTTCAAATTTGTGTACTATGTCTTGCTCAATCTCAACTAGTCTCGGAACAAATTTGGCTAACTCCGTGAATTTGGCTTCATATTCTGCAACGGATCTGTTACCCTATCTCAGGTGAATGAACTCCTGTTCTTTCTGTATTCTGACACTTCGGAAAAAATACTTGTCAAAGAATTCATCTCGAAATCTCTCCCAAGTGAGTGGTATCCCATCGTGCTCATATTTTTATTCCAGTATACGCCACCAGTTGTATGCCTCATCTTGTAACAGATATGCTGTATAGCGGATCTTCTCTTCATCGTGGCATTCTTGCACGGCGAAGGCCTTCTCCATTTCCATAATCCAGTTATCTGCTTCTTGTGGCTCGATGGTCCCTTTGAAGGCTGGAGGAGCTAGCTTCTTAAATTTGACGATATTGTTTCTTTGCATCGGATGTTCTCCATGTCCAGGTATCGGTGAAAATTGCTGATGTGGCTGTGCATGTTGTTGTTGAAGTAACTGTTGCTGTGTTTGAACTACTCCGATCAGAGTTTGCATTAGTTGAGTCATGTTCGGCTCTTGTACTGTCGGAGTATTTCCGGTAGGATCATGGATTCCCTCCTGCTGAGTTGTGCCGCTATTTAATTGAGGAGTATTATCGCCAAGTGGATTTGATGTCCCTCTTACCGCTCCTTGAGTATTCCTCGCTCGTTGTGGAGGCATATTGACCTATGTTAGATTTGAGATAATAACTTATCCTTAATAAGGTTATAACTTGTGATAAGTCAAATCATAATTATCATAACTAACCTTTCAATTTCCTAATGTCTACCCATCACTCACTTTATTCTACATGTCTCTATCTATCTACTTATGCTCTGATACCATATTAATTGTCACGCCTCCGACCCGAGATTGTGAGTCGAGGGTCATGGCAACCGCCGCATACTTATAGAATACTTTTTCCATAAGCATGTAAGGCATCTCATCATGATATCTTCACAAATAGTTAAATAAATTTTTTCTTCATTCAATAATCAAACCTTGGTTCAAATAACAAATCAAAACTAAGTGTTCAAAAGAAAGTAACTGTCTGACAAAGTCAATACTAAAAATAAAACTAAAAGTCTTGAATCAATTCTGAGAAAATCCTAAATCAATGAGTTAACTCCATCTCTAATCGCTCTCCCAACCGAAATCCCGCATCATGCTAATTTTCTGGATCTGTAAGAAAAACATAAAACTTATCATGAGCTAAATAGCCCAGTAAGCAGTGTATACCTTTAACCGAATAATCAGGCAAATAATACTATGCATAACAAATCAATATGTAATTTCATGAAATCATAATCATACTGTCAATCATATATAAAAGTCAATTCATCATAATTTCCAATTATACTTTTCTTCTTAAATTCATCAATTTCTTAAATTCTTCTTACCAACCATGACTATGACCACATTATCCCTGTGGCAGGGTCATAATACCGCGTATCTGCTTGCGGTGGGCTGCGAATCATCTGGCAGCCAAGTCCTTTGGAACCGCTGGTCTCGCTAGCGGTTTTGTCGCTGGTCTATCTGGCGACATGTCGCTGGTCTCACTGGCGACATAAATCCTCAAGACAGTCAATTGCCAACATATATGCCCCCGTTGGCGGGGTCCTCAACACAGTCAGGTTGTCAATTTCATATTGTCTTCCAATTCATATATTATTTTCAAAAATAATATAAATAAATGATATTCGAGTCAAATCAATCATATCATTCTTTTGAGATCATACATTATCATAATAATTACTCAGCAAATAACATCATTCAATAAATAATTTTTTATAATTAACTTTCATCATAAATAATTTCAATAAATATTTTAATAAATAATTTCAATCACAATCATGCATAAATTTATTTAATTTATAATTTATCAGATAAATTCAGTAAAAGTAAACATTACTTACCTCAAAAGAAAGTCCAAACTAGAAATTCTAGGGATCTCGAAAATCCTTCTCAGAACCTGATACGTCAATTATCATATTTTAAATCAAAATTTCATCGAATTAAAAATAACTAAATTATTAAAATCTAATATCCCCACTAGGATCAATTCGTCGATAGCATCCCGATTTTCGAATTAACCCATGGACACCCTAATTTTATTTTTATTTCTATTGCTAAATTTTTTTTTTAATTCCATAAATCCTAAAATCTAGAGAGAGAGAGAGAGAGCAAGGAGAGTTTCTCTCTCCGCCCCTTAAAATTTTTTTTTCTTTTCCTTTTCTTCTTTTTCTTCTTTTCCTTTTCTTCTTTTTCTTCTTCTTTTTTTTTCTTCTTCTTCTTCCCGCGCCGGAACAGAGGACTCTTGGTCCTCAGGCCTTAATCGGCCATTCGGGCCGCGGCTGCCACGACGGAGGCCGGCGACCGACGGGGCCATCTCCCCCGGTCATGGAGGGAACAGGGCCGGCGGTCAATTTCAATCGCCGGCGTCGGAGATTTCAAGGAAAAGAGACTCAAAAACAGAGTCTCTTTCCCGTCAGTAGATCGGCGACATTCATCGCCGGCCACCACGCACAAACGCACGGGGGAAAGAGGAAGGAAGGGAGGAAAAAGAGAAGGACTTACCTCGACCTCCTGGGACCTCGTCGGAGAGAAAAACACGGCGAGGAGACCAACTGTGCCCGCGGCTCTTCTTCGAAAAAATCGGAGAAAAAGAGAGAGGGAGGAGGCCGATCTTCGGTCTCAAGGGGGAGGGGTCTACTTATAGAGGACCCTAGGACTCCGAGGGATCCTAAGAGTCCCGATTTTCTTGGGTTTATCCGGAGAAGGAGACTCCCATCGGGAGTCTTCTTCCCGATTTTGAATTCCTCTGTTTTTTTTTCGTTTTGGGCTTTTGCGGGCTGTAATGGGTTTTGGGCTATAACACAATACAAAACTAATCCTCGTGAAATCTGAGGTTTTCAACTCAGGTGAGATCTCAGTTTTTATCGTACTAGGCAGCTTCAGATATGATATAAAAATATCTTCACCAGTATAAATAGATAAAAATCAGCATATTCATATTGGGCAATATATTTTGATCAAATTTTTACTTTCTTAAATAGAACTTTTAGTTGATAAAATCTCAAAATAATGCTTATAATTATTAATTTTAGATTTATTATATCATTCAAGATTTCAATATCTTGGTTTGAAAATTTTGGCTATCATCTCAGAAAATCTTAGCTTCCTTCAAATTTTTTTGCTTATCATATATATATCAACCAAGATGAATTGAGATCTCAAATCATCTTAGTCCTAGCCACTCACCGAGATTACTAATACATCAAGATTTAGAAATGTTAATACAATTTTATGAATAGGCTAGAAATTGAAAATAAAATGACTAGCTGGATATAAAATTTTCGTAGAGTGAAGTTAAATGTAAAATGAAAGCCAATCAAGTAAGTAGGCATCAAATTATACAAGAAAATTTATAAGAAGTGCTAGAATTAATGCCTCCTGAACTCAATTTTTGAATCACAACTGCTTATATTTAACTTGGGTTTTATTTTCGTTTTTGCTATAACAGCACATGTTGCTACCATTCAGATTATTTTTTTTTTTTTTTGGTACAGTAAAAAGAGGTTGGGAGGAGAGCGTCCCAGTGTGGCTATCTTCTCTCGACGTGACCATAAGACCCCCAACTCCATTGGAAATATTCGATTCGGAAGATATTGGGGGAAGGATCCTCCTTCTCACCATATGGGCAAATCCAATGGATGAGTACATCATCCCAACATCACCCAAATCTGGTGCATCAGTATTCATATTAGTTGATAACATTGTTGCTCAAGGTGAAATAGTCTTTTTGTAGGAGTCACTAAGATATATAAATAATTAAAAAAAATGATCAATACCTATTCTTGCCATCGTTATTTTTTTTTTTTTTTTTGGTAAAACCTTGCCATCGTTGTTAGGGTAGCCATCCATTAATACAATTTAGGTTTATTCGTAAAGTGTGGTTTGATTGTAGCTTAGCTCCAACCTCTTTCGTTTGTCGAGAGAATTGTCAGTAAAAGGAAAAAAGTGAGAGACTTAACACATCAGAGGGAAAAAAAAAAAAAAAATCAAAAGTTGAATCCTAGAGAGAGGAGGATATAAAGGAGTTTTACATCAGCCATGTAACGTTTTGTGATGAAAAGATGCAAGGTCAACATGACAGCAAATCTTGATCGCAAATAGATCCACATAAGCTTCAATGCGGTCATATTTAGTTATAAAGAAACATAAAACAACAGGTTAACGTGTCGTTATGCACCTCATAAAACAAAATATTGATCTTATTTATAACCCGATCAACTGACGTTGAGAATAATTAATGCATGAGGTAAAGCAGCACCATCCATGACGTACATAATTAGGGTTTGTCTACGTTTTCGTACCAAAAGTACTGCCATCCGTGATGTTGTTTATCTAATTTCTTATGAATTATTAGTACAAGTTAGCATTTTTTTGGTGGACGAAGCCCACATGTTGTACATGTACGAGCTCCATGACAACAGATAACCTTACTGTTTCCTAGGTTGAGACTAAGTCTCATCAAATATTCTAAAGTATTTAAATATATTAAGGATGTACTTTATAGATAATTATTGTTGTTATATTACATATTTGCCAGGTGAGACAGTATACTTAGTACTTTTTATATGTTTATGAGAAGTAGACGACAATAATGGGGGACCTCGTATGGCCATATCCATAGCATCTAGTTCCCTTGGTGGTGAGAAAAGCTAGGAGGTCCAAATTTTGATTCCATCACTCTTCAGACCATCAGTCAGCCAATAGCAACGAGGTACCAAGTGAGCATAGATATTATACATGTGGTTGTAGGGTCAGTACCGTACGTATATAGTTCAGATAATGCCAAATGGAAATCAGCCTCCACCTTAGGAAGATAATATTTTATAGTACTTACAAATCAAATGAAAACCTAATGTTGGGCATCACTACAATTTTCTATTTTTTAATTTAAATTTCTATGTATTTTTAAATAATTTAAAATATAAATATTTTAATTATTTTTAATTATATAAATATAAATTTCATAAGTAATAATGGTATTCGCAGCCATAGTGCTAGTGGTAGTAACTAAATGATTCTAACAACATACATGTTAATCACAGCGGTGGCGATAATAGTGCACAATGATAATGACATTGATAGTAGTAACAATAACAATAGAATGGCAATTGAAACAGTAACCATTGTGGTTATGATGATAATGATAATAATATTGATGATGATGATAATGACAACAACTGAGTTATGCAATGTTTATGGTGGTGGTAGCTAAATAAAAATAGAACATATTTTTCTATTCAAAAATTGTAGAAGTTGTTTTTTAAAAATTAAATCATTAAATAATTTTTTATTTGATTTTTCATGCTTTAGTTTTAAACTTAAAAATAAAAAAAAAAAAACTAGAATGACATCAAACCAGATCTAAATTTCTAAGCAAATTATTGAACATTGTATTATGTAGAGCTATAACCTAGAAATATAGTAGTTGCATCTCTATTCGTTTAGAAGGAAATATTTTCTACTGACATAAATGATTTTCTAGTAATTTTTATGAGCATGAGATAATGGATCAAGGTGCTCTCCAATTCATACTGAACTTGGAAATATTTGATTTAATAGGATTGATTTTCTCATACTTGGATGCAATGGTGACATATATGGCTCGAAATGATTATACGCATTGGTTCCCACTTAATTATGGACCATTCAAGTATTAGTTGGATTAACCAAATCTCTCATGTTTTTATATGAACCAGGGAAAATTCCAATACTCTCTATAATATATTTACCCATGATGATCACATAATCTAATTATGCATTTGGTTCGTGAGCAAAATCGAAATAGATTAAAATAACTATCGAAATAATCATATTTTCTGTTTCGTTTGATTTTGAAATCTGAATTAGAATGGGATTTAATTATAAGATGAGAGTAGATTAGATTTTAAAAAATTGAAATATCCCGTTTCTCTCTAGATTTGGAAGAAGAATGAAACTCTTCCAACCAAATAAGTGGAAGAGGAGTTGCCCATTTTCATTTCTATCCAAAAATCCAATTTTCTCTGGTCAAACATGCCTTAAATATAAATTTCTGATATAACCATCGACGCTCAAATGACTGCAATGGACTACAAAGACGTCAAATTGAGAAGAAGATGCAGAGTCTCCCAACTCTGAAACGAAATTGGCGGGTAACTTTTCCAAGCTCTCCTCCAAAACGTGCCAGAACGGATAAGAACACGTGGTCGTGATCCTTTAATAGTAAAAATATCTAAAATGATGGAGCAGTTGACACGTGGCCTCTTGTCAAACCTGGGCGGTGCGATGACGACGGGCCCTGTTGGCCTTTCGCCGTCCGAGAGATCTAAGCCGTCCAAGTGTAACAAAACAAAAAGGGGGGACAGCAATAGGAAGCCCGAGATTTTCCCCTGGGAGGCGGGAATCACATGGTCCACGCTTCGGACGTTGGCCTCAAAAGCCCGGGAGAGTGACATCAGGCCACCACATTTCTGCCACGTGTTTTGAGTAAATTACGTGATGGGCGTCCTCCAAATCGAGGGCTATAATTTCCCCTGGATGAATGCATCGTTTGACGTAGCATCCGATGTGCATCCGCAAGGGGCCCAAGCACATGGGAAAGTGAGTGGGCCAAGGACAAATCTGAAGTCTACTGATTGGACTGGCTTGGCCCACGAGTAAGGCCCACAGAGCATTGAGACTCTGGATGAGCGAGCCTTATATATATATATAATTAGTTATTTTGAGGGATATATGTACATATATTCTACAATTAACTTGGCCTCAATTCTCTAAGGAGTACATGATAGGGATAACTGAGGACCTGAGGTCGACTCCCTAAATTGACCACCATAACGTATTTAATCTTGTTGATTAAAAATTTTTACAACCTCTATTTGTGATGACCATTTATGTTAGCCCTTGGTTCTAAAGGTGGTAGTTGTTGTCGACCTGAGCATACTTGGTTTGAATAGAGCAGATTTTATTTGATTTGATTAAAATTTGAATTGGATATGAGTTCTAGATAAAATATTTGAAGTGGATTTGGACTAGATATGGATTATGGTATGTTTTATCGTGAATTCAATCCGATATAATTTTAATCTCAATTTTTTCTTTCAAAATTATAATTATTTTAGAATATCTGAGTTCTTTATTTGATCAAATCTGATCTAATCCGATTCACCTTATCTATCGAACTAATTCAGTCCACATCATTTACTTTCTTCAATCGAATCTAAAATAGATATAGAGTAAATATAATTATGAAATTTTTAATTATAAATTAAATATAGATATTGATCAATCTAATTTATATTTGATTCATTTTCATCCTTACTAATTAGTTCTATGTATAATCGCCGATTACGTATAGAGCAGATGTAATGGCACGCATGTCTTCTACGCGAAAGATACTGAGCATCAAAAGCTGAATGCAAAATGCAAGCCGCGAATGAAGTAAACATCAAACTGCAATTGAACTATTCCACCCAAAAAAAAAAAAAAAAAGAAAAAAACAGCAATTGAACTAAAGGACAGGATGTCCTTGTTTGTACCAAAAGGACAGAATATTAAATTTCCCTGTATGCATCATTGCTTTTTGTTTGAAAGAGGCCTTTTAAGTCGTAACCGGCATCTAGCCATAGCTATGTCCACTTCCAAAAAATGAACGACACGTCGCAGATTATACTCCCACAAGTTCAGATATTTCCTAGAATAAGTATCTTAGTACCTTGATGCCCGCACGCACTTGGAATCACATGATATCGCTACCCGATCACATCTAAGAAACATTTTTCACATTCCCCTTTGTTATCATCGCAAAAAGATATAGTAAGTAAACAAGAATGCAATTGGGCACAGGGCAGAGCGCACTGCACCATCCCTCTGCATGTCATCCAAATATGATTTATAAGTCGATCGAGTTGCATCAAAATGACTAGCTTAAGTTCGTAAATTAAAAGATCGAAAACAAAATATACTAACGAAATATACATATTTGGGCTATCGTCGAACAAATTAAATGACTCAATGTTAAGTTTTTCTCAGCAAGAGTTAGAATGTATTTGGGGTTTATTGCATGTGAATGGATCAGTAAGCTTACGATATTCCAAAAATGGAAAAACCACCAAGTTTCATCAGGCTGTAATCCTTTCAGGAGGACTGGGAAGGCTTTCGTGGACCAGAAATTCAATATCGGCACCTACCAACACTGATGGCGACTCTAACCCCGAATCCGAGGGAACTGCCTCGATAAGACCACATGGGGCTCCGCAAGAAGGCAACCGCTGGCGTGCCAACAAAGTCAGCGCTTAGCGGTGCTTGATCGCTTTCCTTCCATGAGAGTCGGCGAGGAAGATTCCGAGGCAGCGAAGGGTTCCAATGCTCCGGACGGGCACATGCGAACAAATATAATCACGCTATCCCAGTGGGGTCGTAGAAAAAAATTTCTATCGTCGGATCGTTTATAAAAAAAAAATTATAATTAAATTATCATCATCTATCACATGTATAAATTAAAATATTTATAAAAAAATAATTATATAATATTTATTTAAATTATTTAAATATTTAAATATTTTTTTAGTATCGTAATACGTACGTAAGCAAACGATCATCTATCTTTTGATAAACGTTCTCAAAATATATCCAATCAAAATCTTTTTTATAGTCGATCCGACTATAAAAATTTTATCTGTCGCTCAGATATTCACTACAATTACTACAGTTCTCTTGCTAAATGTCTGCTTACCCTAATTCAAAAGATAGTTTTCGATGGTGTAATGATACACTACTCTCGAATATGAACCAAAACTTTGATTTGGCTCCGCCCTATAGACAGACCATAGGAGAAGATCCAATAGTTTTTTTTTGAAACCTTGCTCCCCAAGAATTTTTAATCTCCTACTGGCTTCACAATATTTCTGATCCTATGTTGTAAGTGGTTTCACCATAAAATGCTATGTGGTATTTGATGACTGTCATCAGAAGATAGATGGCCATCAAATAAGACAGTCTTATGCATTATATGATACGGAAATAGCATGACATGCAACAGTTCAAAGAATATCATAGTAAATTTAAAAAAGATGGAAAGAGAAAAAAAGAGAACAGAGCATACAGGGGAATTATGTGGTTCAGCACGTCAGCCTACGTCCATGGACAAGATCTCCATGACTTTTTTATTAATTTTTGATGACAAACAAGAAGAAAAAAGGATTACAAAAGAGAGCCCTTTTACACACACACACACACACACATATATATATATATATATAGATCTGTGTGTGTGTCATGCGGTTGCAATACCAGCCGCCATACATGAGCCCTTTCCCCAACAAAAAAAAAAAACCTAACACTCCTTTTTTTTTTTTTTTGTGTGTGTGTGTTACATGTGCTTCACCAACACATGTACATCACGTGTGCAACAATTCTCCCACTTAAAGCATATTTGTCAACTAAGCGCCAACCAGAGACCTTGCCACCAAGCCGTTTGTCATCCAACTTGAAGTTTGAGAGAAGTCTTTGAGCGCTCGAACTTCTCTCGGGTCATTGGCTTCGTCAATATATCTGCATGATTTGAATTTGTATGAATCTTTTGCAACAGGATCTTACCTTCGTCTACCACATCACGCACAAAGTGATAACGAACATCGATGTGTTTCGTCTGAGAGTGAAAAGTGAGATTCCTCATTAAATGTAATGCACTTTGACTATCATGAAACACATGTATGTTCTTCATTTTCACCTTCAATTCTCTAAATAGCCTGTCCAACTAGATGGCTTCTTTGCAAGCATGTGTAGCTACCATATATTCTACTTCAGTTGTTGAAAGAGCTATAACTGACTGCAATTTCAATTCCGAACTAATTGCACCATCTGCCATGGAGAAAATATAATTATAGTAAACCTTCATTTATCTCTGTTGTTTGTAAAATCTGTATCAGCATATTCAATGCAATTCAAACTCATAGATCCATAACACAAAGCCTAATCAGAGGTACCTCTCAAGTATCTGAGAACCCACTTCACAGCTGACCAATGACCACGATCAGGATTTGCCGTATATCTACTAACAACTCCCACTATATGTGCAATATCTAACCTTATCGATACTATAGTAAACATAAAGCTCTCTATTGCTAATGAATATGGTACTAGAGATATGTCTGCCTTCTCTGCTTCAGTGCTAGATGAATTTTTTGAAGACAACTTTAAGTGATAGGAAATGGAGTACTCATTGATTTTGTATTCTGCATGTTGAAGCACCGCAGAACCTTTTCCACATAACCCTTCTATGACAATCAGATCTTCCTGTTCTTTCTATCCCTCAGTACCTTCATCCCAAGAATATAATTTACGGCATTCAAATCCTTCATGTTGAACTCTCCAACCAACCGAGCTTTCAGTATAGAAATTCTATTCGTACTATTGCCTGCAACAATCATGTCATCCACATACAATAGCAAAATACAAAAGCTACCATCATCATAATCACAAAATTAAGCACAGTGATCAGCTCACATCTACCAAAATTCAAGCTTCTAATGAAGAAATCAAATCGCTTATACTAGCATCTAGACATCTGCTTCAAACTATATAGCAATTTGTTCAGTCGATAAATTAAATTCTTTTTATCTTTCTCAACAAAGCCCTCAGATTATGTCATATAAATTTTCTCGTTCAGTTTACTATGCAAGAACGTAATTTTCACATCTAATTGTTTCAATTCCAAATCAAGAACAGCAGCCATGGCTAAAATAACTTTGATAGTAGTCAAACGAATAATAGAAGAAAATATCTCATCAAAGTCAATATCTGTTTTCTAAGCATACCTTTTGACCACCAATCTAGCTTTGAATCTGCCAACATTCTCCTCAGTGTTCTTCTTCAACTTGTAAACCCAGCAACATCTGATTGCCTTTCGCCCTTTGGGTAATTGAACAAGATCCCATGTCTTGTTCCGGTGCAAGGATTCCATCTCCTCTTTCATGGCACATCTCTATCTACGTATACTAATTGATTCACAGGCCTCTTTGAAAGAAGAAAGCTCATGATCCTTTGCCAAAGCAATAAATGCACTAATGGAGTTAGATTCAGGCCCGAAAGAAGTGACATAATCATCATACATCACAGGAAGCTTGATAATCCTTCTTGGACAACTTGAATCAGCATGTGCATCAACACCTAAAGTCTCCTCATGGGGTGAATTTTCAATTTCAGGCTCATGCTCCTCATGAACTATCTCCTCCTCGTCAATGACACCATCAATCTACTCATGATCTTCTTTAACAATGTGCCCAACTGAAATATTCCTGCTCTTTGACTATGCCCTGAAAAGAATTTTCATTAAAAACAATATCTCGACTAATAATTATCGTGGGGGCAGTAGAATCCCACAATCTATACCCTTTTGTTCCTATAGCATAGCCAAGAAAAATATTTCTTTTGGAATTCATATCAAGCTTAGTCATTTTCTCTTTTGGAACCCAAACATAGGCATCACAACCAAATATATGAAGGAAAAAAATAAACAGTAGGTTTACCAAACCAAACCTCTTCAGGAGTTTTGAGTTCCAATGTAATAATTGGTGACTTGTTCACAAAATAACACGTAGTATTCACAGCTTCAGTCCAAAAACTCTTTGCCAACTTCGCAGTGCTCAACATGTTCCTAACATGCTCCATCAAAGTCTGATTCATCCTCTCTATAACATCGTTTTGCTGTGGTGTTCTGGGAACAGTTAGATGCCGCTTAATGCTATACGCACTGCAAAAATTCTCAAACTCCTTTAAACAAAACTCTCATCCGTTATCAGTACGAAGACATTTAATTTTTAAACTCTTTTCATTTTCAACCAAAGCTTTGAAAACTTTAAAATTTTCAAATACATTTGATTTCTTTTTAAGAATGAAAATTCACATCTTTCGAGAGAAATCATCAGTGAAAGTCACAAAATATGAATAACCATCCAAAAAAATATTAGGCACTTCACATGTGTCAATATGCATCAAATCAAGAAAGTTTTTACTTTTACTAGTAGACAAAGAGATTGTCAATCTACGCTATTCGCCAAACAAACAATCATCATAGAAATCAAGCGATGCTGACTTATAACCAGGAAGAAGATCTTGTTTAGATAATATCTGAAGTCCGCGCTCGCTCATATGCCCCAAATGCTTATTCCAAAGAGCTGGAGATTCTGACTTGGCACTTGCAATAATTGCTTCTCCCACTAAAGTCTCACCAACCAATTTGTACAGATTACCAAGTAACTCTCCCTTTGCCACTACCATGATTTCCTTCACCACTTTCAATTGATAATTCTCACCGATGAACTTTAAACCCTATCGAACAAATTTTTCCAATAACAAGAGGCTTTTTCGAAGTGTTGGGACATGTCTGACACCTGTAATAGTGCAAACACAACCATCAAATATCTTAATTTTTATATCTCCAACTCCCACTATTTTGTAAGCACCATTGTCTACCATATAGATAACACCATCATTAATCGATCTGTAAGTGTGGTACCACTCTTGATGAGGAGTCATATAGAAAGATGTACTAGAATTAAAAAGCCATTGATTTAGAACTTCTGCTTTATCCAATACAGACAAGACATCTCCATCCTCATACATAGTAGAACTCTCTACAACATTGCCTAAAAAATTTTTTGACTCAGATTTTGAATTTTTACAACTTCCCTTTCTCAACCTACGATCCTTTTTCAGATTGCCTGACTTTCCGCATCCCCAACATTTTACTTGCTTCTGTCCCTTTGACTTGGATCTTGATTTGAATCTTTGACCATTATCTCTCTCAATAGATCTACCTCGCATAACCATCGCATCACTCATCGGACCAGGACTTGATTTTCTTCTAAGTTCCTCGATAAGAAGTGAAGCGACCATAAAATCTATGTCCAAAGATGATGAAAGGCTAAGACTCATAATCAAATTATCTCAAGAATCTGACATAGAATAAAAAAGAATGCCAACTCTTTCTTCATATTCAATTTTGACACCAACGGCCACCAATTTGCCAACTCTTTCTTCATATTCAATTTTGACGCCAACGGCCACCAATTTGCTGATAAGAAAATTAAATTGATTAAGGTGTTCTTGTATTGAAGCCTCATCTTGCATCTTCAGGTTGTACAACTATCACCGTAAGAAAATCTTATTCATCAAAAATTTTTCCTCATAGATGTTCTTCAATTTATCCCATAACCCTTTCACGATTGTCTCAGATTCGATGTTAAACAACACCGAATCATCCAAAGCAAGGAGAAGATTTGCCAATGCCAATTCATCTTTCTCTGTAAATTGTTTATGTATCATCCATTTCAGCTTCCACAGTGCAGAGTTTGTCCCATCAAATCGAGGGATCTCGAACTTGGTTGTATTCTTTTCCGCCATTTCTGATTATACTGCAAGATTAAACTACTCTGCACGATGTTGGCTTTGATACCAATTGATACGAAAATAGCATGACGTACAACAATACAAAGAATACCACGATAAATTTAAAAAATGATGGGAAGAGAAAAAAAAAGAGAACAAGTACATAGAGGAATTACATGATTTGGCACATTGGCCTACATCCACGGGCAAGATCTTCATAGCTTTCTTATTGATTTTTGACGATGAACAGGAAGAGAAAAGGATTACAAGAGAGAGCCCCCTTTTTTTACATATGTATGTCATGCGACTGCAATACCAGTCACCATACATGAGCCCCTCTCCAACAAAAAAAAAACCTAACACTCTTTTTTTTTTTGCGTGTTACATGTGCTTCACCAATATGTGTATATCACATGTGCAACATTATACACGGTGTGCCTTATTTGATGACTATATATTTATCTCCTGGTGATGATGGCCATCGAATGTTGCATAGCACTTTATGATGCAAACAGTACACTGTAGAGGATCTTAGATCTACTTTGATATTGTAGCCTATTCTCCCTCAACTAACATAAATAAAATAAAATTTCAACACATTTAGATTATTTAAATAAATATCTTTTTTTCTTAAAAAATTAATTTATACATTTTATATAGTTGTTAAAAGATGAAAATTATGTGAGAAATAATTGTTATATAGAAATTATTATGTTATTGTTATTATGACTTTAAAATCAAGATTATCTGAAAAATAAACTACTTAAGATAAAATAAAAATTTAAAAAGAGTTTGCCTAAATCAAGACATCTGTGAAAACACTCCCGACTTGTGGTCTGTGGTGAACTCATCCCTAAGATACAACAATCTGACTCAGTCCGATCCTTTTCTAACAAGCACAATCATTGGAGAGGCTTGATCCAAATAACTTTTTTCATATGCCAAAAAGGAAAAAGAAATAGTACTAAAAGAATAAAGAGGAAAGACAGACTCTTGGTCTCAGAAGAAAAAGAATCTATCTAAAAAGAGTACCAGAGGTAGAGAAAAGAAGAGAGATCGAATAATATTTTAATAATTCCAAAATAGTCGGATCCAGAGCCTATTTATAGATTGTCGAGGTAACCAAGAAAGCACTATAGTTTTGAGGAGATACAATATTCTAGAATTAAACATCGTATTTCTTTGAAAAATAATATTCTCTTCCAAAGAGTCATAATTCTTAGGACAAAAGCACCCGATTAAAAGAGTTTTAAAGCATTTAAACCAATTAAAATTTAAGGGATAAGGTTATTATTGTTATTATTATTTAAAAAAATTAATTTTTTTTCAAATTAAATCTCCAATAATCCCCCATAAAATGTTTAAATTTTTGAAAAAAATATAAAGAATAATATATGGGTATCTGATACTGCATAATAAGTAAGATTTTCTATGGACTTGAACCTTACTTGGTGTTGATAGTACCTATTAGAAGGAATCAAAGTCGATTAGATATTAAACAAGATTTTTTAACTCAGACTTTAATTTATCACACACATAGTATGGATCAAATGGGTCTTTAATTATACAGTCAATGCCATTCAAAGGCCTTGCTTGATTTTTTGATTTTTTATGAGAATTTTGTTAGGGTCAGCCCAAACTCCTAGTCATAGTCTACATGACAATTCTCATATGGATAAATCCTCTAAGAATATTTGTGACCTAATATCCTACAGATTTTCTGTCTTAAACTTTGAATCTAACTCAATTTTTTCAAATTTACTTTATCACTGATAAGAGCACTCATCTTAAAAATGAGAGAAGATATACTCTGACAATGTGCTATCACTCAATCAATTTTGTTTCTACTATGTTGGATCTTATTCATGTGATCTCCAATCATAAAGATTGGGTATCTACTATTGGTGACAAACTAATAGGCTTAAGCTAGGGATGGCAATCAGATCGGATCGGATGATAAACAGGCTATATCAAAAAAGCCCAAACTGAATTCAACTTGTTTATTAAATATGTCAGATTTTAAAATCTGAAGCTACCACATTTAATAAATAGATCATCCGATCTGATCTATTTAAGCTATTTATCAAATAAATAATTTGTTTACCTAATCCGACCCAACCTGTTTTATCTATTTAACTTTTTTTTTGGCATAAATTGATTGAAAAGGGGTTACATTGTGAAAGGGGTGAGGGAAAACAAAAAGACTCTTCGAGAGTTGGAACTCTTTCAGAATCTTCTAAACCTCATTCCATAAACATAATTACTTCATTAAAAAGAAAATAAGATTATCTATAGTTACATGAATTAGTGAGATATTCTCGATTATCATATCAAAATTAAAGAATTTGGCCAATAGTTCAGGCATCCTCATCAAGATAGAAATTAAGAACCATAAGCATAGTAAAAAGAATCCCTTTTTATCATAAATTGATCATAAAGGAAATACCTTATGAAGGCTTTTTGGCTAGGGTATGGGTAACATTACCCTTAGGGTGGGGGTATGAGGCAGAGAAGGGACTCTACTGGTGGAGGGCAGTGGTGCTCATGATAGAGGTATGTGGCAGTAGAGTTGGTTGTTGCAGTAGGGATTCTTATAGGGCATGTGGTGGTAGGGCAGGCATTGATGACCATCCGATGGCTATCAAGGATGGGGATTCATCGATGAGGGTGATGAAGAGCAGGAGAGGGTGCGGGGACAAAAAGTAGCGAGAGTTGCCTGGGAATGTAAACAAAGACTAAAAAGATGAACACGATAGCGAATAAAGAGACAAAGATGAGGTCCAAAAGGGTCCACTGCTGCCCCGAGCCATCATGCCTCGATGGTAAGAGATTCATATGCCCCATGCGCTCCCCCTCCCTAGATTGCACTATCGTCCTCTCCGAGTTAGATCCTGAGCAAGGATGGAAAGAACATATGGTTTTGGAAGCTTTCCTTCTTGTTTGTCTTCTTTCTTTGTGGTGGGAGTGTGGGAGCAAGGGAAAGAGGGAATGGATACAATATAGGATGAGATTTAGTCCTTTAGAAGATTCTGGAAGAGTCTCGACTCTTGAAGATTATGGACCACATGAACTGGCAAGTGTGGTTTTGGTATTCAGATTGGATCGCTGATACTAAGTTTCAAAATTTTAAACTCTAAAGCATCAATGATGAAAGCCATGTTGTTTGCTATAATATTGGAAATAATGTTATTCTTCCTCCTTTGGAACTTTCAATGGATTCAACTATTCAAGACAGCTTTATTTTAAACGAGATAGATATTAACCAAGTATATGACTCGATCCGACCTGATCTATTTAATAAACAGATCAAAAGGTCAGAATTCAAATCAAACCCAAGCAATAAACATGTTAAATGAGTTGATCCATTCATGGTCCAAATCTATTTACGTTAAATACAAATCTATTTATGATAGGTCGAACACAGGTTAGGTTGATGGGTCGGGTTGCATTTTGCTAGCTCTAGCTGAAGCCCCATCCCCCTTGATCTAGGACTCCATTCTTAGACAAACTTTTAGTTAATTGATCTATCAAGTTTTTCTCACACTTGATAAATTTTAAGAAAATGTTATTATTCTTTTTAAGTTATCTTATAAATTTATGATGAATCCGTATATGCCAATTCATCTTTTTATTAGTACTCTTTTGATTTGTTAGTTTAATCATGACCTTATTATCGCAATGTATTGATATGATTAGAACTGTCTTAGGTACTAAAGATAGATCTGAGATAAGATTTTTAGTCTACTCTATCTCAGTATAGGTAGTATCAAGAGAAATCAACTTATCTTCGTAGTGCTTTGAGATATAATAGTTTGCATAAAAGATCCTCAAGCTATAGTCGCATCATTTAGAAGAAAAAGATATCTGATGATTGATTTTAGATCAAAAGAATTAGTAATCCAGTTTGCATCACTATAACCCCAAACCAGATGTCCAGTGTACAATAAAGAGAGATCAAGGCCTTTCTTATACATAGAAAAATCCTTTTAACAGCCGACCAATGAAAATAGTTTGGATTTTGTGTATATCGATCTAGTTTTCTACAGCATGGGCAATATCAAGTGCTATCTTATTTGCAATATAAAGGAGAGAAACTATGATCTGAGAGTATCTGAATTGATCAACTGATTTATCTATTTTTTTTTAAAGTTGAATATTTGGATCATAAGAACTAGATATAAGTTTTTGATAGAATATCTATATTTTTCAATCATTTTCTTGATAGAATGAGAAAGAAAGAGAGCTATTATCCCTTTAGGAGATTTGATTAGCTTCATCTTTTGTATAACATCAGCTTCATCTAAATTTTTTATATTAAAATATTTAAAAAAATATTCAATTTTAGATAATTTTAAGAGAAGATCTAAAGATTAAAATATCATTGACATATAAAAAAAGATCACATAATCATTATCAATGATTTTGAAAAAGACATATTTGTCATGATCATTGATAGAGAAATGAAAAAAAGATGGTTCTATCAATGTTTTCATATCATTGTTTAAGTTCCTATTTAAGATCGTATAAGGACTTAACAAGTTTGCAAAGTTAATTATTTTCTTGTCCCTTAATAATGAATCTCTTAGGCTATTCTATATAGTGCTCTTCGTCTAGACCTCTATTTAGGAATGCAGTCTTCACATTCATTGGATGAATGATCAACTCACCGATGGAAGCAATTAATGGTAAGAAGAATTTTAAGGATAGAGATTCTAGCTATGAAAGAATATATATCAAAATAATCTAAATTCTTTTCTTGATTATACCCTTGAGCTACTAATCTAGTCTGATACTTTTTTATTGATCCATTAGGTCTAAGCTTCCTACAAAATACCTACTTATAGTCTAATGGTTTACTATCTAGAGGAAAATTTGTTAGGATCTAAGTCTAATTTTAGATTATTGAGCCAATTCAAAGGTAATGACTTCCTTCAAGAGAAGGGCATCAGGTGAAAAATAGAAGGTTCACCTTCCACTAGAAGGATAAAGAAACTTTCACCAAGATTCTTTTCCTTTCTATTCCCCATATTTTTTTCTAGGTTTATAAGGTCCATGATCAATGTTAGACCTCTTTTTCTACTTTAAATCATAAGGAACTTTTGATTAAACAAGGCCAAGATTAGAAGATAGATCGAATTGAATTAGATTTGGGACTTGATTTCCAAAAGAAGAGATTTTTTTAAAATAAGTAGCATCTCTAGCCTAGATGAGAGTATTATTAGAGATGTCACTTATCTAGAATTTATTATTAAGAATATATTGATGCTCCTATCTAAGGAGATCTATAAAGTTTGCATTTATAGTTTTATAACTAATTTTATTTTTTTTAGATTTAATGTACCTATGTTAGCTAGGCACCCCAATCTGATCTAGGAGTTCTATCCTTTTTAGAGTTTAAAAAAAGTGTTATTTCTATCCTTAAAGATATTCTATTTAGGATGTAATAAGCTGCTAATAACATTTCCCCCCACAAGTTTATAGGATGCATCTAAACTAATTAATATTGAGTTAACTATATCCATTAGGGTGTTGGGTGGATGTCTGGCCAGGACATCACCTCCCAAGATCTTTTCGATACTGCACGATGCAGCAGAAAGAAAGAAAAAATAAAACAGAAAATAATCAAAATATATGGATCAACCAAAAAGGACTCGCCTCCACGGGGCATGCAAACTTCACTATGAGAAAAAAAAATTTAAAAGAGAAGATCTCACCCTTAACCCTTGTACATCCAATTTCTCTCTCATAAAAAATTCTTCCTCACAAAAGCTCTCTAAGAAGACCCTCTGAACCCCTGAAGTGGCCATTGTCCGTTGTCTAGAAGCCTCCCTGCTCCTTCTTTCAGTGACGCACTGCTTCTCTTTCTACAGGTTCACTGTTTCCTGGGTCTTCGGACTGCGTGCCGCATAAAACCACAACCACACCGTCCCTGTTCATGGTATCAGGCTTTTATAGACCTTAAACCTCTTTTAGATTAGGATTAGGAATCCTAATTAGGCCCAAACAAAGCCCATAAAACCCCCTCAGCCATTGGATCAACACCGAAATCAACCCACGCCCTCCGATCATGCATCGATCTATGAAACAGTGTCGTGGACCGTGAGAAACATATGAAAAATGCCCACACGGTCCATAAACCTTCCTGTGCACTGCTCGATCCATGATGGATCGGACAAATGGGCTCCCAACAGGCGCTTGGGCCTGGGCCGGCCCATGCGTGGGCCTGTGCCACGCCTGTGCCATGCGCCTGGGCTTGGGCCACATGCGGCCACGTCGCCGCCACTCCGTCGACCATCGGTGGTCCTCCATCGCTTTAGATTCCGTGCCAACTTCTCTCGCGCATATCTCCTCCGTCCGAGCTCCGTTTGAGGTGATCTTGATCTCGTTGGACTTCATTTTTCCTTACGGACCTCACTGTGGACTCAATATGGATCGAATCTTGAGATATCAAATCTTAATAATCTCCATTTCGATGTGAAATTGACCTCCTCCTAACTCTGAGAGCTTCTGGATCTCCTCGTCCCTATGTCCTGGGACAATGCCTGCTGATCATAAATGGACAAACATGGGAGTCGAGCCAGATCGCTCGATCTCATCTCCATCGTATGCTGTGCTCCTTCTGACTTGAGACCTGCTCGGGGTATCATCCTGCGATAATAGTAATCTCACCTTGCGACGTCACTTCTCATCCTCTCGAGTCTCTTGTCTCATGCCCATCCACCTCCATCTGGAGCTCCACCTCGCTCTGGGCTCCACCTGGCTCTGAAGCTCCACCTCACATTGGGCTCTCCGTCAGGTAATAATATCCTATTCTCTCCTTCTTCTCTTCCAGAATAATTCTATCACTGCATAGCACCATCAGGATTCCTCCACCAGCTACCATCCTGTAGCCTCTCGAATTCAGTCTGCTCAGTAAGATAAGATTCCGTCTGAAATCGGATATGTATTGACCTCTCCCAATCTCCTCACTGCACCATCATGTATCCTTCAGCTGACCGTCCCAATACTTTGATCGCACAGCTCGATCCATCCGACAGATAAACAGTGCCCTCACTGTTCTCTAGGAAGTCAAACTGCTCTTCTTTGTAAATACATGATAGGTGCATACAGAATCTAAAATTTATTGCTGGAAAGAAGTAGATACCTCATCAAATATCTCCAGGCATCTTCCTCTGAATAGCTACTGGCTGTCGCTACAGCAGCCATCGTCCGATTTTTGAGTTGAGAGCAATCTCTGGCTAGATGCCCCAACTCGTCACATTGGTAACACTTGATTTTGCTCAAGTCCCTCCTGACTTGGACGCCCTCATCGCGATCTTCTGTCGCTCATCTACTACCTCCTGCTCCTTCAGAAACCACCAAAGCTGAGCTGCCGCATCTGAGCTTGAAATGGGTTCTCTCTCCTGAGAACCTCGTTCTAGAGTATCGTCGCGGTAATCTTGTCTATCTTAATGTGCTCTTCCCACTAGAAGGACAGTCACCAAGGACTCATACGAAAGGAGAAATGATGCTAGCAAAATCAGTGTCCTAGTCTTCTCCTCAACATTATCACCAATGCTGAGAAGGTCGATGAGGATCTTTTAGAAGTGGCTTAGATGCTCATGCACGCTTCGTCCCTCAGTCATTCGTAGTTGGTAAAACTGTCTAAAAAAAAAAGAGTGTTAGCGAGAGATTTTGCCATGTACAACTCCTCGAGCTTCGTCCACAGTACCATCGGAGAAGTCTCGCAAAGCACATGGATCACCACCTCATCCACTAGATACATATGGATGGTACTAATTGCCTGCATCTGTAGCCATTTTCAATTCTGTACCTCCATGGTGGTCGGCTTCTCCTTGTACAAGAAAGCATCAATCAACCCTTGCTGGATGAGCACGTCCTTCACCCTTGCTTGCCACAAGGAGAAATTACTCTTTCCATCAAACTTGTTGATCTCCATCTTGATTGATCATATTTTCTCCATCTTCAGTCTTGCTCACCACCGCTGCAATCTGTGTCCTTGTACCGTCTCACTCTGATACCACTTGTTGGGTAGATGTCTCGCTAGGACACCACCTCCCAAATCTTTTCGGTACTGCAAGATACATAGGAAGAAAGAAGAAATAAAATAAAAAATAATCAAAATACGTGGATCAGCCAAAAAGGGCTCGTCTCCACAGGGCATGCAAACTTCACTATGAGAAAAAAAATTTACAAGAGAAGACCTCACTCTCAACCCTCGTACATCCAATTTCTCCTCACAGAAAATTCTCCCTCACAAAAGCTCTCTCTCTAGAAAGATCTCCTGAACTCCTGAAGCGACCGTTGTTCACTGTCCAGAAGCCTCCCTGCTTCTTCTCTCAGCGATGCACTGCTTCTCTCTCCGCGGGTTCACTATTTTCTGGGTCTTCGGACTGCACGCCGCACAAAACCACAGCCACACCGTCTCTGTTCATGGTATCAGGCTTTTATAGGCCTTAAACCTCTTTTAGATTAGGATTAGGAATCATAATCAGGCCCAAACAAAGCCCATAAAATTTCCTCAGCCATCGGATCAACACCGGAATCAACCCACACCCTCCGATCACGCGTCGGTCCACGAAACAGTGTCGTGGACCTCAAGAAATGCGTGGGAAATGCCCACGCGGTCCATGGACCTCCCTGTGCACCGCCCGATCCATGATGGACCGGGCAAATGGGCTCCCAGCGGGCGCCTGGGCCTGGGCCGACCCACGCGTGGGCCTGGGCCGCGCCTGTGCCGCTGCCTGGGCCTGGGCCGGCCCCGCACGCCCGCGCCTGGACCACGCCCAGTGCGCCCAGGCCTGGGCCGGGGCGTGCCGTGCCCTGTCGTGTGCTACCGCACGCGACCGAGCCGCCACCGGCTGCCGGCGGTCCTCCGTCGCTTCAGATTCGTGCCGACTTCTCTCGCGCATATCTCCTCCATCTGAGCTCCGTTTGAGGTGATCTTAGTCTTGTTGGACTTCATTTTTCATCACGGACCTCACTGTAGGCTCAATATAGATCGAATCTCGCGACATCAAATCCTAACATAGGATATATTTTTTCCATTCTACTAGATCATTGGATTGGGGGAAGTATAAAGAAGTTCCCTCATGAATGATCTTAAAAGAATAGGGTCATTTTATTTGAGGTATACTCTCCATCTCAATCTAACCCAAGTCTTTTAAAGATTTTCTCATTCTGAATTTTAGCTACAACATTAAAGATTTTAAATTTATCTAAGACTTCAATTTTAGATTTGATTACACACACACATATATATATATATAATAAATTAGGAGAAATCAACAATAATTATTACGAAGTAACTATGTCCTCTTGAGTTGGAATTTTGATAGGAGTCATACAACAATCACTATGAACTAGATAAAGAATTTTAGAACTTCTAATAACAAATTTGAAAGATTTTTGGATACTTTTGATTGGAACATAAATTTCATACTTGATTTTTTTATCTAGATGGATCTTGGGGATTAGATTTAAGTTAATCATATATTGGATCCTATCCCAAACATTAAAAGATTCAAAATTTAGAACAGAGGAATGATCTTTATTAAAAAAAATTGAAATTATATTTAATTTGAATAGGCCTTCAAATACAAATATTTTTTCTAATAAATTCATTATTATGAGTGCTTATAAGCTTATTAGATTCTAATACAATTTTATAGCTTCTAGATATGAAAAGAGATTTATTAATTAGATTTCTCCTAATGTTGGGAATGTACAATACTTCATAAAAGATTAGGGTTTTTCCAAATGCCATCTTCAAGTCCACTCAACCTCTTTCGAACACTTGTGCTAACGGTCATTTCCAAGTATTACACCTCCTTCTACTTAATTTCTAAAAGGTGGAGAACTAAGAGCGATCAAAACAAAAATCCAAATTAGCTCCTGAATCACACCAAACCAATCACAAGAAGAATTGACAAGGAATACTAAAGAATTTTGATTTTCTAACCTAAAGGAAGTTCTAGTACCATCTTCTATTATATTCACTTGAGGTTTAGTTCTCTTTTCTTCCATGGTTTAGCTTTTTATAGTAGCAGTCTTTCACCATATGATTGGTCCATCCACACACAAAGTAGAAGATCTTCTTCTTATTTGGCTTTTGAATTAGACGATTTAGGCTTGTAGGTGGAGAAAGGGACTAGGTTTGATAGATTTTGGAGTTTTTTCTTTTTGAAGAATTTTTCTTGGGATTTTAATAAGTTTGATTGGATTTAATTAAATTGATATTGCGTCCAAAATCAAATTTTAGCTTATTCTTAAGTCAATGCTTTTCTTCGATCCAAATCGAGTTTATGATATTCGATTGGGTTAAGTTATCTTGCTTATGACATAATTGATCACAAGAAAAACTTGACCAAGAAGAAAGAAGAGAATCAATTAAGGATTAGACTTTATAGCTTTCATATATTTACAACCATTGAGTTCAACCTTTCTAAGAAGATTCTAAAACTTATGAATTTGGATACTAATTGATTTGGAATCTACCATGGCATATTCATGAAATTTGGATATGGCAAACCGATCAAGATTGGCATCATCCATTCCATATTCTGCTTCAAAAGCATCCTAGATCTCCTTAGCCAATTTGATGGGATGGTAAACATCATATAAGGAATTCGAAAGGGTACCAAGGATCCTATGGCGATAATGGACTCAAGTTCTTCTAAAGTTTTTGAATGAGAGCCAGGGGATTCAGAATCTTGAAGATTAGGAGAGGTTGATCCAGAGGAAGCTTTTGGATATGATAATTTTAAAGCAGACATCAATTCTAACGTGGTAAGCTAATATTTTTACTTGGCTTTACCATTTTCTAAAGAATGATCCACTAAATTTTTCTATGATCATAAAAAAAAAAGCCATTTATGATGTTTTTATTATTTAATTTTTTCTGCCTACACAAGTATTAAAGGATTTAACCTTATATGTTTAACCAATTAATTAATGACTTTTAATAATACAATTTAGATTTTAAAATAAATAAAATAAAGAACAATAATAAGAGCAAAATTAAATAATTATCTAAAAAATATGATAAATAGAATAACTATAAAATTCTACATGTATTTCAAAGTAGTGGTAATATGTATTTTGAAGGAAGAACTAATAATTTGTATAGTTTTCAAAGCAACAAAATTTCGTGCATAATTTTGAAGACATAGAAAATTTTTTGCATAGCTTTGAAAGATGCAGAAAAACTTTTGTAGGGACTTTAAAGCCTACAGAAATTAATTTACAAGAAAATTAAAATTGTAGAAAACTTCTACTTGGATTTTAGAGCTGCAATAGAATTCTGCATTGAATTTAAATCTACAGAAAATATCTGTATAGTTTTTAAAGTTACAAAAAAAATTTATAAAAAATTCAAAACTACATAAAAAATCTGTATTAGTTTTAAAAAATCACAAAAATCAATTTGCACTATTTTCAGAGCAAATAAGTTGCTTGAAAAAGCTGACTACTATAAATGACTCTTAAATGATAGAGTTAAATCTTTCTAATCTTATATAAATAAAGCAAATCTAGTTTTATGCAATTAGATTCAATCAACAATTGATAATAATTTCTAATATAATTATCTATCTTGTTCTTAGACTATTGAAATGATCAACTTGCTTAAACAATTGCTGTATTATTTAGTTGATTTTCAGATAGTATTATATAGAAACAAACTATTTAAAATAAATAGAAGTTTGAAAAGATTTTGTGCATGGATCTAGACACATGAGAATACTATCCTAAGAACGTGATTCACCTTTTACGTACGAGTCTGTAGCGATCTCGTTCTTAAGGTATAACAATCTACCTTAGCTTAGTTATCCTTTAACAGGCACGATCGCTGGAGAGGCTTGACTCCAATAACTTTTTTTATACATCAAAAGAAGAAAAAGTAGTGCAAAAAGAAGAAATAAGAAAGGCAAAGTCTTCATCTCAGGAAAAAAAAATATTTCACGATAGAGCACCAGCAGAGTCGGGCCTCACATTTTTTAGACCTGGGGCCAAATAAAAAAATAAGATATTCTCTATTAAAAATTAATATACTTTAAATATTAATTATCATTAAAAAATTAATCTATATGCAATAATTTTCTATAGATATGTTCATTAAGCAGCATGTAAAACTCATCATTAACCTATTTAATTATTTTTCTTGTTATAATATTATAGAAAGTTATCCTTGCATCTTATTGGAACATCAATGTAGGACCTGGGGCCTAGGGCGGTCGTCCAGTTCGATCTGTCCTTGGATCGGCCCTGAGCATCAGTGAATAAAAAGAAGAAGAGATTGGATAGTGTTGGGTATAAAATACCCCCCAGCCGAAGTTCATGTCAGGAGTGACCCTTCAGGGATTCTACCGACGTCCGACCTTCGGCGACATCTTTCCGAACCCCTCCGACGGTCGAGCCTCCGCAACGTTCCCGAGTTCTGTCGATGGATAAACATCCATCAGTGTCGACCAGATTCTCCACGATCGACGAACTCCATCCGAGTGTCTACGGTGGTCGACCACCTTCTAGACTTCATCCGGACTTCTTCCCCGAACTCCAACTGCAGGTAGACTCCATCCGGGATCCTACGAGAGCCGGACTTCTTCCCCGAACAGGTAGACTTCGTCCGAGCTCCTACGGGAGTCGGACTTTCGCCCTGAACTCCTGTTGCAGGTAGACCTCATCCGAACTCCTACAAGGGCCGGACTCCGAGCTTCTACTGCAAGCGATTCACTCCGAGCTTCTGCTACAAACGATCTACTTTAAATTCCTACTATGAACGGTCCGCGCCGGATTCCCACTGTAAGCCTTCACCCGAGCTTTCATTGTGGACAAATTCTTTCGAATTTCTATTACAGGCAGGCTTCGGTCGAGATTCCTCGACAAATGATCCCCATCCGGGCTTCTACGGAGATCGAACTCCGACCGAACTTCTGTAGCGGACAGATTCCGGGCGAACTCCTACGACACACGGAATCCAGCAGCCGGACCCTTCCAGCGGATGAACTCTCCAGCGCCATCCGACATCCACTGCCGGTCGACCCTCTGTCGATTTTATGCGAAATCGAACTTCGTCTGCGGAAAGCCTCTGACCGAGTTTCTATGGCAAGTGGCCCTCGCCTGCAGTATTAACGCCCAAGACACCCAACAGTAGAGGGTTCGCCAGCAACATCCGAGCTCCTCTCAGATGGATAGCTACCTCTCACCGCCAGGCACCCCAACCGAGCTTCGGCCGACAGGCCTCCACTCCCTGGCAGGCCATAGTAATGGCCACGACTCTGCTCCACTTCCTGCGATGGATACCGCGTGGCTCCTCCACTCCCTGGCAGGCCACAGTAACGGCCACGACTCTGCTCCACTTTCTGCGACGGATTCCGTGCGGTCCTTCACTCTCTGGCAAGTCACGACAACGGACACTGCTCCACTCCCCGCAACGGGCTCCACGTGACAGGCCACGGTGATGGCCACGATTCCACTCCACTACTCTTCAAAATAAACTTCTCCTGGCCCCGAACGGCCCACTGCCAGGCGGTTACAAATGTCGTTATCAGTCTGTTGCGCCCTCCGCCTATAAAAAGGGGATCCCAGATACGTTATTCTCTAAGCTCTAATTTCTATCTCAAAACTCTGCTAAAATTTTCGTTCGAGCACTCCATTCTTGTTGAGGCAGAGAACTGACTTGAGCGTCGGAGGGTCTTGCCGGAGCACCCCCAACTCTGATTTAGACTTCCTTTGCAGGTTCCGACGGCGACCGCGACTCCCTCGACTCCAGCTTCTCCGACGTCGGTGGATTTTTGCACCAACAGGATTGGCGCTAGAGGAAGGACGTGTGTCTTCGCAGAACCCTTGTTCTTAAAGGAGCGCTCAACGGGACCGCCTCGATCATCTTCTCCGACATCCTCTCCTCCAGTTTCCTGCCTGATCTCCACCTGATACCTCTCCGAAGGGCATTCTCCAGGCAGTCGACGGCCTCCGCGGTCAGATCTCAGCGGGCTCTGCAAGCCCCGGCCCCATCCCCGTTTCCCAGGCTCCTCTTCCTTCGACGACAGCGATCGGCATGGGGCAGTTTGATGATCGACCTCCGATCGATTTCACCAACACCATCTCGGGAGAATCCCGACAGGAAACAACCGGTGTATTGGCCGGACCTCCCAAGCGGCAAAGGATTGAGGAATCCATAACCTTTACTGAGGAAGATGCTCGGAGAGTCCAATTCTCTCATAACGATGCGGTTGTAGTTTCTTTAAATATAGCTAATTATGATGTGTGCCGCATTCTTGTCGACAAAGGAAGTTCGATCGATATTTTGTTCTACGACGTCTTCTCAAAAATGTCCATCCTTGACAGTCGTTTGGGGCCGATTAGCTCCCCTCTGGTAGGGTTTACCGACGATGCTATCCCGGTGGAGGGGGTAATAACTTTGACTGTAGCTGCGGGTTGATATCCAAGACAGTCCAGGGCTTCGATGGATTTTCTGGTGGTGAAGGTGCCGTCAGCCTACAACGCAATCCTCGACCGACCTGGCCTCAACGCCCTCCGGGCCGTGGTGTCGACCTACCATCTAAATTGAAATTTTCTACTAGCCAGGAGGTCGAAAAGTTAAGGGAGACCAAGCCCTGGCCAGATACTGCTACAGCATAGCCTTGCAAAGAAGTGACCAATCTGACCTCTGTCCGGTTGATGGATTGGACGCCCGCGATGATCTCGCTGAGGAAAGGGGTGGGCCAATCGAAGATCTGCTTTCGATCCCTTAGAACGATGGGAATACAGAGCATATGGTGAAGATCGGCTCCAACTTGGGGGAAGAGGTGCGGATGCAGTTCATTGATTTCCTACGAAAGAATGCGGATGTTTTCGCTTGGGTTCCAGCGGACATACCAGGGATTGACGCAGAGGTCATGGAACATCGTCTGGCCGTTGATCCAAAGCATCGACCGACGAAAGAAAAAATTTGAGGTCATGCACCGGAAAGGCAAAAAGCGATAGTCGAGGAAGTGGATAAACTCTTGAAAGTCGGATTCATTAGAGAGGTCAATTATCCTGACTAGATTTCCAACATTGTCCTAGTGAAAAAGGCAAACGGCAAGTGGAGGATGTGTATAGACTTCAAAAAACTAAATAAAGCCTGTCCAAAGGACAGCTACCCTCTGCCCAGGATTGATCAACTGGTGGATGCAACCTCGGGCCATGAGCTTCTCACCTTTATGGATGCATTCTCCGACTATAATCAAATCAGAATGATGCCAGAAGATGAAGAAAAGACTGCTTTCATTACTAACCGTGGTCTTTACTGTTACAGATCATGCTTTTCGGCCTCAAAAATACAGGTGCGACTATCAGCGGCTGGTGAACAAAATCTTCAAGGAGCAGATCGGTCGCAACATGGAGGTCTATGTGGACGACATGCTCGTGAAAAGCAAATCTTCAACGAACCACGTCGCCGACCTCGAAGAGACCTTCGGTGCCCTCTGAAAATATAAGATGAAGCTAAATCTGACTAAGTGTGCTTTCGGAGTGACCTCAGGGAAGTTCCTGGACTTCATGGTATCGGGGTGCGGGATTGAAGCCAATCCGGAGAAAATTTGCGCCATCTAGGAGATGGCCGCTCGAAGTCGATAAAAGAGGTTCAGCACCTTACAGGGAGAGTGGCAGCCCTGAATCGCTTCGTTGCGAGGTCGGTCGAACGGTGCTTACCCTTCTTCCAAACCCTCAAGTGATCGAAGAACTTCTGTTGGACCACTGAGTGTCAGCAGGCGTTCGAAGAACTAAGGAGCTACCTTGGCTCGCTTCCGCTATTGGCGAAGCCCGAGCCTAGGGTGGAGTTGTTCTTGTACCTTGCGATCTCTCCTATGGCCCTCGCAGCAGTTCTCGTCAAGGAAGAAGCAAAAATTCAATAGCCGATCTACTACATCAGTCGCGCGTTGAGAGACACCGAAACCAGGTATACCAAATTAGAGAAACTAACTTATGCCCTGTTGATTGCAGCCAGAGGCTCCGACCTTACTTTCAAGGGCACACCGTAACGTTGCTCACCGACCAGCCGATTAAGGCGATTCTGCATCGGGCGGATACTTCTGAGAGGATAGCGAAATGGGCGATCGAGCTCACAGAATTCGACATCAACTATCAACCTACGACGACAGTAAAAGCCCAGATATTGGTAGATTTTATAGTAGAATGCACTATCTCAGAGGAGGCCGAGCCTGAACAAGGTGAAGTCGATGGCCTGAAGTCCCGACTGAACCCCTCTGAAGAAGAAACAGATCCCCCTGATTGCTTTTGGTCCCTCTATGTGGACGGATCCTCCAACATGTTGGGCGCAGGCGCAGGCCTGATTTTGATCAGTCTGGAGGGGATCGTCGTGGAGTACGCGCTGCACTTCGAATTCTCCACAACGAACAATGGAGCGAAATACGAAGCTCTGGTCGCAGGATTGAGGATCGCCAAAGAATTAAGAGTAGATCGGCTCCAAGTTTACAGCGACTCCCAATTGGTGGTGGACAAGTCAGCGAAACTACAAAGCACGGGAGGACAGCATGGCTAAATATCTTGAAAAGGTAAAGGAGCTCGTCCCCGCCTTTAGTAGCTTCAACATCAGGCAGATTTCAAGAACGAAAAATACCAGGGCCGATCTCCTCTCCAAGTTGGCTACGCTGGCTCCGGCTGAATTGCCCAAGGGTGTTCTCTTTAAGTTTGAAGTGCCCGAGTACGGAAGAATCGCGGCCCGTGATGGAAATTGGCCATGAATCCAGTTGGATCGACCCACTGGTGGCATATCTCAGAGACGGATTCTCCCTCATGATGCAAAAGAGGCTCGGATGCTCAGAAATCAAGCCTCCCGATACATCCTTTATGAGGACAAGTTGTACAAGAGATCATACTCTTTGCCCCTTTTAAAATGTCTCCGGCCTTCGAAAGCTGACTACGCCTTGTGGGAGGTGCACGAAGGAATCTGCGGAAGCCATCTGGGGGCTAGATCCTTATCCCACAAGTTGCTCCGCCAAGGGTATTACTGGCCGACAATGTATCATGACTCCATTGAATACGTCAGAAAGTGTGACCGATGTCAGAGATATGCCAACATCCAGAGATAGCCCGCCTCCGAGCTTACACCCTTGAGCGCCCCATGGCCGTTTGCGCAATGAGGAATGGATATCCTTGGACCCTTTTCCGTGACGTCGGGGCAGAGGAAGTTCCTCCTGGTAGCAATTGACTATTTCATCAAGTGGGTTGAAGCCGAACCGCTGGCGAAAATCACAGAAGCTAAAGTGCAAGACTTCGTCTGGAAGTTAATCGTTTGCAGGTTCGGCCTGCCGAGGATCCTAATTACTGATAATGGACGGCAATTTGCGGGAGCGAGATTCGTCGAATTTTGTGAAGACCTAAACATCTCCCACAACTTCACATCGGTAGCCCATCCTCAGGCCAATGGCGAAGCCGAAGTGACCAACAGAACTCTGCTGCAAGGAATCAAGACAAGCTCGAAAAAGTGAAGAAACTTGGCAGACGAACTTTATCATGTGTTGTGGGCGTACCGAACTACCCAAAGGTTGCCCACGGGGAGACCCCCTTCGCCCTAGCCTTTGGAACGGAGGTGTTATCCAATTGAGCTCAAACTTCCATCGGCACGAGTCTGGCATTCAAGAACATCACAATTTGCAAGGTCTTAAAGCCAACCTCGACTTGTTAGAAGAAAAGTGGGAGGTAGCTCAAGTTCGGATGGCAGCCTAAGACAGAAGGTCGCCCCTATTACAACTCCCGGGTCAAAAAAAAGTCTTTAGAGCGGGAGACCTAGTGCTTCGAGAGCCGCTGTCTCGCAACCTCAGGATAGAGGAAAGCTTGCCCAAATTGGGAAGGCCCGTACAAAGTCAAGAGGTAGTCCGGCCCGAACTTACTACCTCAAGGAGCTCGGAGGAGTAGACCTCCCGCGACCATGGAGCTCGAAAATTTACAAATGTATTACCGATAACTTTACTTTAAATAAAATTTTATATCCATATGTCTTCTCCCTTGGCACGAGCCTATATCGACAGGACAATCGAAACAAACCGTGTCGGGAGCAGGAGGAGAACCTCGTCTCGACACGATCGAAGGCCCGGTTACATGTAGACCAGATGGGGGAGAGGCCTGCAACGCCCATACGTGCCCCACAGCCCTGTTAGGGACAGGAGGAGAACCTCGCCTAACAGGAGCAAAGTCGAAGGCCGGTTACACTTAGACCGGATGGGGAGAGGCCTACACGCCTTATGTGCCCCCACAGCCCTGTTAGGGACAGGAGGAGAACCTGCCCTAACATGAGCAAAGTGAAGGCCCGTTACTTTAGACCGGATGGGGGGAGAGGCCCTGCAACGCCCATATGTGCCCCCACAGCCCTGTTAGAGACAGGAGGAGAACCTCCCTAACATGAGCAAAGTCGAAGGCCCGGTTGCTCTTAAGACGGATGGGGGGAGAGGCCCTGCAACGCCATATGTGCCCTACAGCCCTGTTAGGGACAGGAGGAGAACCTCGTCCTAACATGAGCAAAGTCGAAGGCCCGATTGCTCTTAAGATCGGATGGGGGAGAGGCCCTACAACGCCCTTATGCGCCCCTACAGCCCTGTTAGGGACAGGAGGAGAACCTCGCCCTAACATGAGCAAAGTCGAAGGCCCGGTTACTCTTAGACCGGATGGGGGGAGAGGCCCTGCGACACCCATATGTGCCCCCACAGCCTATTAAGAACAGAAGGAGAACTCGTCCTAACCTGAGCTGAAACTGATTACATCGAAAATAGGGGAAGACCTCGTCCTGACATCAACTAAGGTCGATTATTCAAGACCAGATAAGAAAAAGAAAACTTTCTCACGGCCCCTCGCGCTCCCGCGACCCCACTAAGAGCAGAGGGAAAACCCTCACCCAGAAAAGAAAAGAAAAAGGGGAGGGGGTTAAAAAGGAAAGTGACGAACTGTATCAGCGACAAATGAAAAAAAACTACATCAAAGATACAGGGAACCTCGTCTAACGAGGATTGGGGTTCTTATCAAAATCCCGACCTCCAAGAGAGCTCTCAACACAGGCCGAGAATAAGATGGCTTCCTCGGGAGACGAAAAGCTCAGACCTCTGAGCTCGAACTCTGAAAGGAGGCGTCAAACTCGAATGGTCCCGGACAAATCTGCGGCCATAAACAAAAGGATGGGTCAATGCGACGGCGATCGGGTACCTCCAAACGGCATAATATCAAGCAAGCAAAAGCCGAAAGAAGCTCGCAAACGATAATTCAACACGTGAGTAAAAGAGGTAACAAAAAATTTTCTTCTCATGTCATTAACTAAGTATGCATTACAAAGCCCTTGAGGCTGAAGAAGAAAGATGACAAGAAAAGCAAGCCGACGTGGTGGCGACCAGGAACCTCCAGGCAACATCGGCATCGGACAAAAAAAAAAAGGGGGGGGGATACAACAATAACAATAGTGAATGAAAGAAGTTCGGCAGGCGATAATTTGACGCAAAGCACGGACAAGGTAACAAAAATCTCCTTTTCATTCTCGATTAACAAGTGTACGTTACAAAGCCCTGAGGATCGAGGAAAAAAGAACATTACTACAAGACTTGAAAAGAATACATTAGAGACTGCTTCAAGCTTTCGACTTCTCCTTCCGGTTCCATCCTTCTCAGCAGTATTTCCCAGTGCGTGTGATAAATCCATCGGCTCTCGCCCCCCACCTCATTCCGCTCCATTGTCGAAACCCCAACCCTAGGGGGAAAAGGGGGGATAGAATTCAAGGGGCGGCGGCAGCGACGGCAGCGGCAACGATGACCTGTATCGGGAAGAACCGAAAGTATCCTGGAGGCCGCGATGACGTCGGAGGCATGCACCACCACCGTGTGCTCCCCGACAACCGTCGTCCTAGGTACTTCGGTGAGGTCGGCATGCGCTACTTCCACCGTCCTTGCAACAAGTTCTACTGTCCCACCGTCAGCGCCGACCGCCTCTGGTCCCTCGACCCCGACGACGTCAAGAAACCCGCCACAGCTTATGACGGCAACTCTACCCCCTTGACTGGTGAGCGCATCCTGCCCGAGCTTCCATTGTGGACGAATTCCTTCCGGATTTCTATTGCAGGCAGGCTTCGATCGAGATTCCTCGACAAATGATCCCCATCCGGGCTTCTACGGAGATCGGACTTCGATCGAACTTCTGTAGCGGACAGATTCCGGACGAACTCCTATGGCACAAAGAATCCAGCAGCCAGACCCTTCCAGCGGATGAACCTCTCCAGCGCCATCCGACATCCACTGCCGGTCGACCCTCTGTCGATTTCTGCGCGAAATCAAACTTCGTCTGCGGAAAGTCTCTGACCGAGTTCCTACGGCAAGTGGCCCTCGTCTGCAGTATTAACGCCTAAGGCACCCAACGGTAGAGGGTTCGCCAGCAACATCCGAGCTCCTCTCAGATGGATAGCTACCTCTCACCGCCAGGCACCCCAACCGAGCTTCGGCCGACAGGCCTCCACTCCCTGGCAGGCCACAGTAATGGCCACGACTTTGCTCCACTTTCTGCGATGGATATCGCGCGGCTCCTCCACTCCTTGGCAGGCCACAGTAACGGCCACGACTCTGCTCCACTTCCTGCGACGGATTTGTGCGGCTCCTCCACTCTTTGGCAAGTCGCGACAACGGACGCTGCTCCACTCCCCGCAACGGGCTCCACGTGGCAGGCCACGGTGATGGCTACGATTCCACTCCACTACTCTTCATAACAAACTTCTCCTAGCCCCGAACGGCACACTGTCAGCGGTTACAAACGTCGTTATCAGTCTGTTGCGCCCTCCGCCTATAAAAAGGGGACCCCAAATACGTTATTCTCTAAGCTCTAATTTCTATCTCAAAACTCTGCTAAAATTTTCGTTCGAGCACTCCATTTTGTTGAGGCAGAGAACTGACTTGAGCATCGGAGGGTCTTGCCGGAGCACCCCCAACTCCGGTTTAGACTTCCTTTGCAGGTC